>NW_005841919.1:3582631-3584902 GCF_000455745.1 Alligator sinensis
GGTGTGAGTGCGGGTCCCATGCTGGTACGTGGGGCCAGAACATCCAGAGGGTGGGGAGGAGACAGTGGCAACAAAAAGCGGCAGTAACTAGTTATTTCTATTTACATTAATTCCTGTGGGGAAATGGGTTTCGCTTAGCACGGTTCCGCTTAATGCTCAGTTTTCCTGGAACCAATTAAGAGCGCTAAGCAGGGGTTGCCTGTAATGGAGTTATTATTGTACAGGCTACAATAGAGAAGAATCAGGATAATTTCATTGGTAATAATAAGTATTTGAGATTGAGCAGGCGTTCATTTGCTGTATGCATTTTAAAAATTAGGACCAAAGTTTTGAAACATGTATTGCAGTGTCTTGAGGTTAAAAACTTCTTAAGCCAAATGTCCATCAGAAATGAATTTTTATACATCCAAATGACAAACCCGATAATAGGAATTAAGGACTCAGTCTGCTCCCACTGAAATCACCAGATTTTTGCCATTAACTTAAATGGAAGTCACATCAGACCCTTCTAGAAGATAAATTGAAGGGCTATGAGCACACCCTTATTTAAAAAACCCATAAGCAGAAGATTAATTTGGTATGAGATAGCTGTTCAGTGTTACAGAGTCAATTAGTGAAATGAAATGTTAGTGTAAATCCATCACAGCCAATTACGACATATTAAAGATAATATTGTCTCTTCAGTGTTCTTACAAACCTAAAGTAATTTGCCTTTAGGCAGTAAATGATCTGCTATTGTATGTGAGTTTTAGGCTGTTTCTCAGTCACTCCTCACATATATACATTTAAAGGAAGCTGCTTAATTCATTTAAATGCAAGTTGCAAAGCAAAAAGATTACAACTTTATTATTTTTATAGGATTCTTCCCTACTTCAGTAGTGTGTGGTAAATGCGGAAATGTAAACAATGTCCCTCATGTTTATTCTCTCATTCTCCCTCTACGGGGAGAATTGTGTACAGTGAAACATCTTGTTTTCATGGGCCACCGATAGATGTTGAATTAAAGGTGTGATGGGTTCTGATCCATGATCCTAACAATTGTACCTCCTGCCATGTTACACGTGTATGACAAGATGTGTGATTTTGGGATCAGGACCAGACCCCAATTGCACCCTACTTGCCAATACAGGGGGAGCCCAGGATTAAGAACCTCAGCTCCTTCTGCACTGGCAGAGGTGCCCAGTGATTAGCTGATTATCACCTGGCTCTGGGGACTCAACCGGCAGACTGAAGCCCTTTGAGCCAAGTGTTGAACAGCTGATTGGTGGCAACATAGGGACCATGCCGGAGCTCGAATAGGTCTTATCTGTTTGAAGATCTTATCTTCCCTTTGGGGGCTGCTGCTGATCAGTTGATTGATGGTTGGCAGGGACTTTACCAAGGCCCATTTGAGCCCCAATGTGGTCAGCCCTGCCACACATTCATTTTAAGACGTGATAGAAACCAGCCATTTATTTTTTTGTATAATAATTTTGTGGCTGTTTTTGCTTTTTGTTGCATCATTAATTGCCTGAATTTGTGGCTGGGTTACACTTTAAAATGTGATTAACTGGTTTATTGCATCTTAAGTTTAACATTTGCCAGGGGCTTTTGGGGCTTGTTGCTTGCTTTCTTATTTTTAAATGTATATGTGGATTGCTATTTAGCAAAAGTAAAGAGTGGGATTTTTTTTGAACCTTTGAACTGTTGTGTGTCCCTGAAGAAGTGAACTGGAAATCCTGTATATCCGTAAGGTTAGAGTTACTTGGGTTTGTGGGGTCTCAGCCCTAGTTCTGAAGGTTCATTGCTGTGAAGGACTAGCAGATATAAATCTGTGCCCAAGGAGGGTGCCAAAAAGGCTAACAAGAAAGATGGTACAGTAGTGAAACTAAAGAGCACAGGCGCCCAGTGCTGGGGGACCCAAGGCTGCTGAGTTGGGTGTATTTCTACCCTAGAGCCTCTCAGGCTCTCTGATTTTTAAGACCAAGCATTGAAACCCGATTTCTTTCATCTGCTTTTAAGGAAATTCTATTCCAGGCACACATGGCTGACCTGATTTCCCTAGGCTACAGCTATCCCTATCTCTGAGCACTCCCACTTGAAAGGGATCTATCAAGCTTTAATGGCAGCTCTATTTTCCTGGTTTGGAAGGCACATGACACAGGCCTGATACATGTCTGATTCCATATACACTAAGGCATTCACTGATATAACAATTTAGTAACTTCAACCAGAATTCATAAATTGAAATGTGTACCTTTAACTTTATAATCACACTAAACAGCAAGTAGA
>NW_005841919.1:3584923-3593594 GCF_000455745.1 Alligator sinensis
TACTGCTGAACACAATCATGATGCATCTGCAAACAGGGAACTGGGATACGGTAATTCTGAATGAGGTATCAAGAGCTTTGGAAATTTGTTGTTGCCAAAGGATAAAATTCTTCCTTCACTCTCCATTAGCTTCAAGGACTGTATTCAAATTGTTGAACTGATGGTAAAGATTAATTGATGGTGATAGACTAGCACAATTTATTATGCATAACTAAATATACATGGAACTAGAATTAAAAGGTAAAAACAAGAGGGTGCTTCTTCACTGGGGAATTTGGAGTAAATTATCCCGTTAGAAGTAGCAAAGATGGAAGTGGTCATGTAAACAGGACTCTGGTATTTCTACCCTTTGCTGTGTAACCCTATGATATTGTGATAAAAAAATGCCTGCCGGCATTGTGATCACCAGCGGAGCTTTGCTGGTGCTGAATTATGCATTCTAATTTGCCTAAAATATGTCTATAGCAGCAAATATTCATCACTGACAAGGTACATTTTCCTAGGATGGACCCAAGCTTTAGGGCCAAGCCCTCCAATAAACAGTACAGTGAGTAGAATGGAGAGGTTGCCTGTTGCATTCTTTTCTCCATGAACATTGCCTATGTAGGGTAGAGCAGAAGGGAACATAGCCTTCTTCTCAGAAGACAGTGAAGAGATGGACACACTCTGAAAGCTTCAGATTGTGCCCTTGTGGAGTCATAAAGGGGACTCCCCTGTTGGTCCTCCATGCCTCCTAATATTCTCATGAATATGAGAGAGAATTCCTACTCTTTTAGTTCTTGTCTAGACTACGAAAATGCACTGTGTTAAAATGTATTAACTAACAAACTTTCAAAAACACTGCTAAAATACCACAAAGTCCTTAATGTGGATAAGGCTCAAAGTACCCCAAGTTCATCCATACTGAAACATGGCAGTCCTTGCCTTGATTAAAAGCAAAGCTGTATTTAGCACTGTTTTAGGGCCTTGTTACATGTTGCACTTTGAGTTGCTCAAATGTTGATCAATGTTAGTGGTAGCTTGAGTTTGGAGCAGTCACACCTTAAGGATAAAAACCTTCTCTGACTGCCCCCGATTTGCACAGCTGTGACTTGCCACTAGAGGTCTGGCAAGCAGGGGATGGATTAGGAGCTACACCTGTGATTTGCCACTAAAGAGCTGATGAACCAGGACAGATTTCGATGCCTACTATAAGTGGGGGTGTGTGACAGATGGGTTGGGGATGCAGGAACATGAAGCTGGGAGGCAGAAAGTTAATGGGACGGGGGTAATGAAATAGGAGTTGGAAGGGAAATGGGGGTAGGGAATGGGTGGTAAAATGAAGGAAGTCAGCCACTGAAGGAAAAATAAAAGGAAGCACAAATAAATGAATAAAGAGAAAGTAAATTAAAGGTCTCATGTTTTAATAATTTGGGATTGGGGTATGGAGGGCACTGGCCATGCTTTCTGGGGTGACTGGAAGGTAGGAGTGGTGAGGTACTCCTGAGGGAGCTACTGCCTTGGGAAGGAAGCCCAAGCTCAGGGGGACCCAATCTGGCCACCTACCTTGTATCCTCCTCACCCCCTTAGATCCCACTCCCAGATCTGTCCTTGACCTGCAACCTGGCTAGCTGGCATGTATTTTGCAGGCTGTTTGCATGGAGTTGCACCTATGCAGGTGGGAAGATCACACACTCAGGGGTGGGAGGGGCAGTTGCTTTGACACCAGAACTGCCCCTTGAGCAGTAGAGTTCACGGGGTGGAAAGTTTGTCTACACAGAACAGGAGGGTGGGCGAGGGAACATTGCATCCTGAGATGCTGGAGGACTGCAATTGGGGTGGCTTATATGTGGGGAATGGCCACACATTAATGGAACATGAGCTGGGTAGCATGGATCAGAGATGAACCTCCCTTGGAGTGGTGTAACTGTAAGCTGTCTAAAGTATGCTTAAAATTAGTTTCAGGTGTTAATGTGTGGACAATTCAGAGGTTAAGAGCTCATGGAGCAACCTAAAATTAATGTGCAACAAGGCCCTTAGTTAGAAGAGAGTCAATACATTTCCTGACAAGATGCATTTTTCCAATGTGGGCACAAGGTAGCTTACATGATGGGGAGGACTGGCAGTAACAAGAGAAAGGCCTTTTTTCTTATATACCTAAAAACCCCACACATCAGCGTCCTAGAGGGCAGGATACAACCCTTTGTGGATTCACTAGGCACAGTTTCAGCTATTTAAATGAGAGAATCTAAAGGTAAAAACAAAAAGGATCCTAACATTTTGTTCTATGCACTGCACCTCAAAGAACCTCAAAGGTCTTGATCTTGAAATGTCACTGGGCAGACATGTCCAAATAAATATGCTTCAGGAAGAATGGTAACCTTTAATAAAGAGATATAAGAACATCTTAAACTTACATGCTGTCTTTAGTACAAATAAAATGTATTCAAATAGAAACAAATCCAATACTGCAGCTGGTGTTTAATGATACTTCATTTACATAACAAAAG
Source organism: Alligator sinensis (assembly GCF_000455745.1). Lineage (NCBI taxonomy): Eukaryota > Metazoa > Chordata > Crocodylia > Alligatoridae > Alligator > Alligator sinensis. The sequence goes on from NW_005841919.1 coordinate 3,587,413, forward strand.
ATTGAATTGAGTGTTTATGGAACTAGTAGAAGATTGAGAGGAAGAAGATTGCTTTACTTTCACATGCTGCCACTAAAAAGCCTTTGTTTCTGTACATGGTTCCTGATGCCTTATCTTTTCAGTAACAAGATCTAAGAAACATAACCTGAGATGGGTACCTAATTTATTAAATACAACCCAACTTAGGCTCACTACTTCAGACTTAGCAAAATATACTTCAGGGTGACATTCCTCAATGGACAGAAGATGAGGAAGAGACCTTAAATCCAGTTTAAGTTTTATTTTGAAATTTTAAGAGGGACTTGATGAGAGATAGGTTTCATGTTGCCCATCTGCCTGACTGTTGGACATCAGTGGTCAGCGAAGCACAGCAGGAGAGTCAATATAATCTTGTCATCAGTGGTGTCAAAGGCTGTCAATACATTTACTCAAAGCAACACGGATGACTTTTCAGCATCCACTGTTAAATCTGATTATCCACCCCAGGTCACAGCATGGCCCTGTCAGAGTCCAATGAATCTGCAAATTCTGCTAAATACCTCGTCATAAGGACACGAGAAAGGCAAGGATCCACCACAGATGCGCTATTCATACTATCTTTGTGCCATATTCAAACACAAAAGCTCAACTGGTTGGGGACATTTGAAAAGTCTGACTTGGTGGGGAATGTCTAGTTGTCTCTAGGTATATTTATACATATGCTCTAGGAGTGGGATGGGGGTGCTTTAATTAGAGTGGCTCTGAGACCCACGCTAATTAAAGCACCCAAAGTGTCACGTGTCAGCGTCCCCACACTGAAAAATGGCAGCGGGGGCTCCTTAACTAAGGCTCATCAAACGAGCTTTAATTTAAGCGCCCCTGCAGCCGTTTTTCAGCTCATGGAAGCTGATACACATGACACTTGAGTCTGCTGGAGCGCAGTAATTATCACGCTCCAGAAGACTCGATTAATCAAGTCTGCTCCGATGCATTGTAATTTCAGTGCATTGGAACAGCTTTGCTGAACATGTATAGGCACTCTAAATTTTCTTGTTGTGCTCCTGAATCTACCGCAAAACTGTAGTAACAAAGCACTTTGTTTCACCAAGTCTTAAATACTAAAATAGACAATAATTTACAGAGTTAAAACCAGCTTGGGACTTGTCAGTTTCATTTAAATTTTTGTAACAAGACTGCGATCCATTCCTCTTGTGACAATGAGCCCTCCAAAGGTTTTTCCTTAGTCAGCTCAAGGTTCTAAATAACAGGAGCTTCCCAAACAGACTGTTAATCACCCTGCTTTCAGAAGTTCAGGCCATCAAATTTTTACTAGAGCTAAGTACAGACGTTCAAAAAGCCTGAGGCAGAACTCATCTAAGTTACATGGTTTTCTGTATCGTTTACATCAGTAGCAAACAGAACATGCATTCAGCTTCTGGTTGGAGGAGGGGGGCAACACTTAGATTGGGTTCTACCATTTTTAAACCAGTCTATGTGTGCCAAACTTATGTTTTGTTACAGGTATAGACTGGTTTTGTGTGCTGAACTTTTGTCTGCTACAAGTCTAGTCTGGGTTCCCATTGCTTATACTAGTAAAAGTCTAATGATTGTACCTAGCATAGCAGACCAGCAGAGCTATTACTTGTGTACTCCAGCACTGAAACGATTAAGGAAGCTATGCAACAAGTAGAATACAGACCACCAGACATTTTTTGCCATTGTATTCTCATACAACTTGGGTATACGTCTAGATGAGTGCACATGTGTGCTTCGTGGCACCTCAAAGGCTTTTGAGGTGCCACAAAATGCATGTGGCACACAGAAAAATGGTTTTCTGTGCTGCATATTTGCAGTGCAGAGCCAAAATTAGGTACCAGGAAATTCTGGTATTTACAAAAAAGGGTATTAAAAAATGCAGGGCGGTGCATGTGGCTGTAGTGTGCGCCACCTGAAACTGGAGCTTGGCTGGCCAGAATCATGCTCTGGCTGCCAGCCAGGCTCTGTGTGCCCGGATCACTGCTGCTGCAGCCCAACAGGGCCCCCAGGTAAGGCTGCTTTCCTCACACCTGGGACCCCGGCCTCTCCTACCCCACCCAGGGCAATTTGCTGGACACCAGAGAGTGCATGCAGGGGCATTCCCTGGGGATAAGTAGCAGTGGCATAACTATGTGCTGCTGCTATTTGTCCCTGGGGAAATGCACATGCACACTCATTTGGATGCGTCCCCTGAGGCTGGCAAAAAATAACACTTTATTTTAATAATTCTTTTCTCTCTTCATTGAGCTGTCCTTTACTGATTCTTTGATTTGATGCCTTTACAAACAATTGGATACAATAGGGACTTACAGCACCATCGAGCTAAAAGCCAAAATTATAATATTGTAAGTTTTAAAGCTTCAGTGACTATAGGAAATAATACCAGGAATGAACCACTTGTTAAACAACTCTAACATTTACCCTTTTTTGCTTACAGCCAGCTGAGAACAATCCCGTGCCCAAACTGTGCTTATGGAAAACATACCCTAATTATATTTACTTTTAAAAATCCTTATTGCAATTTTGTGTGGTCTGTGTAACCATTGTTGGGCTATAGAAATATTTTGATTCACCCAGGTTACTATACCTCTTTCTTTTATGCTGAATAGGAGCATACCTGCAGCACCACATTACTGCTGGGGGATGTTTGGTAGTGACATTAAGAATAGTAATAATATACCATTGCAATATTAATTTTGCTCGTGTAAGAGGACCTGATGGCTTAGATCAGGAATACCCAATGGACTGTATGTAACCCCTAGGCTCTGGCCCGGTTGCTACTTCTCCTTGCCTCTATTTGCTCCTGCACCCCAGCCAGGAAAGGGCTGGAGTGCCCAAGCTATGAGTATAGCAAAGAAGGGAGCTGGGCTGCCTATACTGCAGGTGGATGGTGTGTGCAGGTGAAAGAGGGGGGCAGGTGTTGCACCTGGGATGAGGGAAGACCAGCTGTGCTGGGGTGGGGAAAGGTGGGGGGCTGCTGACATGGTATGTGCAGCTGGGAGAAAAGGGGAGCAAGGGTGCCTGCACAGTGTGTACAGTGGTGGGAGGGGAGAGCACTGTGTTGCCCATACAGAATGTGACCCCCATGGCATGTGGCCTCCTGCTGCCCAGATGTTTGGTGTAAATCAGGGGTGTTAATCAGATATGGCCTGTGGATTGGATTTAGTCTGTGGAACCACATCATTTGGCCTATGGTGTTGGCCCTGGGTCTGAATTGACCCACACAGCACATGCAGTGCTTGCTGGACCGACCCCTTCTTTTCATCCTCTTTTTGTGACTCAGTATATGGTGGCATGTTACAAAAGCAGATGCATTAATGGATTTTAGGACTTTAAGGGAGTGGAACAGAATGCTACTTACACATCTATGTCCAGTTAGATGCCCAATAGGTGAAATAGAATCTAGTCTGAAGTTGCAGGAGAAAATGTGGGATAATAAAATCCGAAGGGTGCTGGGCTGGAAGTCAAGAGGCTTGGTTTCATTCCCAGCTCAGCCACTGATCCACTGGGTGCCCACTGGCAAGTCACTTTATTGTTCTGTCAGTTTCCCTACTTGGGCTACGGGCAGACATTCAAAAACCCTGAGACTGAATTGATTCACTCTTTGCAGGTTAGTCTAAGCTGCACAGCTTAAACTGATTAATAACTGGACAGACATTCTCTGTTAAATCAGCAAATGCAGGCACATGCCTGCAGTGGCTCAAGCCAGAAGCTGGGGGGTACTAGGGCATGCTTGCCAACACTGCCAAGGCTCTCACCCCTCCCTGCTGCAGTGGAGGGGGCGTGGCCAGGCACCAGCCTGGGGCTAGCAGGACACATAGAATGCCAGTCACCAGCCGGGAAGGGGGGTGCTGCTGCCGGACTGAAGAATGGGGATGGGAAAAAGTCCATTCTCTGAAGGCAGCATCTATTGAACACAGCAATTTGCAAAGCATATAACAGGTAACTACCAAAAATCTTTGCCTAGGTTAAGATATAGCCCAGTAAAACACAACATACAGCATACACAACTTGGTCTAACTTAAAACGTAAAGCAGGAAGACAAGAGAAAGCCTTGCATAAGCCCTACTAATCCTGAGGGCAGAGTGCCTCCTTATCGCCAGGCATTCAGAAAGACTTTGTTTAGGTTTTACAGGTTATGCTTTATAATGTAAATGTAAGTCTCTGCATTCTTTCACTTGCAACTTCCCTTAACTCCATCTCCAGCACATATGTGTGGCAAAGACCTGACAGTCATCAGCACTTCCCATCTCTCAGTCTGGTCCTGAAGGTCTTGCTCTGGGCTCACAGGTGCAGGTCTTGGATCTGCATGCAGGGAACTAGCTTGCCTCTCTCCCTTGCTCTGGGACTGCTGTGGAATTAATCCCCTCCCTGGCTGCAGGCAAGCTGGACAGAGGGAGGAATTAAATTCCATCTCTGCCTGACTGCAGGAAAGCACTGGAGGTGCGCTTGGGGCTGGCAAACCCCAGCTGCAGTTCGCAGGGTTTGCCAGCAGGGGTGGAGGGGCAGGGGATAGAGGAAGGAATTTGCCTCAGGGGCCGTGGCAGGCCAGCACCTGGCCACGCCCCATCCCTTCTCTGGCTAGAGAGCAGAGGGGAGGGGCCAGCCCAGCTCTCTGTAGCAGTGCCCAGCCCAGACAGCATGCCGGGATGCTAGGGGTCTCTGATTTAACTTAAACCATCAAGAGGTCTGGAACAGACATAAACCAGTTTGAGCCAAATTAGTTAAATCTCATACTACATTCAGCCAGGTTTATCTCAAACCGGTTTTAGCCATTTTCAAACTGGTTTATGTGTACTGAATGTCTGTTCTGTTACAGATTTAAACCAGTTTCTGATCACTTAAACCAGTTTCTGTGTAATGTCTGTCCCTAGCCTTGCTGAAGAGAGGTAATATTACCTTCCACTTCCACGCTTTTGATCCTGTTTTGTGATCTAGAGATGAAAAGCACCCTTGGACCTATGCATTCAAAGTGTCTGATGCTTAGGTGGATCCTACCATGGCACCAGAGACTCTACTCCTAGTCCAGTGAAAGGATTAAAATAATTTGTTTACCCAGTTCTGTCCTCCACTGCACAGGGATGTTTCCTCTAATGTGCCATGGAGTAAGAGGAGAAAGCCTCTCACTCAACATCTTTATGTGTGTCGCCACAGACACACATAAAGACACAGCCGTGTCGCCACAGACAGCCGCACAGAGAAGGTCATGATGTCACAGTTCATATATTATTCAAGTACAGTTCTATATAGATTGTTAATATAAGCAAATTGGGACAAACCCTCTTTGACTCACACAAATGTAAATCTCCTCTGAAGCTGCAGATAAATGGTGTCACTCTGTATTTGCACCAATGTATTTGAGAGCAGACTCAGGATCGCTTGTCTTATTTAACTGGTCCAACACATTATCTGAAAGAATACAACAGAACAATAGTTATAAAAATGTCTGGATGTCATCTAGTGGAGAGCAACAAAAATGATGACAAGTTTAGGAAACAGGACTTAAACAGAAAGACTGGAAGAAGTGGGGTTATTAAGCCTGAAGACAAAAAGACTATGAGGGAGATTTGATAACAGCTGTCAAGTACCTGAAGGGTGGTTATAAAGGGGATAGCGATAGACAATTCTCTGAGTCCACAGGACTCAGGAGAAAGGACAAGGCATAACAGTCTTAAATCACAGAAAGGGAAATTAAAGTTGAATATTAGGAAGAACATTTTCTTTATATGGGTGGGTAAGCATTGGAATAGATTACCTAGAATGGTGGCACCCAACCTTCCTCTTTCTACCAAAGGTAGAAATTCTGAACGTGGCTCCACCTGAGTGATCACCTGGTTTTTTCAGTGATAAAAAAATCCCAGAAAGTCAAATCATGAGGCTGTGAGAAAGCAAAGCATTAAATGGGGTTTCACAGGAGAACTCATTTTAGAAATGCAGTGTGACTAAGCATCTACAGAAAACAATATTCAAAAAGTTTGACCTAGATAACATTATTTCTTAGTGACTGGAATTCATTAAAAATCTTACGTTAAAAAAATGTACTGAAGCTTGAGTGTCACTTTGTTCTGGATAACCCAGCTCTGCTTAACTAACTGAGAATAACTGGGGGTCTTCAAGAGGAGGTTGGATATGCATCTAGCTGGGGTCATCTAGACCCAGCACTCTTT
>NW_005841919.1:3593625-3594595 GCF_000455745.1 Alligator sinensis
GGGGTAGGACTCGATGATCTATTGAGGTCCCTTCCGACCCTAACATCTGTGAATCTATGAATAAAAGAGGGTTTTTACAACAACAACAACAACGAAGGCAGCTGAAAGAGAGTTATTTTATTAAGAATAGACTAATAATAAATTGGTATGAAATGGAACAGTCTCACATAGTAGGGGATTGTTTGAGTGAATGTTTTCTTTGGTTAGCTCACAGCCCAAGTTGCCAGCTGAAATGGGATTTCAAATCTGAAATCTAAAATTTGGGAAGCAGTCCTAACTTCTCATGGTGAAACTCACTGATTTCAGCGTTTTAGCTGAAAACAGTCACAATCTCGCCATGCCACTGGAGTCCGTGCCACTGCAAGGTGGGAGGGCATAATAAGCCTTTTCTATTCCTGCTCCTCGGGCAGTGATTGAGCAAAGATGGCTGTCATGCACAAACAGGATGACACTGTACCCAAATGGAAGCACTTAGGACAGCAAGAGAGAATAAGGTCCCAAGCCGTGTGTAGACGAAATGAGGGGTGTGTGTGCACGACGCTTTAAAGTGGGCTAAATGCTTTTGCATTGCTTTAATGATGTTCGTGTTTGCACGCCTTGGTGGTGTATCGCACATTAATTCCAGTCGCTGTAGGAAATCCGGTGGCATAATGCGCCTTAAATGACTTGGAGCGCAGCAAACTAAAACTCCTTTGAGGAGTTTTAGTTTGCTGCCCCTACAACTGCAGAAGAAAGCACTGGGCCCTGTGCAGTTATGTGACTCTGCAGGAAGCCCATGCAGGCAGCCTGGCAGCAGCCCAGGAAAGCAGGCTCTGCCAAGAAAAGTGATGAGCCTGATCTTCCTCCTCCGTGGAGCCTGCCTGTCTGCCTGAGCTGTGTGGGGGCCCAGGGCTTCCCTCCATGGCTGCGGTGCCCTCTGGGAGTGCCCGAATCGGGTGCCTGTGGGGGCGGGGGGGGGGGGGGGCACGCT
>NW_005841919.1:3594674-3597858 GCF_000455745.1 Alligator sinensis
CGGAGAGGCAGGTAAGTCAGCAGGGTGTGTGCACAACACGAGGTTTAATTGGCCCTAAATTGAAGCGGTGTTTTTTAAAACTCACTGCTTCAATTTAGGGTCCCTGTTTTATCTACACACGCCCCCAGTGTATCAAAGGATGTTGGGCCTGGCTTGGAATGCACCTAAGACAATCTGCCTCAAAAGGGACTTCTTTTATGTTAAAGTACCTAAGGCAAGCACCAAATAATTGAAATTATTTAGCCTATATTTTGGAAGAACTAGGATTTTTTAATCCTAATGAAGGCTAGGGGGTGGGGGATTTGATAACCCTTCACAGGTCACCAATTGGACAGCCCTGATGGTGCTTGATTATTTTCTATGGCCACAGGGGACAGGAAAAAAGGATAACAGTCTTAAATTACAACAGTCTTAAAATTTAGGTTGGATATTAGGAAGAACTTGCTACTTCTGCAGGTCATTAAGTGTTGGAATGGATTCCCTACAGAGGTGGTAGAATCTCTCTTTGGAAGTTTTTAAGAGCAGGTTAGGTCAGCATTTCCTAAACTTTTGATACCCAGGGCACACTTTTTTTCTGAATTAAAATAGGTGGCACACTTTACACTTACACCCAAAAATATGTATGTGTAAAGCTTATTTAATAGATTGAATAGACATTAGGGATGGAAGGGACCTCAGAAGATCTTCGAGTCCAGCCCCCTGCCCAAGGGGCAGGAAGTCAGCAGGGGTCATAGGATCCCAGCAAGATAAACATCCAAATGTCTCTTGAAGGCATTCAAAGTAGGTTCTTGAACCCCCTCCGGCGGCAGCCTATTCCAAACCTTGGGGGCTCGGACAGTAAAGAAGTTCTTCCTTATGTCCAGCCTGAAATGGTCATAGAGGAGTTTGTGACCATTCGACCTTGTCATCACTTGGGGTGCTGTGGTGAACAGACGTTCCCCCAGATTCCGGTGAGCACCCCTTATAAACTTATAGGCAGCCACCAGATCACCCCTGAGCCTGCGCTTTTCCAGGCTGAAGAGTCCCATACCTCTCAGCCTCTTGTCATAGGGCCTGTTTTCCTGATCTCTGATCATGTGCATGGCTCTCCGCTGGACTCTCTCAAGCTTCTCCACATCCTTTTTGAATTGTGGAGCCCGAAATTGGACACAGTACTCTAGCTGCGGCCTCACCAAGGTCGAGTACAAGGGGAGAATGACGTCCTGGGATTTTCTTGAGAAGCATCTATGGATGCAAGCCAATGTTTTGCTTGCTTTACTAGCTGCAGCATCACATTGATGGCTCATGTTGGTCTTATGGTCAATCATGACACCCAAGTCCCTTTTGTCCATAGTGCTAGCCAGCGTAGCACTGCCGAGCCTATAAGCATGCTGCGGGTTTTTCTTCCCAAGGTGGAGAACCTTGCATTTTTCAGTGTTAAACACCATCAGGTTCTCATCCGCCCATTTCCTGAGCCTGTCAAGGTCAGCCTGGATCAGGTGTGGATGCTTTACCCCAAAGTTTGGTGTCGTTGGCGAACTTGGCCAGTCCACTTCTGATACCAATGTCCACATCAGTAATGAAGATATTGAATAGTATAGGCCCAAGGACAGAGCCTTGAGGGACCCCACTGGTCACAGCGCACCACAACGATTGACTTCCATCAACCACCACCCTCTGAGTCCAAGCACAGAGCCAATTCCCCAGCCAGTGCACTGTGGTGAAGCCGAGGCCACAGTTGGCCAGTTTTGCTAAGAGGTGATCATGGGATACCAGATCGAAGGCTTTTTTAAAGTCAAGATATATGACATCAATCTCTTCTCCCTTGTCCAGGTGATAGGTCACCTGGTAGTAAAAGGAAATGAGATTGGTCAAGCAAGACCTACCTGCAACAAATCCGTGCTGGCTATCCCTCAGGTTGTTGCCAGTCTGTTAAGAATGGTTTCTTTGATAATCTTTTTCTAAGACCTTCTCTGGGATAGAGGTCAGGCTGATGGGCCTGTAGTTTGCCAGATCTTCTTTCCTCCCTTTCTTGAAGACAGGCACCACATTGGCCTTCTTCCAATTTTTGGGCACTTCCAATCTTATGTAGTGGTGCTCAACATTTTGGGCACAGGGCCGGGGCCCAATCCTGCTGTGTGGAGCTTGGAAATTTGGGGGTGAGGGAGGAATGGCAGCGTTAATTGTCACCATTCCTCCACTGCCAAATGTCCAGACCTGTGGGGAGTCCCACAGACCCAATGACATAGCTCCAGAGGCCTTATCTGATACTGATAAAGTATGGTTTTTTGAAGTACACTTTCAATGCTCTTGCAGCATAGAAGTGTGCTGCAGCATACCCTTTGGGAATCACTGGGTTAGACATTTGTCTGGAATGATTTAGACAGGGATGATTTTGCTTTGAGAGAAAGCTGGCCTAGATGACTTCCTTGAGGTCCCATCCAGCTCTATTTTTCTGTCATTGTAAGTGCTTTTATGTAGTAGGGTCATGCCCCACTAGACCAAACTCAAATCGCATGTAGATTTAAACTCTAAAGTTTGGTCTAACCTTTAAAGTTTCACCGGCATAGGTTAGGAATGTAAGAAAAAAGAAAAAGGAAAAGGAAAAGGAAAAGAAAAGAAAAGAAAAGAAAAGAAAAGAAAAGAAAATCACAGTTTTGACATTGCTATGCCAGCAAGAGGTCTAGTGTAGATGTCATTATATAGGCAAAAGAAAAGTCCTGTTTGCTGTAATAACTTATCTTTTCCAGGGAATTGGTGGAAAGCAATAATTGACAAAAGGTTTCCAGGTTGTAGCCATATTGGTCTAGTGGCAAAAGCAATCAGGACTTGTGGTAGAGATGATATCTTCTATTAGACCAACTAGATTTTTGCAAAAAAAAAATTGTTAATTACAAGCTTTCGGGCACAAACACCCTTCATCAGGCATAAGAGAAAAGATTGTAAAAGTTCTCCTGGGTAGAAATGAAAGTTCATATTTAATAGGACAGTTGAAGGTGTGGTAAAATCTCCTGTTTGGAACAAGGGCAGACAAGGTTCCTTGGGTGAATTTGATATCTTTTATTAGACCAACCCAAATAGTTGGAGAATAGTTATTAAGCAAACTTTCGGGTTCAAAAACCCTTCATCAGGCTGAGGAAGTTTCAGCAGTTGGTGTGTGCTCTTCCTGGATGGAATGAAAAGTAAAGAAGCCAGGGGCTGGGCT
>NW_005841919.1:3598341-3603468 GCF_000455745.1 Alligator sinensis
TACAGGTTCAAGGGAGGGGTGATACGTCATAACCAGATGTGTGCGATTTGTGGGGGTTTTTCTTTTGTACTGCAGCAGTTCTTCACGTGGTATCCAGGTGGCTCTTTCAAACGTGAGATCTACCTCTCTGGATGAGTGTCCTTGCTGGGTGAAAGCCTTTTTAAGATTGGTGAGGTGGCAATCCCAGGTGTTCTCTTTAGTACAAATGTAGTGGTATCTGAGGGCTTGGCTGTATATCACTGCTTTTTTGGTGTGTTTAGGGGGATTGCTGGTTCTGTGCAGATATGTATGTTGGTCTGTGGGTTTCTTGTATACTGTGGTCTGTATTTTATCCTTCTGGATACTGATCATTGTGTCTAAAAAGGAGATGTTGGTGCTGGAGTATTCTAAAGAAAGTCGGATGGAGGGATGGTGATTGTTGAATTTCTGATGGAACTCAATCAGAGATTGTAGGTTTTCAGTCCAAATGATGAAGATGTCATCGATGTATCTTAAGTATAGCAAGGATTTGATGGTGCAGTTCTTGAGGAAGTCTTCTTCCAGGTGGCTCATAAAAAGGTTGGCATACTGTGGGGCCATTTTAGTGCCTATAGCTGTTCCCATCATCTGGAGGAAGTGTTGATTATTAAAAGTGAAATTGTTGTGAGAGAGAATGATGTGTATAAGGTCAGTAATATTCATTTTATATGCAGATTAGGCTCAGAGAAAAGTTGGAATGGTCTGTTTACCTCAAAGTTGTTAGGTGGTAAGCAGAATATAGTCCTATTTCCTTCTGGTTATGGTGTTTCATATTTCACAGAGGAGTAAATAGATGGAATGCTCTTTTGGGCAGGCATTTCTTATGTGGTGAGATGTCTCTGAGCTCTGTGTGCGAGGCTCTGTGTCTCTAAGGATTTTGTGGAAATTGTTTGAACATTATGAGAAAGCCCTCAGTTGGATGTGTTAAAAAATAATTCCATTCCAAGCTAGAAAAAGAGATGTGGAACCCCAACAACATCAGCACTTTCCCATAGGCACTACCTTCAACTGTATTTTACTACCCCAGAAAAACAGAAAAAATTCCTTAAGGGACTGCAAAAAATGGTTTCAGTATATATCGTTATTTTATTCCAGGCTCTTGGTTATAGTTGTGTTGGACTAAGGACATAGGCAGACAAGATTCTTTGGGTAGATGTGATATCTTTGATTAGACCAACTAAATAGCCGGAAAAAAATGTTCTTTGCAAGCTTTCAGGCACAAACACCCTTCTTCAGGCATAGTCTGTTGGTATGTATGTGCTTTCCTAGGTTGAACAGAAGCCAAAATACAGGTCTGTGAAAATGAAAATGTGTGGCAGTAAGGTTCAAAGGGAATGGGAGACAATAGGTGTGAAAAGGTAGTGGTGGGGAGAAAGGGGGAGAAGGTGGTCAAATGTAGCTGGTAAAATGCAGACAGGTTACCTGGGATTATCAGATGGCAGGCAGGTTATAATGCGCCATTAATCCAATGTCTATATTTAGTCCACGATTTTTTGTATCCAGTAGATTTACGATGTGAAGTTTATAGGCTTGTGTATGAAAGGTGTTTTGTAAATGCACTTTATGATTAGAGCTGAGAGACTGGAGAGAGAGTGGTTATCTCGTGGGAAGTGTGCACCTCTAGTTAACTGGATATTTTTGTCTTTGATAGATTTTTGATGTGTGTTCATTCTGGTACACAGTTGTTTTGTTTCTCCTACATATTTTCCATCTGGGCATTTAGTGCACTAGATGAGATATATTATATTTCTGGAGGTGCAGGTGTAAGATCCAGGAATGGTGGTGGTTCTTTTGTGGGATGTAGTCATTGTGAGGGTAGTGGACATGTGTTGGCAGGTTTTACATTTTTTTGTCCCGGCATGGTCTGGATCCATCCAGTGTGCTTTGGGCCATAGGAAGTTTGCTTCTAGTGATGAGGTTGGTAAAATTTGGTGCTTGTTGAAAGGCTAGGATGGATGGTTCTGGAAAGATCTCTTTAAGAATTGGGTCTTCTTCTGGTGTGGGTTTCAATTGTTTGAGGATTTTCTGTATAGGTTCCAGGGAAGTCATAACTAATGGTATGCAATTTGTGGGGATTTCTTTTTGTACCGCAGTGTTTCTTCATGTGGTATTGGGGTGGCTCTTTCAAAAGTATGATCTCTCTCTCTGCAGGAGTGTCCTTTCTTGGGGAAAGCCCTTTTGCTATTTGTGAGGTGACAATCAGGGGTATTCTGCTCAGTGCAAATTCAGTGGTATTGGAGGGCTTGGATGTATAGTACAGTTTTCTTGGTGTGTTTAGGGTGATTGCTAGATCTGTGGAGATAGGCATGTTGGTTTCCTGTATATGGTGGTTTGTATTTTACCATTCTAGATATTGATCATAGTGTCTAAAAAGGAAATATTGGTGCTAGAGTATTCAAGAGATAGTCTGATTGCTTGGTGATGGTTATTGAATTTGTGATGGAAATTAATCGGATACTGTAGGTTTTCAAATGATCTTCCAAATGATGAAGATGTCAATCTTAGGTATAGCATGGGTTTGATGATGCAGTTCTTGTGAAATTTTTTTTCCAGGTGGGTCATAAAAAGGTTTGCATATTGTAGAGCCATTTTGGTGCCCATAGCTGTGCCCATGGGCTGGAGGAAGTATTGTTTATTGAAACTGAAGTTGGTGTATTTGAGGATAAAGTGTATAAATTCAGTAATATCTTTAGGTCTATACTTCTGAGTTGTAATCTTGCTTTTGTAGATACGTAAGGCAGGCTTGGATGCCATCCTGGTGTGGGATATTGGTATATAAGACGATAACATCCCTAGTGGCTAGGAGGGTTTTGCTTGAAAGGTGGTCTATGTTTTTAAGTTTTATAGAAAGTCTGTTGTGTCTTGGACAAAACTTGGTCTTTGGGTGATGAGAGGTTTTAGGATGGATTCAGTGAAACTGGATATTTCCTCAGTTTGGGTTCCATGGTTGGAAATTATAGGTTTGTCTGGGTTTCCTTGTTTGTAGATTTTAGGGAGCATGTAAAAAGTCTTTGGTTTAGGTAGTGCGGGGAATCAAGTTTTGTAGCTTTTCTTGTAGTTCACATGGAAATGATGTGATGGTGGTTTTGAGTTTTTAGGTCAAAAGGGGAGTTGGATTGTCCTTAAATTTTTCGTAGTAGGCAGTGTCAAGACAGTTGGCTGTTGGCTTCTTTTATGTAGTCTTATGTAGTCTGTTGGCTTTTATGTAGGTTGAAGATAACTATAGCTCCTCCTTTATCTGCTGGTTTTATTACTCTTTGGTGGTTGGATCTTAGAGATTCCATGGCCTTACTCTCAGAGAGGGAGAAGTTGTTATGGTGGTGTTTGTTGTTGATTATTTCATTATTCATTCTTTCCCTGAAGCAGTCAACATAGCCATCAAGGTTTGAATTTCATCCACTGTGAGGTGTCCAGTTTGATTTTGGGGGGATTTTTTGGTATTAATCCTTTCTTCAGTGTTGTCACAGGATGAAGTGTTGTTGAAAGTGGATTCATTTTGGTTGTGGAAATATTTCTTGAGATGGAGGTATCAAAAAAAATTCTTTTAGTTCTCCACATTGTAGTATTTTATTAGGGTATTTTTTCTGGATGGAAATTAAGACCTTTTGAGCAGAAAGATTTTTCCACTTTGGTAAATGCATGCATGAAGAGATTAATAATATCTGAGGGTTGACTGGTTCCTTTAGTTTATCAGGTATGAGGTTGAAATATTGTATGGTATTGGTGTTGTTTCTCTGATGGTTGTTTAATGGCTGGGGAGGTTGTTCTTGTAGTAATTGGTTCCATTTCTTCTTTTTATGTTGAATGGATGTTGTAAAAAATATTTGGTAGTCTTTCTGTATACATTGTATAATGTTTGGGAAGATAATCCATGTTTATTCCAGCATTGTTAGAGGCTTGCATGGTTAGCAGTCTCTTGTGCATTAACCCTTACTGTTAATTACAGAAGGCAAATTAAGCTCCCATCTTTTCAAGTATCCCCAAATAATTCTAGTCAATGAATTAAGGCTCCATTCTAATTTTTTTTTATTAGCTGCACACACTTTACTTTTTCTTTTATCTCATCTATTAAAGGGCAGAATCAGATCTTAAAAATATTATCAAAGGGCTAAACGTATTAACCATAGCTGAGACTTCTTCTCCATCCAATCCTAGATGCATGTCAGGGACAGCAGACAATGAAGACTTGAACAAGTGCTGCACAAGGAGGAAGGCTGACTGAAACTCACACACAATAAAAGACTGACGGTTCAGACACAGCGGGATTGCTCTGGAGTAACCTGGTAGCCCGCACAGCGCTAATACAGAGCCTGGCCACTAAGTGGCAGAAAAGCCAGCTTGCCCTGAACAAATGATTATACAGAGATGCAAATGATAAGATCAGCAAAAATAAGAGTGGCTCTCTAGTGCAGAGGTGGTCAGTCTGCACTACCTGTGGCACAAATGGTGCAGGCAGACTCTGCACATAGCATGTAGCAGACTGAGGAGGGGACAAGCAGCACAGCAGCATATAGGGAAGGAAGCAGAAAGCAGAGCCACAGATCAGGCACAGAGATGGGACTGGAGTGGCGTTCAGAAGCTGCAGGGTTAGTTTGTACCACACCGGCCAAAAAGGTTGGCCCCCACTGCTCTAGTGTAACTAGAAGCAGCTTATAGTTACTCCTCATTTTTGGAGTGAGAACTTTACCCTAGAGTGAACTGACTTACAGAAATATAAGGCTTTGTGGGCGCATGCACATGTCCATTAATGCGCCATAAATATGGCACATTAAGTTCAGTACTTGGTTATACAAGTACTAAATCAATGCACAGGAACTGGCATTACTGCACAGTAGCGTGGGTGCACAGCTTTTTAGTGATGCTAACTGTACAGTAGCCTAATACTAGTGCACAGTAGCATATTAGCATGGTTTTTGCCCTGCATGCTACTGCGTAGTAGAATTGGACTACTATGCAGTTAGCATCTTGTGTAGATGTGCCCTGTGTTGAGGGTCTGTAACAGGTAGCCGTTCTGGGCCGAGCTAAAATGTGGCCCGCACACCTGTTCCTGAGGCAACCGCCCGCCTTCTCGCCTGCCATGCCTTGCTGTTAATTAATTAATTGATGTTA
>NW_005841919.1:3603508-3606260 GCF_000455745.1 Alligator sinensis
CCTCATCCGCAGCCCCCTCGGCGCGATTGTATTAGCCGTTGTCTCAGCTCTATCACTATCTGGCCCCTTCTTGGTCTCTCTGGGCCCTCCTTCCTTGGATACACGCTCCCTCTGGTGCTAAGGCTCTCCCCGGCCCTATCTCACTCTGTGCCCTCTTCTCCGGGCCTCATCTACAATGCGGCCCCCGCTCAGGGGTCTTCCGCGCCCCACACTGGGGCTCCTCAATAATGCGGCCCTCTCCTGGGGCTCTCCATGCCCACACTGGGGCTTCGCAATAGTGCCCTCTTTCTCTGGGGTTCGCCACGCCCACACTAGGGCTTCTCAATAGGGCCCCCTCTCTGGGGCTCGCCACGCCCACACTAGGGCTTCTCAACAGGTCCCCCTCTCTGGGCTCACCATGCCCACCCTGGGGCTTCTCAAACGCCCCTCTCTGGGGCTGGGGTCTATGCACCCCATATGCTGCACCCTCACTGGCACTGGGGTCCCCACACTCCGCTGTGAGTCCCCTATGAGGCCTCCTCCATCCCCTTATAGCCTCTCCCAAACCACCGGTGATAACAACAACAAAGCAAAATGCAAGCCCCTAGGCTATAACATAACTTAAAGCGGCCCAGCTAAAACAACATTGCTCAACTCAGGTCAAGCTGTACCTGCAGTTAGGCTTCTCCTTGCATCCTGGCTTAGGAAGCTCCTGCCTCTCTGGCTGCTGGCAGGGAACTGCCTCTGGCCTCCTGTTTGTGCTTTATATAGGAGCCAGGCCTTGCCCCTTTCAGTCAGCTAACCTCCTGGTTGCCCTGGCAACCCCCAGCTGGGCTCCTTATTCCTTGCTAGGGCTCTTTCCCTGGCAGTTTTCCCCTCTCTAGGAACAGGGCATGTCCGTGCTCTGTGACAGGGTCCCTCTACTTTTACTATGAAGTAAAGTCAGTTTCTTCTGTAGTTAACATCATGTGTCTGTACCCTGAGAGCCAAATTTAATTCTATTTCTTGAGGATGACTCCACTGAGAAACATACTGCACACTGCTAGAACCAATGTCTGAATGCCATGTACATTGATAAAGGTTTGGCATGAGACAAACTGTGATTGGTTTGATGAAGCAACTGAAGTTTCATCAACTGAAGTTTATTTTTAGTACACAATAAATAGGCAGCTAACTCTGGAAGATAAAGATCCTGATCACATCCTGAGTACATTCACTTAGGAACTCTAGTCACATGAAGAAAAGGACACTCAAAGTTTTCCACACTGCTATTGTCTCAATTAAGAAAATGAATGGTCTTCAGAAAATCTCAGATTTCCCCCTCGGAATACAGAGAATTGCCTTTGAAGATGTAATGATTCTGAGAGCCAAATGGATGGACATTTTCATGTGTGTATGACATAAAGCAGATTTTCACTCAGATATTTTTTTTTCAGTTGGATGCATCAAGTACGTAGATTGTTGGTGAAGTTACCCCACAGAAACTGAGTAGTGACAACACTGCTGTACCAGTCATATGAACTCTTAGCTAGGCATTTTCACCAAAGGGTGGTCAGACAACACAAGTAGAAATTTTCAACTACAATTAATCTAATCACTTGTGCAGTGAATCTAGGCCAGGGGTGGGTAATTATTTCAGGTGGAGGGCCACTTACTGAGTTTAGGCAAGCTGCCAAGGGCCACATCGGTAGCCCCACCCCTTGACAGGTGCCCTGCCCCTGGTCGTCATCTTGTGATCAGAAGTCCCACCCCCTAACCCCTGACCTTTGCCACCAGAGTTCCCTCCCCTTGCCCCGCCAGAAGCACTCCTTTCCACAAGGGTTTTTGCCATCTCAGAACCAGAAAAACACCAAATGATATTCTAAAAATCGAACATCTACAACATTCATTAATTTGATTTCAAAAAATATTTTTGTCCTGATTTACATACGCTTGTGTATTGTACACAGAGGTGATTGCACAATAGCTTAAAATGAAGTCTTACTCTTGTATATTGTGGGGGTTGGGGGCACAAAGGGGTGGATAGAGGTTTGTGGGGGACTGTTGGTGTGTGGGTATGTGGGGTGTGGGGGAGGGTGTGAGTGTGGGGTGAGTATGTGTGTGGATATGTGGGGTCTGGGTAGGTCTGGGGTTTGTGGGGGGTTGTGTGTGGGAGAGGGCGGCTGAGGTGTGTGAGGTGGAGTGGGTGTGGGGGTCTGCAGGTATGGTAGTGCAAGGGGGCAGTTTAGGTGCATGTGTATGGTGGGGTGTGTGTGGGACTCACCCTATGAATACACACATACACACTCTCGCTCTCCCTCCCTGTGCACACACATACACACAGACTCTCCCTCCCTCACTGCACACACACACACACACACCCTCTCACTCCTGGCCCTGGGTACCAGTGCGGCCCCTATGCTCTCATGGTCTGGTGATGCAGCTGAAGGCCATGTGGTGCTGGAGCAGCCAGTGGGCGTGCAGGGAAGCAGTGAAAGCTGCAGCAGGCAGAGGCTTTCTTGTAGGGGGGGCATGGGTAGGAGGGGGCTGAAGGTGAGGCAGGGCCAGGCTGGCCTTGCTGCTGAGTCCTGCCAGCTTCCCCTAGGTCCTACTGCCTCTGTCTCCTGTCATCTTTGACAGGCAGCCAGGAACAGATAAATATTAATTTTCTAATTTTTTTAGGGACCTCACAGGCCAGATAGAATGGCTTGGTGGGCCAAATCTGGCCTGCGGACCATATTTTTTCTGCCCCATTCTATAGAGCACCCAAGGCACTCCCGAGTTGCTGGTGTGG
>NW_005841919.1:3606303-3606757 GCF_000455745.1 Alligator sinensis
GTAAATGCAGTTTTTCTACAAATACTCAGATGAATACATATCGCTTCCTACTTTCTAACATATAAACATGCCACACAACATAGAAATGAATGTAAATGTTAGAATAAACTCATTATGAATCAGTTATCTTTATTTTCCACTCATTTTCACTGAATATCATGTACTATAAACAAAATACTTAGGCATTATTATGGTTAAATTAATGGTAGAGAATATTTTTCAGGTATTTTGTGTATGATGTTCTTTGTTCCATAATTTTGCAGGACTATGGGGGTTCCTGGCTGGGTGTGTAGGTGCCAGGGTCAGGCTCTCATGGATCTGTGCCAAAGCATGTTCCCAAGCACTGGGGTTCTCCTGGATTGTGTGAGCTCTGTGTGTACATTGTGGGGTGCTTCATGACAGGGTTGGAGGGCACAGCCCAGGGACATGGGTGCCTAGGTACTGGGGTTCATGC
>NW_005841919.1:3606788-3612644 GCF_000455745.1 Alligator sinensis
AGGAATGCAGATGCCTCCCTTTGCCTCCACCCCCAACCTGCCTGTGGCTGACAGCTGGCCAGAGTCAGGAGGTGTGGTTGGGGAGACAGTCAATGCTGTCTCAGCTTTGTGATAGCCTGGGGGTGGGATCTGCTGGATGCTCAGGTGGTGCAGCTGAGCATGGGGCAAGTGCTAGCATGTCTCCCTGCATGGGGCAGGGGGGAGGGGCAAGTGGGGGGCTACAAAGCTACTTGGGATGTGGGCGGACACTGACCTAATGTAAAACAATAGGAGATCTGGTACAGAAGTTTGATGCAGTAGTCTAACTTAAATCAATTAAGTCTGAGTGCACATTGATCCAGGTCTATCCTAGACTGAGTTCCGCCATTTTTAAACTAGTCTATGTGCACTGAACTTCTGTCCTGTTATGGGTGGAGGCTGGTTTTTGATCACTTATACTGACTTATGTGTAATCTCTGTACCTGGCCAGAATGCAGCAAAGAGTCCTTGCCTTCATCATTGTATTCTTGTGGGCAGCTAGTGAAGCAAAGCCTCTGCAACTGCTTCTGAAAGCTCAGAAAAGTTCAGAGCTTTTAGTACAGGATGCTCTTAGTATAGTAACATATACAAATATGCTCTTTTGCTGTCAGTAAGTGTGTCTACATGAGACATTTAATGGGGAAATGTCTAATTAGCTCTGCAGTAGTCTCAACATTGACATGTGCAGCCCTATTAGGCCGAAGGAAATGAATAAATGCCGCCATAGGTTAGTACTTGTAAACATAAGTAACTATCCTATGGCAGCATGACTAAGTGTTCAGCAACATACATGTAGACGCTGATGGGGCTGGCTGGGACATGAAGGTGCTTCAGTGTGTGGGCTGCCTGCCAGCTAGCTCAGCACTGTAGCACCCTTGTGCCCCAGCCAGCCCCTCTGCAGCATGTTGAGCTGCGTCCGAGCAACTCCAGGTTGGCAAGTTGACCCTCCCATGCCTCCTACCAGCCTCAATGTGCTGCAGTCCCAGGCACATGTGTGAATGCAGTGCCTGGGAGCAATAAACTCTGGCGCAAATGCAACAGAGTTTATTGTATCACACTAATATCTGGTGTAGATGCACCTAGTGTGCATTTGGTCTTTATCTTAATGTCTCAGAATTTAAAGATAATGCTTTTATCCTAGTTGTCATCTCATTTCTTCTTCCTGCTTGTGAATCACAGAGAGTCTAACTTCACTGTTCTGGTGTTTTACTATTTTGTACTGAAAACCTTGATAGCTTTTCCTGGTAATTGGGGTGGATGTTTCTCCTTGGGAGGGCACTACTTCTATGCTATTACAGTCAGTCATGTAATCTGTCTTGGCTGTCTATTGTTCCAAACCATCAATTTGGCATTCCACAGTATTAACCTTTGAAGTTAAGTTGTCTCATTTTGGATTTAATGCATTAAAGCTATTTAGTGCTTAATGAAGGTCACAAGCTACTGTTCTGGCGTGTAGAAAAAGATGGAGTTTATTCTTGAATACAAGAGTCCCTGGTCTCTAATATTCCACTTTAAAGAACAGCTTGCTGCTTTTTACCCTCCCCTCTCCCCCATTTAGTTATATTTCTGTACCCGTTTCATCCTGGAACTCTAAATTCAGATAGACTCATGGGAAGTAAATTGATGTATATTGAATAAGGAACTTGTCCAAAATCTCTGTCACAACTTGATCGCTGGGAACAAATTTCTGATCTCACTCATATGAGTGCCTATCAAGAATAATTCAATAAGTCAGTGGAGTTAAATGAGTTATGGAAGAAAATTAAGCCATATCCTTCTTCAGATACATAAATGCACTTGGGGTGCACCAATAAGAGATTTTTGGGGCCAATACTGATAGCCTATTTTAAGGAGGCATATTGGCCGATTCCGACCCGATTTCCGATACGCAGCCCAGCAGCTTGAAGAGCAGCATCTGGCTGATAAGTCTGTTGTGGTGGAAGGGAAGGGGGAGGAGAAGGGGTGTGGGGGGTGCAGATTGAGGTCCCTGAGGTAAAGGAGGGAGTGGTACTGGGGTAGGCACTGCCCAGGTGGGGCGGGGCAGGGCAGGCATAGGCCAGAGCTGCAGCTTGTCTAGGAGATCCGGGGGGGAGGGGGGGGAATCTCTCACCACTTCACACACCCCAGGAGGATGGGGGGCAAAATTCGCTGCAGCCCCCCTCCCAATGCCTCTGTCACCTGCCCCGAGAGCAGCGTGGCCCAGCCCCAGCTCTAGTCTGCAGCAGCAGTCCACCCTGCCCCGCCCCATGGCGATCTGGGAGGGCGTGACTCCCATGCCCTCCCAAGGTGTAAGCAGTGGTGGTAGCCACCCCCACCCTCCACATATCCCTCTGCAGGATGCTGCCACAGCTCTGTCCTGCACCCCATCTTGCCCTGGCTGGACAGCACCTGCCCCTGCAAGCCCCACTCCCTCCCTTACAGTGGGGGCCTTGATCTGCACCCCCCCATGCCTCTTTCCTCCCCCCTCCCCTTCCACCACAACTGACTTACAAGCTGCACGCAACTCTCTATGCTGCTGGGCTACGCTCCTTACCGCCTACATGCTGTGCTACAGCTGTGCGCATGGACGGGCCATTTATCAGCCACATCAGCTGATTTCCAATACAGTCATTGGTGCCAATCTGATATCGGATTGATGTATCAGTGCACCCCTAAAATGCATAGTATTGAATGCCAGCAATTAGAAGTTGTTCATTCATATATATAAGCACACACTATCTGCAATATAGAATACAGAACTTTAAAAGGAACTGACCCAACCATCACATACCATGTTTGTCTGTTTTTTTAAATCTGGTTTATTTAATGACTATTTTCTAGTGTACAGTAGTAGTCCTTAACAAGTATGGGAGTTAATAATGTTACCCTGGTATCTTCAGTATTCCCTTTACTATTGTCATGTGTCCTATAGGAAATACCTTGACTGCTGCAAGCCGAGGACATTGAATCCAAAACATTGATGTCCACACATAAATTCCATTGTGGTTAACAGGATTGAGGACACATGCTTCAGTGCTTTGCTCAGCAGGGATGAATTTAAGCATGAGATTAAATGCTTCCCTGAATTAGGGCCTGAGTGAACCACAACTATTAGTGAGTTTAACAGATACTATTATAGGTTTGTGTACTTTAATAATAATCAGAATCAGTTTGGATTATCCAGTTCTGCATATCTGATTTGTTTTAAAAGTTTTGGATTCATAAATTGGCATAACTTGATCATTTTAGACAGACCCTTGCTTCCACCTGTGCTCACTCTCTTCTTTTAGAATTAAATATCTGGGAATTGTACATTACTAGGGATGGGGGATTTCTCAGTTTCCCGGTAAGGGTTACAGAATACACTTTTACCCTTCAAAGGATCTGAGCTGGCAGGCTTCAAAACTCAGGACAAGACAGGATTCTATGCATAAGAAAATTAATTTGTAGAGCAACTGCTAATTCATGTGAATATGCTGTATTCCTAAATGCAGAAACATCAATGTAGGACATATATCTTCGGACAAAGTACATTCATTTACCATTGTTTTTGATCCCTATTTTGGAACTGGAAGAACAGACAGGGGTTTAAGTTTCTGCCACAAGTGCTGTTTCACTGATTTTGTATGAAATTCAATCACATTTGTAAACTTCAATCTAAATTGATTCTTTTTTGCTTATAGTCTTGCTATTGTGTGTAATGAAACACATTTATGGTGATGAAATTGAGATTTTTTGAGAGTTGTGTTATTTTTTTAAATTAGGACAAATCTCTCCCTTTCTCTTCACCTGTTTCCTCTCTCTCTTCAGGGATTTGCAGTACAGAAAAAAAAAAATGAATAAATGTACCATATTTACTTGAACACAAGATGTGGTCCCTCCTGCTCCCAAATCAGCATGTGAAGAAAAAAGCTTCTCATCTTACATTCGCATACCAGAAAATTTCATTAAAATATATTGTTTATGATTAAAGTGCTGCCAAAAGTAGCATATGCTCCATAGTGGAAATCAACTATGAAGCTAATTAAATGCAGCCAACACTATAAAACACATGGCCTATAGTAGACAAACATACTGATGGGAACTTCTTTTGTTTTTGGCCCTTAAAAAAAAATACAACCCAGAAAACAGGCAGGTGTTCCCTCCACAGAGAACTGGCACCAGGCCTGGAGGTATTGCAATACCAGGCCAGCATGGGGAAGGCCAGAACCAGCCCTGGCACCCTCCCTTGGGTGCCAAAAATTTAATTAATTAAAAATGTTAAAGTTCAAATCATAAACTTCAAAGCACAAGGAAATACAGAAAGACCTGAGTGTCGGACTACATAGTAGAGGAGGAGGGTAGGGGCGGGAATGCAACTAAGTTACATACAAAACATGCAGCCAACTAAACCCAGGGGGCGGGGGCACAATGCTTCCAAAACATAAAATATTTAGGAGACCCTGCACAATAATACTACATTGGAATAGGGAGATGGTTCAGGAAACTCATACAAATACAAATAACAATGTGAAGGATACAATTGTAGGGGTGGGAAGCATCCAGGATTAAAAGTCCTTGGAGGCAATTTGGTGTAGTAGAAGGGAGGGAGGGAGGGAGGGAAGGGGTGGTTAGGTGGTCCCCTCTGCAAGACTTCTGGCTGGTGGTCTGGTGGGTTCCATGTACTGACACTATCCAATGATCTGTTTTATACAGATGATCCTCAACCCTTAGATGGTGTCAGACACCATGAGGCACTGCATCAGCTTGGCATAGTGGCGGGATACACAGCAGGTGCACAAGATGCTCTAGTTGCTGGGGTCCTATGCTCTGAGCACCCTGATGATCAGCACCTAGACCATCACGTCATATCCCCAGCTCCTCAAGGTGTTCACCAGTAGCCAGTAGTACTTTCACTTCCATTTTCGGGCCTCAACGAGAGCTTGCCAATGGTTCTTGAACAGGATGGTGGCATCTTCCATCACTGTGTGCTTGCTGTCCTCATAAGTCACAATGATGTATGTACAACTGGCTCTTGCAGCCTGGCACAGTGAGGTTAATGGACACAGTCCCTGCTGTGATCAGGATGACCTTGGCCAGTAGGTCTTGGATGGCGTTGTGATGCAGGTGTCATGCTCTGGCATGGGGTTTGCAGGCGCACAGTACATAGGGGAGAATCTTTGCCTCATAGCCACAGTGTCAGCACCACCTGTCATGTTTCCTGTACTGGATGGCACCATTGAGCAGCAGGCATTTGCGGCAGGTGTAGTGGATGAATGCCAGTCTGCAAACTGTGCAAAGCTCCTGCTGAGCATGAAGTAGTTACTTACATCCCACTTTGTGGTGAGCTTGAGGACCTTGTCCTGGTTCCTGGTTAGTTTTCACTCTCAGGTCACTGTCATATTTCGCTTGGATGGTGTCCATCAGGAACCTCTCCATGAGGGTCCTCATGTGGAGGGTCACAATGACATGGCTGGTGTTAGGGGCCAGGAGCAGTGAGACTCCCAGCTCCTGGCACTCTTCAGTCCAAGTCCAGTTACAGCTGATGCACTTCCTAAGGTAGTGCATGGCATTGTAGGCTTGGCTCAACAGTGAGGTGAAGTCCTTGTAGTCTTGGCTGAACACTCCTTCCAGCAAGCCAATCAGGCAGGTGGCCAGTCATGTCTGGTGGGCTGCCTCATGATCCTATTGTGGGCAGTTTCCTTCAGGGTGCTGGCAGCGATGCTGTTCACCGTCTTTTCTGGGCAGATCAGGAGATGGAATTCGTGGGTGACCACCATGACGTTTCAGAGGTCACCCACACAGGGCATGTTGGTGTCTCCCTGCCAGTAGGGGAAGTGAAGGATCTTATTGCTGGCCCACAGTGGCAGGTGCAGCCAC
>NW_005841919.1:3612705-3667072 GCF_000455745.1 Alligator sinensis
TCAGGACAAGCATGATGCAGGGCACGAGGAAAGTGCTCACCACATCTGCCTTCTGCCAGGGGGCCAGGAGGGATGAATCTAGCTTGTGGGCCTTCTGCACAATTCCATGAACGGTTTCTTTCAGCTTTTGATCTTTGCTACACTTGATATTAGAGAAAAAGGCTGATGGATAGGTTATTGCAGCCCATCTGAATAAAATATATAGTAGTGCCCATTGTGCTCAGTCCTCTTTAGTGGTTTTTGCCAAGTCATGGTAAGCCACTACATTGAGAAATTTTGACTTCCTTTTCATTCCCACAGCTGAGCTGTTCCTTTCTTTCCCCATTTCCAATTATCCTGGTTTCTTCACAGCCTTAAATGCCTGACAAACATGATATGGTGATCTGAACCAGCAGGGCAGGCCCTCCGAGGAGAGGCTACGGGACCTGAACCTGTTCAGAGTCCACAAGAGAAGGCTGAGAGGGGATTTGGTTGCCTATAAACTTGCCAAGGGGGACCACAAGGCAATGGGAGTGTCCCTATCCCCCCCGAGCACTACCAGGGGTAAAAAGGAACAACGGCCATAAGTTGACTGAGAGTAGATTCAGGCTAGATATCAGGAGGCACTACTTCACAGTCAGGGTGGCTAGGAGCTGGAACCAACTTTCAAGGGAAGTGGTGCTCACCCCTACCCTGGGGGTCTTCAAAAGGAGGCTAGACAGCCACCTAGCCAGGGTTATTTGACCCCAGCATCCTTCCCTGCCCATGGCAGGGGGTCAGACTTAATGATCTGCTTAGGTCCCTTCCGACCCTACCAACTATGAAACTATGAAACAGTTCACCCAGAATCCTTCCGTCTCCTCCTGACTCTTTTGGGCCATAGCCCAATGAACTGTGCATGTGATTAGTGTGGCCCCTCCTTCCACGATGTGGAGCCAGGCCAGGTTTCCCTGAGCTTCATCTGCTTATAAGTTTTTGGAGGATCTCAGGACTTGTGACAAGAACACCCGGTTCCCATCAAGAGTGGGGAGGGTAGTTAGCAGATGGATCCTTCATGGGTGGGGAAGGGGTGTATCTGGAGTACACACACACACACACACACACACACACACACACACACAGTAGTGCTGAGCTAGGAGGTCCCCACTAGCTGTCCCCAAAGAATGCTTGTGCCATGCACACCCTGGTGCATGGCAGGTTACCCAGGGTGGGATAGGGAAGGCTGAAGCCAGCATCCAGTAACCTAACCTGGAATCCTGGGGGCCTCCTGGGGCTGCAGCAGTGGTAATCCTGCTGCTCGGAGTCTGACTAGCATGGGTCTGGCCAGCCAGGCTCCAGTTTTGAGAGGTGTACGCTGCTCCCATGTGCGCCTCTGCTTTTTTTGGTGCAGATTTTTATACCCCTGGATATCTGGGGTCAACCCCCTTGCCCCCGCACTGCTCCCAAGCAGCGCAGAGAACAGCTGAATGTGTGGTATGTGGCGCCGCAGACACGTCTGCAGTGCCACATACCACATGGCCGCGCTCATCTGGATGTGCCCCAAGATATTTTTATTCATGTTGTTGTTATGTATATTATATTCATGTCATCTCCAATCCTATAAATATTAGTCTTTCTTACTGAGGAAAAAGATAGATAAATCACCTCTTTCATCCAGCAATTAATTTAAAACCACAACATGTTGTGCGTTAAATAAATTTAACATTAATAAAAATACAAGAAAACATCAGTTTTCACTAGAGGTTTTATAAAAATATTATTCTCTTTTGCTTGTGGTTGTGCTCCTCTGACTTATTACTGCAATTCTCTTCCAGTTCGGTTAAATGTCAATGCTCCAATTACTTTAATAGTCAAACTGTGTGCTATTTTCACCACACAGTCATTCAGGCTTGTCATGTTTGACAAATCCAGTAATTGAGATGAACTCTTGGAGAACACTGACATGTAACCAGTCATTTCCTACTGCAGAATGTTGACCTCTCTAGCATAAACCACAGAGGATTTATTCAACAGCCTGTAAAAAACAAACAAACGGGCTTGTTAAGTTTTAAAAAAAAATCATTGTATATATTTCCACTCGTTTTCTCATTGATTCACTTCATGTTCCATTAGAGGCTGAATTAAAATCATGGAAACACCTTGTATATTTTTGCATTGCTACAAAAAGAGGCCAGAGAAACTAACCCTAAATGACTATTTTTAAGAGGTCAACACTTTTAGTTTTTTTAACACATGATGACAAAAGATTCTAATTGTACATTTGTATATATACACATTTTTCACATTGCTTATTTTTATTACAGGCAACCCCCGCTTAGTGCTCTTAATTAGCTCCTAGAAAATCAAGCGTGAAGTGAAACGAGCGTTAAGAGAAACCGAAAGTATTTGACAACCCAAGATGGTGACCGCGAGTGTTTTTAATGACCCAAGATGGCAATTGCGAGTGTTATAGCAAAACTTGCTGAGCGCTAGGTGAAATCATGTATCAATTTAAAATAAGTGTTATAGTGAAATAGCGCTAAGCAAAACAGGGGTAAGCAGGGGTTGCCTGTATAGAGATATTGCTTCAATCAACCATTTATCGTTAACACCTCATGGAATATTTTCTTTTTCTTAGCAAGACAGCTTGCACCCGAAAGGTAGCCAGAGCACTGAAAGCTCAGAGCTACTGTCCTTTACCTCAGATTCAATGGGCCAGGCATAAACCTTACCAAACCTACCAGGGCTGTGCAACTGGGTCGACAAGTTTCAGAATGTTGCCTTTGGGAGATAGCCATCTAAAACTCTTAAAGACAAAGAGGCCACCATGTTTAGCTAATAAATTAGGCTTTTCCATGCTATTTAAGCCCCCCTAAATGTTATTTAAAATAAAAAACTTATTGCAAAGAGGAAGTATTACAAAGGTTTGGAATGGTAGGAGATGGAGTACAGTTTGGAAAAGCTTCTGACAACTGCCTTGGGTGGGCTACTTCTGGCCTTTTCTCACTTTCACTGAAATCATTGACCATGGTCCTATTGACGTGCAGCAGAGTCAGTCCTTCCTTTAGATATTATAGAATATTCAACTCCTGTATCAAGAATACCAAGAAAATGAACCTATGACACAATGAAAAATTGTTGATTTTTTTTTTTCAAAGAAACCTATTAGTTCACAGTGATTAAATCAGTTTTCAAGTAGTGACATTTGCTGTTGACTGCAGCCAAGTTCTTAGGCTGAATTTAACTGAATTAAAAAGAAATTGGGCCTCTCTCTGCCCCCATTAATAGCAGCTTAGTACCTCTGTCAGTGAAGGAGGATTGCCCCAGTGATTAGGTCACCAAGCCAAGATGTGCTTCAGACTCCTTCTTTGCCAAAGGCTTTCTGCATGAGTACAGGCAACTCACTTAGTATCTCTGCCTTTCAGTTCCTCCATACTTTACAGCAGTACAATGACGGTAAATACATAAAAAGTAATAAAAAGACACACAGCCACTACAGTGATCAGGGCCATATCAGCACCCTAAATGAATTGGTAAGGTTTTCAATAGAAATTAATTCACAATTAAATCTCTTGACAACATAAACACTAGAAAGAAAGCAAGAAACATCCAGGAAGACACAAATAAAATGCCAGGTGGCTTGGTGAGGGAAAGGCAGAAAATTATGAGTTCTGGCTTCAGGCCCTGTAACTTTGGGGCAAAGTTAGAGACAGAGATAGGAGTTCTAAAAGTGCTCAGTGTTATTCTAATTCAGGTTATTTTTGAATAATAAAAATTTAAGCTGTGGTCTTTCTTTAGACCCTGGGAAGCATTATACAAGGTCAGTGCTTCCCCTTAAACACCACACTTCCTTTCTTCCTCCCACTTTCCCTGTGGTCCAGGAGCTCCTAACTCCCTCTCTACCTTCACCTTCATTTACAGATCATCAGCTGCTACTTTTCCCAGCCAGGAGGCTCCTAACTGCTTACTGCCTGCATCTGGGTCTCAGGGAGAGTTGCAGGCTGAGCAGCTCCTTACAGCCCCTTTTGTCAGCCCCCCTCAAAAAAACCTAACAGTATTTGGTGCTTTGAAATAGCACAGCTGGTAAAATGGAAGCACTCCATCAGCACTTCTGATGCTTCATAGAATTAGTACTGGCAGAGTAGCTAATGGAGCTTGTAACTCATTACTTACAAAACACGGATTTCACTGAAGTTGCAAGAAAATTCCATGGAGCCATCTGAGAGTTAAAGAAGCATGAAAAAACCCACTTTTTAAACATAAATATTTTTGTCTGGGAAATGGCTTACTTTTTGCAATGGTTTGTCTTTTTTAAGCAATGTTAATAGCTTGATAATTAAATATATTCTGTTTGTGGAAAACTCCGTGCTTTTTTTCTGAATTTCTATAATACTTTTTGTATTTTTAACTATAAATTTTTAAGAAAATGTGTTTTAAATGCCAATATACTCTCAGTCTTAATAAATATTTTTATCTATAATTGAATGTACAAGTTGATCAATTATCAGTAAAACTATAAATTTATTGTCAGAGGAATGGTAGATATTTGTCTACATTTAAATTATTTAATTAATTCACCCCAGAATATGGAATATCCCAGGGAGCTATAACTGCTTATCATCCATACTAGATTACAATGATTACTGATTATTATAGAAGTCTGTTTGCAGATCAAAAAATTTACAGGACATAGCATTTACATTAGTTATTTTAAAACCTGCATTATTAACTTCAACCATAAAGTATGTATTTGCTGCTGATTTTACCTTACAAAACAAGTAAACATTCCTTTCCTTAAAGATAAGTTTCCCTTGAAGATCACAATGAAACAGCCCAGGCTTCATTTTAAGATGTAATTAGACACAAAGATTTCTCATTAGAGTGATATCTCCTATTGCACCAACTGAATGGTTGGAATAGAGTTAAACAAACTTCAAAATACGAGACCCAATGAAGAATGTCTTGCATTCAAAAGCTTGTCCAACTCTATTCCAACTATGCAGTTGGTCCAATAAAAAGATATCACACTAAGAAATACTTGCCACATGCATAATTTCTGGACCATCGCAGCTATATCATCACTCTCACACTAGTTAGCAACTAGACTCACTAGGGCTAGGGACAGAAGTTACACGTAAACTGGCTTAAGTCATCAGAAATTGGTTTAAACCTGTAACAGAACAGAAGTTCAGTGCACATAAACCACTGTCAATATGGCTGAAACTGGTTTAATATAAACCTGGTTGAATGTAGTATCAGACTTAACTGATTTGGGTCAAACCAGTTTATGAAATTTCTGTCCCAGGCCCCTTCCTGGTTCAAGTTAAATCCGAGTCCCCCAGCATGCTTTCCAGCACTGGGCTAGGCTACGCTGTCTGCTCCAGCAGAGAAGGGTTTGGGAGGGGAGGCAGGGACTACTCCTCCCCCGGGGAAACCCAGCTTGAGGTCTGGGGCCAGTGAGGGGGATTAAACTCACCTTCCCCTGAGTACAGAACTGCCCTGCCCTGCCCTGCAGTGCTAAAAACTTACTGCTGGCTGTGACTATGGGCTACAAATCCCAGAGGCACCTGGAAGCAGGAAGAGGATGTGATGAGTCCTGCAGCTGTGGTTCTGGACTGAAAATCCCAGAGACTTTGGGGGCAGCAGGAAGAAGAAGTAAACACACAGCCAATGCTGGCTATGTGCCAGAAAACCATGCTCTAGTGCCCCTTGGCTTCTGGCCTTAGCTACTGCAGGTACGTGGCTGCATTTCCTGAATCAAAAGTGAATATCTGGCCAGTTGTTTTTCAGGTTAATCTCTGCATTTTAGACTAACCTGCAAAGACTGAATTGGGATTTCTGATTGACTGTACTTAGCCTAGTAGTTCAGATTATGTCAGTTTACAGACAAGTCTTATAAACAATTGCCCGTTGTAATAATATTAATACTACTAGCAACAACATTATTCATTATTTTTACATTGCGAAGAACTGTGGTGGGTGCTTTATACAATGAAGATGGGAAGATTTTTTTTTTCCTTGAAGGGTTTATGGATTAGTTTTATATATGATAAAGTAACAAAATGGCTTGGAGTAAGATGGGATGGATTCATCTGAAGAGTCACCAGTTTTAGGAAGTCCCTGTATAGTACATGCACTTCTACTTAAATACTTGTAATCAGACTGATATTATGTTAGAGTATATTTTCTTGAAAGTCTAGTACAGCAGAAATTGAACACTCTTAGACTGTTATTGCAAATGATAAAAGTTAGGGAAAAAGTCAGATGTTGAAATTAAGGAAGAGTCTAATAAAATAAAAAGACTGCAAGATTTAGCACCCCACGTAAATGTGAGGCATGAAGATAAAAAAATTCTTATTTTGTTATAACTAGAAGATTACTTAAGAAGAAGGGGAAAAACAGCAACTAAAGAAAATGAGGAAAAGGAGAAAAGCTAGGGCTATGACTGGTACAAAATGAGAACTGCTCTTAATCAAATTCGCTACATGTGTACAAGAACAGCCTTCAGTAAAATCTTGTTTGAGTTCTTCAAATGTGATCTCAGACTTCTAACTGAGTATTTTTGCTTCCCAAAGCAACTTATCACTTTTATTATGGTGATTCCAATAACATTTATTTTACAACAATTGTAGAGCACACCATATTTTTTCCCCATGTGGTTTGCAATTTTAATAACCCTTCTTCCTTTTAACTTTATAAGTGACCCACTTTACCACCTAAACAACAAGCTACAAAAGAGAATGCTTAGTATATACCTAGATACACAACAATATTTTTCCTGTTTTATGCCTGCTTAATTACACTCCAGTGGAATAAGAGGAGTTACAGAAATGAGTTGTATCCACTGGATTGATGTTCCTTTTCTAACAATGAACCCTGAGGGCTCAAAAGCAGGTATGAGATCTGTCCTGTATATGTATATTCATTTTCATTTAGTGAAAGTTATACTACAGTGATGGCCAAACTTTCTGACACATAAGGTGTGCCAACTCCTTCTCTGAATGCCACTCTGATCCTCATACCCTAGAGGCATACCTGATAGATTTTATGCACCGGGGCACATGGAGTGGGAGCAGGGCACTGATATAAAATTGCAGCAGTTTTGCATGGCTAGTAAGGATCTAAAGCCCTGAACTTGGCAGTGGCTGCATGGCTAGAGAAGGGTTAATCTGACTCTTGGCACTGACACCTTTTCTCAAGCAGCATCCTGCCCCCCCTTATTTCTGTGCTTCCAGTGGGGTGCATGGCTTCAGCTGGGATGCATCAGCCAGGCTATCCCAGCTCCAGGCAGAAGCTGCTTTTGTGGCCCAGTGGATGAAACCTGGTGTGGGAGGGAACACCACACCACTGTGGCCACCACCTGGCAGCAGCAGGGGGCACAACTCTATACAGCCATTGCCATGTCTTATGTTGGTGGCCGTGTGCGGCACCACACTGCTATGGCCGCCAAGGTAAGATGCGGCAATGGCAGCATAGATATGCCACTGGTGCCCCTTCCTATGCCGGGACCTGCCCACTGGGCCATGGAGGTGGTTCCTGTCCAGAGCTGGTTTGGCCCAACTGCAACACTGTGCCCCACTATGGGCACACAAATCTGGGGAGGCATGTGCCCCCACTGCCCCCAACACATTGTTATTGCCTGTACTCCTTCCTGACACACCTATCCCCTTCCTCAAAAAGTGGGGGGCTAGGGCCTGTGGTCAGTGGGTCGGGAGTGAGGGGCACTGGTAGGACCAGGGGGCTGCAGGTCAGGAGTGAGGGGCACCAGCAGGGCTGAGGCAGGTTGGGGCTGGGGGTTGGGAGTGAGGGGCACTGGTAGGACCAGGGGGCTGCAGGTCAGGAGTGAGGGGCACCAGCAGGGCTGAGGCAGGTTGGGGCTGTGGGTTGGGAGTGAGGTGTAATGGCTAGAGTGGCCATCATAGAGATCATTCCGGTTTTCTGCTACTCTGTCCTCTGTCCTCTATTGATACGACACTCGACCCCTTTATGTCCTCTATTTTTCTCTTCAAGAAAAATAGAGGACATATAGGTGTCTGGTTTTGTACCAATAGAGCACAGAGGTCAACTGGACTGTCCTCTATGATGGTGACCCTAGCAATGGCATGGGCAGGGCACTTGCATATCAGGGCTGCTCAGTTCCACAAAGTAGTGGCGGGGGGAGGAGGGTAGCAGGGACAGCCGCAGCTGGACTCGCATCCTGGTGAGCAAAGGGGCCGGGAGAGCTCTGATTTTCCATGATGAAAAACCAAAATAAAATGCCAAAATATGTAGCTATTTAGAATTTAGTTTATTATAATGATTGAGACACTGGTAGGCTTCCAAACTGCTCTAAAATTGTAAATATATCAATAAAACATTGTGTTCAATCGATACCTCTGTCATATATATTTTAGGGGCATTTCATTTTTTGTGGAAACTGCAGATTTTGGGGGTTTTAATCAGAGAATTTTTAAACAGAGAAAACAAGGATCCCTAAGGAAACATGAATAATTGACAATACAACAATCTATTTATAACAATCTACTTATAACAATATAAATCTAATATAACAATCTACTTTGGTGCTATAGTAATAAAAATCACTTGGACTCTTGCATCTCATCTTAGCAAAGCGCTCTCAAAAGGACTAAAACTATATATTTTAAAAGTGCTTTTTATTGTTATTGTATACTTAATCCTGCCAAATTCAGGCCTAAAAAAAATAAAAATCAATTTACAACAGCAAATGAAGAAAATTACGGTCTGCCTTCCAACAAACGGAACTGTAACCATAATTATTTCTGACACCATCTAAGGATACAGTCATTTTAAACCTGGACGTATAACCTGTTTTTCTAATAACAGCTTTGCCTGCTTCCATGTCACCAGGGTAATGGATATGATGAGTAGCTATAACTATACCTCCTCATCACAGAATGTCACAATAAGCATGGTACAGCAATCTATCTCAGCTTTTTTTGGCCATGCTATTATGGTTTACGAGTTTTACAACCAATATGTTATGTTGTCATGTTCTCCAAAAGCTGGCCATTTGGACTAAGGGTGGAAAGTAAAATATGAATGACTATACAAACTGCGGGACTGACTGCTACTAAGTAGTAAGGTCTAAGAGGTCAGATTATGATCTTTCATGAGTAATAATGTGTGCTATTTATTTCAATGGAAATCCACTGAACTCTTTTTGGCTCCTAAAGGACCTTGCTACTTTTTATACAGCAGTTGGCTTTATGCATTGTATTGCAGCAGGTCTTCATTAGTTTGCAGTTGACTAATGTGCACACCTGAAAAAGCTTGCACAAAAACAAACAATGGTCTCATCCTACTTCTCAGCAACAGTATATAACCAGACACTGGAATTAGTTCTTATTTAACTTTATAGGCATTTCAGGGCTTTGTTAGGGTTGGGGGAGAGGTGGAGAGGGAGTTGGAAGAGTGCAGCCTCGGATCTAGGGTGAGCAGTTGGGCTTTCCCAGCCCCAGGGAACAGCTCTAAACCCATGCAGAAGTTTGCTGGATCAGGTTAACCAGTTTCCAGTCTAAATTATTTCATCTACTCAGGGGGTGATCCAATTAGGTCGATCTAAATGTAACAGGTGCATACAACCAATTTGTTGCTGTTACAATGAAGGCAAATCTTAATCTAGAGAATATTAACAGAAGCATCATATGCAAGACAGGGGAGGAAATTATTCTGCTCTCCTCTGGAGTACTGTGTTCAGTGTCAGGCACTACCCTTTACAAAAGATGCAGTAAAAGTTCAGAGAAGAGCAAAGGAAGGTTGGAAAAGCTGGAAAAGCTTATAGGGAAAAGGGAAGAGCGGTTTTAGGGTTGTTTTAAGGAGGGCAGTTAATAATATTCCAACAAGTAATAATATTCCAAATAGTGTTATTATTATCATCATCATCATTATTATTATTAACAACAACACATGGTTATCTATGTTAATTTGCAGCAAGGGAGACTGACTAGTCTACCAAGAGAGGTCATGGGGCCTTTTTGTCGTCTCACCTTTTCCTAAAACTTCCACATTTCTGTCAGGTATGATCTAGTATAGACTTCATCTTGTTTTAGAGAGAGATGTGACCTACTAGGCACCTTAAGCTCTCTTCCAGCTTCACTTTCCTATGATGTCTGCAATTTCTAAAGCGAAGATTTTATTCAGAAGGAATGCAAAGAGTCCCCCACAAAACATGAGGAGACAGTTTCATTACTTACAGCTCCAAGCTTCTTATAGCCAGCACTTAACCCAAAACCTTATTCTCAGTGCCACATTACCAGTGCCTACCTGACTGTTTGTTGCTTCTTTGCTGTTTCACTCAGATTTCTCTTTTTCTCTCACAGATGTACAAACTTTCACAAAGCAATACACTGGCAAAATTCTGCTTGTGTTTTGATTTGAATGGTGACACATACCCGTGTTTCAGGTGGAGGCTGACATTGTGCTGATGAATTAGTTAAATAAGGGGCACATTGGCTTCTTGACATCAAAAATCAAGCTCACCCCATGCCTTGTTCTGGATCTGGGCCAGGGCATCAGAAGGCATGGCAGTCGCTGCAGGGTGAGTGGGGCTGCACCTGCTCAGCCTCTGCTTGCCTCCTGCCACTGACTGCCATATCTACCAGAATCCAGGGGTCCTGGATTCCACAGCAGACTACTCCTCTCAGGTCATACCCCTCAATTTCTAATTGCCTGCCTATAGCTTAGCAGGCTATATCTTTGCAACCCCTTCTTTACATTTCTCCTGAATGAAATTCAGCGTTAACACTGCCAAATTCAACAAGGGCTTATCCTAACCCTTAATAGCACATTTACTAGTACACTATCCATCTAGCTAAGACATTTTTAGGGCATCCAATATCCTGCTATCTGAATATCAATGTCAGTAATTAAAATTCACATAGTTCTCCACAGTGAATTCTTCTTTCTTCACAGATCTTTTTTCTGCTAATCTGCATACTTTGAAATTGTTTCCCTTCTATGATTGCAGAGAGTTATTTGCAAAACGGTGATTCTTGCAACAAGCTCTGGAAATGACTCATTTTGGGCTCAGTCTAAAACACAGATCAAGCACATCTTTGACCAAAATCACCTTATCTTCACCTCTCACAAGCTTTGCCCTAATAGCAGCATTATTTTAGAAGTGCACAACTGCCTTGGCAGGCAATAGACAGCTAGACCACAATCTTTTAAGAGCTTTAAACATTAATCGATTAACTCTTGAATTGACTGCAGAAGTGAGCTGAAGTCAGCTGATGATGCAGAGCACTGGTACTACTTATTCTCAGTGTTTTCCATGCTAGTGAGGTCCTTACATTCAGCTTCAGGTGAGTTAGAGAAGTTCAACCTGGCAGTTATGAATGAGGGAATGAATGAACGCATCCTCTACTACTAGTTCCTTGTCAATGAAGCATAGTTTCATAGTGGTAGTAGCTAGCAGTGGAAAAATAGATTTCTGACCACTGCTACTTGGGTGTACAGGACTAGTGTTGAATCTAGTAGAATCCTTGTATTCCCTTGGCAAACAGAAGTGCATTGTAGAAAAGGAGACGTAACCATCTTGGCTAACTCTGTGAAATATTTTTCTCATTTTCCCTCTGCATCAGGTCTTGGATTATTGAAAAAGGGCAAATATAGTGCTCATCTTTAAGCAAGGGAAGGAGGATCAGGGGAATTACAAACCAGTCAACCTGGCTAAGGACAGACATTACACATAAACCAGTTTAAGTGATCAGAAACTGGTTTAAATCTGTAACAGAACAGACGTTCAGTGCACATAAATCAGTTTGAAAATGGCTGAAACTGGCGTGACATAAATCTGGTTGAATGTACTATCAGACTTAACTTAATTGGGCCAAACTGGTTTTATGCAATGTCTGTCCCAGACCCTTTGCTGGTTTAATCTAAACCAGACAGCCCCAGCATGCTCTCTGAGCTGGGCGGGGCTTTCTGCTCCACAGCAGGGCTGGCCCCTCCCCTCTACTCTCTGGCCAGAGCTTGGTAGAGACTTGCAGGCACAGCAGAGTGTGCTGGCTTCCCTGTGCCCCCCCCCACCATTAGCTGCTTAAGCAGAGATCCTTTTCTCCTCTCTCCCACAGCATGGAATGTAGCCAGCATGTGGTATGCTAGCTAATGCTGTGTAAAGCAGACAGGACAGTGTCCACTTAGGGCTTTTTGGAGGTAATCAACAGCTCAGATGGTAATGTCCCTGCATTCCTTCCTTTGGAAAAAAGCTTTTTTAAGAAGAGCTTGTAATGAGCAAGGCTTTGTTTCTGATTGGTTGTTAAATGCTGATAACAGAGCTGATAAATGCTGTGTTATCAAGGGTAGTGGGGGGCTCCCTAATCACAGCATCCTTCTGGGGCCTGGCCAAGCCCCCTTCAGCTCAGCTCTGCAGAAGGGAAGGGAGGGCTGCTGTAGTGCCCCCCAGCTTCTAGCCTGAGGCATTGCAGGTATGTGCCTGCATTTCTGGGATGCGTGTCTGGTTACAAAACTGATTTAGCCTAGCCAGGTTAGACTAACCTGCAAAGATTGAATCAATTCACCCTCAGGTTTTTTGACCGTCTGTCCCTGGCCCCTGGAAAGCTCATGGAGCAGGTCCTGAAGCAATCTATTGTGAAACACCTAGAGGAGAACATGGAGGGGGGTGGACGAGTAGTCCTGACTTTGCAATAGGGGAAGGATGCTTCACCCAGCCCTGTGGGGGTAGGGAGGGGAAAGGTGGGGCATGACCCCAGCCCGCATGGGGATAAAGGGGGCATGGTTCAGCCCCAACCCAGCCCTCTGGGGCATGGCCTAGGCTTATGGAGAGAAGGGGATATGGTCTGGCCCAGCCTGGCCCCACAGGGGAAAAGGCAGTGTGGCCCAGGCTTGCAGGGGTGGCGGAAAGGGGGCATGACCCAGCCCCAACATGCCCCTGGAGGGGGGAAGAGATTGTGACTTAGCTTTGTGAGGGACAGGGGTCATGGCTTGGGCCCATCTTGGCATGATGGGGAAAAGGTAGCATGGCCCAGCCTCATGGAGGGGGGAGAGGAGGGGTGGCCTATCTGCAACCTAGCTCTGAAGGGGGAAGGAAGAACAGTCTGGCTCTGACCAGGTGCTGTGGGGTTTGGGAATTTGGCAGGGGGGAGGATGGCCAAATTAATGGTCACCACTCCCCCACCACCAAATTTCCTGATGTGCAGGGAGCCCCACAGGCCAGATGTCATGGTTCCATGGGCCACATTTGGCCCATGGGCCAGCGGTTGAGCACCCCTAGGCTAGACGAAAATACAGCAAGACAGATACATAACAGTTTGGATCATTGTGCTCAATGAGTAGTTGTCAGTGGCTCAAGGTCTAAGTGGGAGGAGTTATCAAGGGGGTTTCCTAAAGATCTCCTGTGTCTGGTATTTTTCAATATGTTTATTAAGGATTTCAGTAATGGGATTGAGTGCACACTTAGCAAATTTGTGGATGACATGAAATTGGGTGGAGTTACAAAGACTCTGGAATGCAGGTCTAGGATCCAGAATGTCCTGGATAGACTGGAGAAATGGTCCACAATTAAATCAGATGGAATTCAATAAGAACAAGTACAAAGTCCTACCCTTGGGACAGAATAATTGCATGCACAAATGCAGACTGGGGAATGACTGGTTAGGTTGCAGTACTTCAGAGAAAGGCCTGGAGGTTACAGTAAGCAATCAGCTGAATATGAGCCAACAGTGTGTTCTTATTTTAAAAAGATTAAAAAATAAGACTGTTGTATTAACAGGAGTGTCACTTGAAAAGCAAGGGAAGCGATTCTTCCACTCTATTCAGCACTGGTGAGGTGTCACCTGGAGTACTGTGTCCAGGACCCCACATATCAAGAAGGATGTGGATAAACTGGCAAGAGTTGAGCACAGAATGACAAAAAATGATTAGGGTCCAGGGAAGCAAGACTTATGAGGAAAGGCTGGAGGAACAAAGGTTATTTAGTCTGGAGAAGAAAATACTGAGGGGCAGGGGGATTTGTCTTCAAATACCTGAAGGGCTATTATAGAGAGGAAGGAGATAAGACTTTTCTCCGTAGCTATAGGGGACAGGACTAGGAGCACTGGCCTCAAGCTGCAGAGGAGAAAATTTAGGTTTGAAATTAGGAGAATCTTTCCAACTATAAGGGTGGTCAAGCATTGGAGTAGGCTACCAGAAGACATTATGCACTCTTCATCCTTGACAATTCTCAAGAATGGGCTGGACAGGCACTTGGCTGTGGTGTGGCTTAAGTCAGGGGCAGTTCTGCCTTGAGCAGGCAGCTGGATTAGATGACCTCATGAGATCCCTTCCAGCCCTACTTTTCTATCATCCTATGGTCAGTGGAATAACTATGATTAGGCAAGGGAGGCACAAGCCCTGGGTGCTGATTAAGGAGGGGTGCTGGAATGGAGGCAAGGGGGAGTGGGGCTGGAATGGACACGGCTACACTGCTACTCTAGTAGCTACAGGTTCTGGCTGTGAAGAGTAGGGAAGGAGCCAAGGGGTGATGGCAGAAGGGCTCTAGGGTCCCAGTCACTAGGGATTCTGACTGGGTGGACTGGGAGAAGGTACCCTTACACCTTGCTGCCAAATTAAGGGTTTCATAAGGGTTTCAAATGAAGGGTTTGCTGAGCAGGATATTAGCAGCACCTGTGGAAGGGTGGACGTAGAGAGAAAATGAGAGAGATGCTTAACTGCTTGACTGGGGGATACCTTCCCCTGTAGGTGCCAGGACTCTAGAACCTCCCTGGCTCCTTTCCACTCTCTTTTCAGCCTGAGTCTCCCTGTCTCTACCTCCCTGGATCCTGGCCACCATCCAGAGCCTGTAGCTGCTCAGGGTGCAAATCCCTTCTACATTACTTTTCGTGTAGCCTGGATACAACTTGAGCTGGTGGTTTTTAAAAGCTGTTCAGCAGCAGCTTGTGGCTAAAAGGTTGATTATACTGAGCAGGAAGGTTGAGCATGAACTTCATTATTACTTCAGATTTATCTTGCAGCAGCAACTAACAGCCACTAGATTGACCACTGTGGGTACAGGTTACTACAGAAACATTGTAATATTATGACATACCAGCATAAATAATTAACAAAAATACAAAGAGGCAAAATGAAAAGAACAAAGTTCATTTAGTGAGGCATTTTCCTTCCTTTCTAATTGTGTTTGCTCGTTTACTTGCCAAATTGAAAAATTCAGTATTTCACACAGTCTCCCAGCCACTAGTGAGAATTAATGAGCTTTCATTGTATTTGTCTTTTACCGTTATATTTCAGCTTTGTGAAAGAAGAATGGTGCTGGAACGTGCCAAGCCATGAATTTGGGAATGAGCACTTCTCTCTTGTATGCAGAGCAGCTAGATGTTCTGACACAGATACACAATGTTAGTAGAGACTAACAGTTTATAATGTATATTTGTTTATGTCTGTTGACTGAGTAGGAGTCGATAGGCTCTCAGAAAGGTCACGGAGAGCTTAAAAGTTTTATAGCGGGTTTAATACCAGTTGACCAGGCAGGGGGGAAATAAATTAATTCTTAAGAAGGTCAGTATAATAGGCTGGTAGTAACCCACTTTGTTAGCTGGTATTGATCCTATCCAGCTAAAGAACAGTTGGTTGATTCTGTTGATGCACTTTGGCAATGGGCTTTTTACCCTGACCAGATCTGGAGAGGAATTAGTATTTAGAGAGAGAGTCTAGAGTGTGGATGAAGTCTGGAGGGCATCTGCTCATGGGTGCCTGATACAGGAACTTGAACAATGCACTGGGATTGCAATAATTTCAAATGATCTCCTTTCTTGGATACAGTGAAAAAAGATAGATGTGCATGTAACTGGGTCAAAATCTGTCCCATAAAGACTTTGGGATGTGGGGCACTCTTTACAATCTGAACTATATTTTAATACAAGTATTTAGAAGAGGGGAAAGCGACTAACCTGTAGGTTTATGGTGTTTTACAGCTCCTGTGTGCTGGCACATATACACACAGAGCTACAAAGCTTTATAGAGGAGCCCTCAAAAAGGAGCTGGAGCAGAGGGGTCATGGCTAGGCACCATCCTGGAGATAGCCTGCTGGAGGGTGGGGATTTAAATTCCCTCCCTGGCCCACATGGGATGCCAGCTGGGGGAGGCAAGGGCAGCCACTGCCAGATTGAGGAGTAGGGGTGGGGAAAAAGTCCTCTCTCTGAATCAAGCATGTATTGAACACAACAATTTGCAATCTCAGGGACACAAAGAACAACCAAAAACCTTGCCTACACTAAGATGCAGCCAATAAAATACAGTGAGAGCACGCACAACTTAGTCTAACTTAAAATGGAATGTGATACACCAAACATAAGAGAAAGCTTTGCATAAGTCTTACATAATCCTGAGGGCAGAGTGCCTCTTTACAGCCAGGTATTCAGAAAGGTATTCCCACCTTTTACAGGTTCTGCTTTATAATGTAAATGTAGCTTTCTGCATTCTTTGGTCAAGCTGTCTGCAACCCTCTCCTGTTGCCTTAGCTCCATCTCCAGCACAGACATGTGATGATTATGCCAAGTCTTTGTCAACACCTGCCAACTTTCAGTCTGGTCCTGCAGAGCTTGGCTCTTGCGCTCACAAGTGGCAGGGGACAAGCCCGGTTCCCCAACCTTTTTCCCCTCTCCCATGTCCTGGGAGGACCTAAGGGGAATCATGCCCCCTCCCACTCTCCCTTTTCCTCCCCTTATCAACTACTTTCTTTAGTCTCTGCCAGAGGTGGGAGGGGGGGTTGAGTCTTCTCCATAATTAAGGTCCTATCTTGTCACTTCCTCCAAAAAGTCTCTGGATAGGAAAAGGCAGGCAAGGTTCTTTGGGTAGATGTGATAACTTTTATTAGACCAGCTAAATAGTTGGAAAAAAGTTCTTTGCAAACTTTTGGGCACAAACACATTTCTTCAGGTGGTGGGAGACTCTGCTGATGCTATGAGTTCTCCAAGGTAGAAAAGAAACTAAAGTAAACCAGAAGTCTGTGAAGATGCAAATGGGTAGAAGTTTGGCAGACAAAGGGATAGGAAAACACATCCTGCTAGGGAGGTGGGTCAGTAATTCAGAAACAAAGTTGTTAGCCTCATACTGCAGTCTTGATGGCTCTTGGATTAACATTTTAACAAGGTGTTAGTCACCTTTGTTGTGCAGAGAGTGGTTTGACATGCAGTTGTTAGAGTACTGGCTGGGGCCAACATGGGGGAAATAAACCCCCTCCCTGCTTCCTTCACCCCACCCCTGCCACAGGAGCAGGGGTGGGGGGGGGGCCCTGACAGGGGCTGCTGTGCCCTGGCCAGGTAGACCCCAGCAGTGGTCCCAGGGGGAGAGGGAAGGGAGGGGGGAAATAAGCCCCCTTTGCTTAAGGGGGCCATGCAGAGCTGGCACCTGGCCATGCCCCTTACCCTGCTCCAACTAGAGAGCAGAGGGGCAGGGCCAACCCTGTTCTCTGGAGCAGACAGCATGGCCTAGCTCAGGGCTGAAAAGCATGCTGGGATGTTGTGGGGCTCTGATTTAACTTAAACCAGGAAGGGGTCTGGGACAGAAGTTCTATAAACCAGTTAGACCCAAATCAGTTAAGTCTGATACTACATTCAACCAGGTTTATCTTAAACCAGTTTCAGCCATTTTGAA
Source organism: Alligator sinensis (assembly GCF_000455745.1). Classification (NCBI taxonomy): domain Eukaryota; kingdom Metazoa; phylum Chordata; order Crocodylia; family Alligatoridae; genus Alligator; species Alligator sinensis. Next base: position 3,630,295 of record NW_005841919.1, read on the forward strand.
ACTGATTTATGTGCACTGAACTTATGTTCTGTTACAGGTTTAAACCAGTTTCTGATCACTCAAACTGGTTTAAGTGTAACTTCTGTCCCTAGTGCCCATGTCAGCTGACAAAGCACAAAAGCCATGCAGAGGCCACCCTGCTGAGACTTCAACAACGGAGGTGTTGTGACTTAGCTGCTGGCTATTGCATCAGGCAAAACAGGAGCATATTGGGTACATTCAGGGCCAGATTAACCCTCTAGTGGGCCGTAGGCAAACAAATTCATGGGTTCCTACTTAATACTTTTTTTTTTTTCACTCAATAATTTTAATATGTAAAATAAGCACAACTGGGCCCCTGCCTCACTTAGGGCCCTAGGCATGTGCCTAGTTTGCCTATGTGTTAATCCAGCCCTAAACACACTGTGTTTTGCTGGCCATAGGCATACAGGGAGAACACAACCACTTCCCCATTCCTCTGGCGGTACAACCATGATCTTCCCTGGCTTTGGAGAAGAGATTCCTTCTCCTCATTACACACATACACAGCCACCAAAGCACAATCTGTTTTTCCATTTAGGCGACACCCTCAGATTGTGATAGCCTGACTAAAGATCAAAAGATCTCAGATTGCTCCCTGAACTTTAATGTGGCAATTTAGGCTGTGATTCAGCAATTCATCTGCTGCTCCTATATCATTCTTCTAATTTTATTTGATATATATTTTTGTTATAAAGCGCATTATTTGATGCACTTTTTCATTTCTCTAAGGAAAAGCCATCTCATTACTTGGATACTGTTGTTCCTAAAAGCAGAATGAGACAATTTACCATGCTATTCAATATGTAAGGGACCACTAATGGTCCCCACAGTACACAGTACATAGGCTCTCTGAGATCCCTATAAAAAGTATACTGTATAACTGGAAATGTATTAGCTGCACCTAGTAAGGGAAATATTTACTTTACAGCTTATAAGTCATCATCATCTAAATATTAACACCTTAAAATCGTAAGCTACACATGTCCACTATGTATACATATACTTCTCTTTTCTCTAACAGTTATGTTTGAGGGAGAAAAAAAAATGATCGTGTAAGGCTGATGGAGTCTTGATTAGTTTAAGCAGTCCATTTTGTTCTGCTTTGGAAACATGGTTAAATGCAGATATGCTTTAAATATGGTTAAATGCAAATATGGTTAAATAGCAGCTTAGTTTGGCAAAAACAGACAATAATTTAGTTCTGAACACAGACAAAAAAACCTCATCACAGCCTTATGTCTACATACTTGCTTACATTTAGACTCCACCTCTGCCTCTGAAGTCCTTTAAGCATAATGCACAGCATGCATACATACCAAATAGTACCTACAGAATAAATAAAAATCATGAGGTCCTTGTAAAGTGGGATGTGCTATGGATCTTTATACAATCACCAATTCTTGGGAATCCTGCAAGTCCTCTGCAAGCAGCACTCCTAGCGTCCTGAGCAAGCAGATGCTTAAATCTGCATCCTACTAAGTGTTCCTGGTTATAAATATGCAGCATGCAGAATGTTTCAACAAACACTGTCATTTGTGTTGGCACTTTTTGTAGGGTGGGTTTTTTTGTACAAGTCACTTCAAGTAGCTGTCCTCCTGAAGGCTGTGAGGATGCAATTCACAGCTTGTGAATCTATTCATGAAAGATTCTGATAACAAAGATTAATTAGATGTTTATACTTCCCAGGGCCTCAGCATCATTTTTGTGAAAGATGGAAATGCATTTATTACAGGCTGTATATTTTCCACGTGGCATAAAGTATCATTGTATAAACCCCCTCAAATCCAGGCTTGCGAGCTAAAGAGAAAATGCTTAAAAGACAATTGACATTATTTCACACACCCCGAGCACCACTTGAAAGAACGGTGACACACTGATATTGTTATTACAAGGTTCATAATAATGAGTACATGCTAAATACAATATAATTATAGAATACTTCCCTGCAAATTAAATGCAAATAATTTGATATGTGACTGAGTCTATTTAGTGATTATTAGCACATTAAATACAGTAGAACCACATTCTGAACTATCTGCATTTCTTGAAATGTAAATCAGGCAGAGTACAGTATTCTAACTGGGAAAGAAAAGCTTGGCGAGGCATGAAAAATTGAATTTCAGCAAAGCAATGGAAAGGACATTGGTGGGCAATTATAGTGCTACAGTGTTTGGAGTCCACAAAGGCTGCAATCATCTGCAGTGACAGTGTGGTGGACGACTCCCTCAAGGCAGTGCACTCTAGTTAAATCAATTTGTCAGAAGTGGCACTGCCCCCCGTTATGTGGAGGCCTATTGGAACAGAGGACAGCTGGGGCACACAGCTGTCTCTCTGTAGCAGATCAATTAGAACATCAAAATTCATCTGCTAATTAGCAAGCATGTACAAAGGGAGAGGAAAAAAACCCTCTCAAATGAATCATTTCAATGCATTATAATAAATTTAGTGATGTCCTAAAGCGAGGGCCCAATGAGAAGAAATGCACTAAGTCATTGACAAAGAAAACAACACATTTAATTTATAAGAAACCCCCCTAAATTTCCTGACAGTGTCTAGTTTGGGGATCAGATATAACAAAACCCATCAGAACTAAACATCTGCACCTTAAATATGGGTGAAATACATAAGGCCAAAATAGAAATAGGTCTACAAACATCTGATTGCAATGCAGGCATTTCTGTTCGACTGCTATGGGTATCTATTTGCTAGTGGAAAAGTAAGCATGATAAATACTATCAGCTGGCTGAAACTGTGTCTCTTCTCAATTTGATTAAAATGGTTAAAAATAACTGCACCCCCAAAGTAAATATGGAGCTTGAAGTGACCATAAAAGCCTGTAGACTTCAGTGGTGGAAAAGTCAGCTCACATTCAGTGCCTTTTATCCTTGTTTTCATTTATTTTTACATTTGACCTTTGCATTGCTATTGGAGTGGCACTTATTGTTTATGCACATGTTGTAATGTTGCTGAGGGGTGTCTGTAGAATAGAGCTTGGCCAAAGTTAGCGGCTGATTCAATGGTGTTTCAAGGCTTTAACAGAACAAGGTCACTAATTTTATCTCTGACAGTTTTAGTTGTTCCTAGTGAGGAAAAGATGTTTCAAATACCCTTTCCACTCATCCACAAAGTCTAGAAACTGAATGTTAATTGTTGTACTTGCACCCCCTTGATCAAACACAAGCATCAGACATTGATTAGTATACAAAGAAAATAATTTCCTGTTAGGGTCTATACCACTCTGTCCCCTAATTATTTTCAGTCTGCCCCCTATTATACTCTGCCAAGGACAGACTTTAATAGTTAGTGTTTTCTGGAAACTGAAGGAGGACTCTTTGTTCTTGAAACTGGCTGCCTGAGAATGCTCACAAGATGATCAACTTGTCAAAACCAATTAAGAAAAAGCTGGCATACAGTGGAATGGGACAAGATGACCTCACTACAAATCATGGCACAGGAAGGATGACTGAACAGAACATGGTCAAATAGCTTGCAATACCTGCGTACCGCTGATGCCCTCTTTTGCATCAATAAGCAAAATTTGCTGAATTGCATGAAAAATCCCCTTTCCCCAGTCATATCACTTTCAAAGGTTAAATTTCAACAGGTGTAAAAGCACATAGATGTTACTTTTAAGATCTCTGGTGCTGAACAATTAACTATTTTTAAGGAAAAATGACAGGTAAAATATAGCAACCTACAACATAAGAACTATCTTAAGACACACATATTGGCCTCCCTCCTTTCTCTCAGTTCTATATTTCATCCAGGATCTAGTACCCGCCCTTTTTTTTCCTCCTGTTAACTTTAATTTATTGCAATTAACAAACTGAAACCAAACGTGATGGCTGAAACCAGGGAGCAGGGCATAAAACTACAAGTACATGTGGTGCTGAATTCTCTCGGGGAAGGCTATAGAACATTTCTGTTAGCAGTGTTGCAATAAAACATACACTGGCATTGACAGCTTGGTCCATTCCCAAGTGTGGAAAGAAAGAGCCTGAAATTAAATCACAGAGGAAGCTAACCAAGAGAACATCGGTCCTCATTCCTCTTGTAGTAAAGAACCGAGTATAAGAAAAATGTGTAATGGTAGAGTAAAGTTATGTCATTTCAGATACTGGACCTGATTCTCCTCCTACACCACTGTAAATTAAGAGTAATTTCTAGTTAGTTAATGAAATTACATTGCATAAAAAATGGTACAAGTTAGATGAGAATTTGACCTGTAGAATATTCTTCTTCAATGTAGCCACTTAGTACTAGTTTTACTCAAATGAAGATTGCTGAATATAGTCAGAATTGAGCTGCAATAAATATTGTATTAAAAGGAGCTCAGAGAAGGTGACATTCTTCTTATCGTGTCTCAGTTACTGGCAGAATGGTATAATTATGGTTCACACTGAAATGGTCTCCAGAATGGATTTAAACATAAAATACGTCCACTTAAAGTGAGTTCCAATCAAGAGCTAACACGCTGCTTACTCATCCTTGCTCATTCAGAATGACAGAGTAGGAGGGTGAGGCGTATTGTTCTCTTGCTCAGTGATAATACAATGTGCCCTTTAAGTCAAATATGGTACTGGGATATTTAAGCAGGAATCAGATGTATTAGTGTCAATGATGTTACTGTGCTCTCTGAAACGTCCGTGGGGAAGACACTTGCATCTGCTTACTCCTAAATTCCAGTATATGTAAGAATTTATTATCTGAACTCAACCAGAGAGAAGGCAAATACTCACTCTTCCAGGAAAATCCTTTTCTTCCTTATACTCATGTAACCTCCACAGGCTGGATTCTGCACTCAGTTCTATAGTGATCACTAGGTTCAGTAAACAGTATACAATGAATGAGAAGAACAACATACTAATTTGTGGAGCATGTTACCTTTGTTGACCTCTGTCCATCTCTCTAACTAACTAGCCACTCTATCACTTAATGGACAATCTCCCAATCCCCAAGTCCCTCAGCTTCCTGTTAGGGAGCATCTATAAATTAGAATTTCTATTACTACAAGTTCCACTTTTATGATCCACAGTAATTCCATGGAAATCAAGGTACTTGCTCTGAGTTTATACTGAGGTCACCCGAGACAGCATTCTGACACACTGGCTCCATGTTAATTGGATCAAAGATTTAACCAAGGACATGACATACATTCCATTGTCTTTTTGTTTGAAAGGAAGAGGTCTAATTTTTCAGGGACGTTGGTCGAGTATGTACTAAAATTCTCATCCAGTGTTTTGTTTAAAGGAAGGTCAGGTTGGTAGCAATGGATGAAAACATTCAGGAGGAGGGTGTTTGCTTAGGAACATCAGTGCTTTTTACTGTGCATTTGTCTGCCTCCCTGGTTCATACCACATGGAGTGAACGTGGAACCATTGTTCAGTTCCCTGGCTTCAAGGCTCCCTACAGCTCTAACAATTACCAAGCGGACAGATAACACAGAGAATCATGTTATGCAAGAATCTAGACATGGGGATGACTATTTTGGGCCAGATTCTTGTGTTGTGTGGAGTAGTTTCAATGGGGTTTTACCAAATTGCACTATGCTGGCCCTATAACTGTGATTTATTCCCTTGAAAGTGGATTAGGTCCATGAATCGTATGGACCTGGTTCAATCTTTTGTAATCTTGTCCAAAAGCCACACTATCATGAGCATCACGACACCTCTCTCCTAAATCATTGCATCTGTCCTTCTTCTTTCATCACTCTAGCTCCATGTACTACATTTCTCCTTTTTCATTACTTCCCCTCTTTACAATTTTCATCAGCTCTGACTGTTCCTCTTTCTCTTTTCATGCTGATCTCCTTTTACTTCCCAGCAGCACAAATCCAGATCCCACAACCACACCCTCTTCTTCCTCGCCTGTAGTGACAATTGCCACATCCCAGCTTCTCCACTTCCCACACCTGACATACCACCACCTCTGTCCTCCTCTGCATTCCTACACTCATACTTATCTCCCACCTATTCTCATCCTTCCTTCCTCCCCCCACCTTTTTATTTTTTTATTTATTTTTTTATGAAATGTCCACTCCATTGCTAAGATCATTCACAACATTTTTATATCCTTCTCCCTCCCACTCCTGGCTCTTACAGAGACCTGGTTCCCTTCATCTGTGATTCTACAAGCAGTTCTCCTCTTGTCTTTCACTCCCTGCCCTGAATAACACCATGGTGGATGTACTGGGCTTCTTCCCTCCTATTCTTGCTTTTTACAAACCCTCTCAACACATTTCCCACTCCCTCTCACCAAACTCTTTTCCCCCCTCCTCAACCATGTTGTCCCATCTACTGTTCACCTAGCACCTTTCCATCAGTCTTCACCAAGCACTGCCCTTTCTCTGATTTTTCTGTAGACAAGTTCTCCTTTCTTACCACCACCCAGGCTTATTCAACATGGCCCATCAACTTTCCCTCCCCCATGGCTTATAACTCAGCCTATCCTTGATTTTAAGTCTCAGGCAGAGATCCTATGACCAGAATGACTTAGTTTTCTAAACACTTCCTTTCCCCTCTTTCAGTTCTGGTATCCCCCATATGAAGAACTCATTTTTTCCAACTTCACTTAGTGCTACACCAACAGTCTCTGCTGCCTTTTTCCATCTTTGACTCTGTTCTCAAACTCTCCTCCTGCTTCCACTCCTTGCTCTGCATGAGATCTTACTATCTGCCTTTTCTTGTTTTTTGTTTTAAAACAATAGAAGAAAGGGGATCTGTTTGAAAAATATTCTGACGTTCATCATCAGCTTCACCCTCATTGCAATACAGAGTGGACTTTTTTCTGTGAGGGTCCAACATAAGACTTGTTTATGCAATGTCATCAGTATAATGGTAAATCTCCATGAATGCACTGTATTTTCATCTCAGTGCATTAATCAAGCTTTTTTACACTACAATTTTCTTTGCAATATCTCAACAGTTAGAATTAACAGGAAAAATAAAACTAGTTACCCAGAAACATGCAAAGTACCAGGTTTAAAAAAATGAAAGTAGCTGTTTGTTGTTATTGAAAGAACTTTTCAAGTATTTAAAACAAGAAAGCAAAAACACCTATATTTTTAGATGCCAATCAGTGAAAAAGCAACTCCAGCTACTGTAAGTGATTTTAAACTCTAGCCCAATTAAAATTAAGCTCACTGAATTGTAAATCTCTGAAAATAGTGTTTACGATGAAAACAGCAGCTGATCACTAGCTATAATGGTAGTTATTTGTGATGTTAAAACAAACATGACAGAAATTTATTTAGCAAAACTGAAATTGGAGACAGACAGATCATATTCAAATCAATATTATGCATTTCATTTACAAAACCATTCCTTTCTCAAGGAAAGGCCAAATGTTGTCCATACCTTAATTTATGCATTTAAAGAAAATATCCAGGATAATTTTGGTAATGTCTTCTGTTTCTGAAACATGCCCTTTCTATATCACCCTTCCATTTATCAAGATGGCATGTAGTGTAAAATCAAGAGTACTGTAAATTAGCATAATCAAGGCACTGAATATGTTAAAAATTATTTTTGTGAAAAGAAAGATGCTGAAATAATTTGTCTTGCAAGTGAAATGCTGAAAAAGATGGCTACCTCTGAAATGATGCTATGTGGAGAAGAAAGATAAATGGAAGGGTCTCCATTTCACTAACTGCTCAGTATATTTTTCTGTCCACTGCCCTTTACTAGGTTAATAGCTGAGCTATCTTCACCATAGTAGTGGTGATGACTGTATTGACAAGAATTAATGATCTACAGCAGATCTGCTTTTAGGAAATGGCTGGGTAAGCCCTTCCATTAACAATACTAATCAGATAAAGCATTGCTAATGGATGACCCTGCATCTGTTTAGCCTGAGCTGTTCCACTTAGTATGTACATGCTGTATTTCTCAAGCAACATCAAGATGTTACTGCTATAAATTTACACATATTATGTTTAGAAAATTGTTTATAATTTATTCTCCACATCTGCTGCATCTCTGAACAACAGAGAGTTCGTTCTTTGTCTTTATAATTAAATCAGTTTACTGTCATATACCATTAAAACTTCCATAATACAAACCATGAGTAACGTCTTAAGATGTAAAGTTGCACCAGGAACTAACTAAATTCAAACATACCCTTTCCCTTCCTAGTGCCAAACATTTTCTGTAAATAGGTGTACCTGACTACTCACATTTGCTGGATGGAATATATATTTAAAGAATACCAAAATGGTACTTGAAAAAAAATGATCTGGGGCATTTTAGTTAATCAGGCACTGTTTTATATAAGATAACAGGACATTTTGATAAGTTGACCCCATTGATATATTTTTTCTTTTTATAGCATTTCCTTTTCTTTATAGCCCATAAAAAAACTTTTTATAGAGTTCAAAGTTCTAAAACAAACACTTGAATTTGATACAGATAACACCTCAAATCCGTTTGTAACAAAGTCAGTGGTTCTCAAAGTACAGTTTGCGAAGTGAAGTCACCTGGCCCATGGAGTTCCCAACAGGTCTGGAAATTTGGCAGCAGAATAGTTTTTGTAGTGATAATGCCCATGGCTCTGGGAGCCACACTGCAATTAATGCTGTCACTTCTTTTGGGTCTGGAAATTTGGCAGTGGGGTAGGAGTCCAGTGGGCTAGATGACATGGCACTGTGTGCCAGATCAGATGATATACAGCTCTGGACCTAATGTGTACCCCAGCCCCTGCCCTGTGTGCCACATCCAGCTCTTCTGACTGTCCCACTAACCTGACTCTTCCACCAGAAAGGTTGAGCACCACTGCTGTAAGCCACAATTAAAGTGTCTAGCATTTACCAGCATTAAGATAGTGATATGCTCCTTGAAAGAGGAATGTATTGAGAAACCCATGTGAAAATGGCACCTGTTGCAGGAGGTACAGCACTTATAAAGAAATGTGGTGGGAGATCTTACTTTGTCTAGGTATGGACAGGTGTAGGTTTTTAGCACTTCAAATGAAATAAAAGTGCTACAGAAAGGGAAAGGACAGAGAACTTTCAGCACTTTAGTGCTATACATTAGTTCAAACTGTCTAAAAATGATCCTGGGTGACAGAAATCCTTCAGGTTATGTTTGTCATCGCCACCACTCTCTGTTTTTATATATTCCCTTCTTTTCCCTGCTTTCCCTCCTCTCTCTGAAATGAAAGTACATAAATGCATGAGTATTTGCATCTTGAGTAAACATAGTTGACTTTTAATAACAATCTTTAAAATATTTCTTTTTAATGCTATTAACTAAAAACTCTTACTACTTAGAAATAAGCAATAACCAGTTCGTCTTTGTAAGCTTAGTTCTCCACTACACTGCAATGTGAACAAAATAGGCGCGTCCACACAGGACGGCATGTGCACTTGCAGCAGTTCAAGTAGCAGCGGCACAAATTTGTGCTGAAGATTTGTGCCAAAGATTTGTGCCTCAGCACACATGCCTGACCATGCACTTTGGTATGGGGCAAACTGTGCCACTTGGGGCAAACTGACCCAGCTCAGCTCCTCCCAGATCTTCAGCCAGGGGGAGTTAAAGGCTGAAGCCAGCACTTGTGTTGGCTTCAGCAGTATAAAAAGCTGCCCTGGTGAGCACCTCAGGGCTACTTGTCCTCAGAAGCATCTGAGGCCCAGCAGTCTGGCAATGGGGTCTGCTGTCTGGCTTTTACCTGCTGCCACCTGCAACAGCATCTGCCTCCTTGGACCTGAGACCCCATGGCTGTGCACCTACCAGACCCGGACAGGGACTGCACGGCAGCCTGGGCTATGGCATGGACACTGCAGCAGAGCTGCCTGAACCTCTGCATCAGCTGCCAATGGGCTGTGGCTGCACAGTTGGCTTCCATGTGGCACTGCTGCCACGTCTTCTGGTGCCCCCGCTCTACCATCTGGGCAGCTATTGCCTGGAAGATGTGCCTGTTGCAGTGGCCTGCTTTGAACTGTTGAAGTGTGTCCTCCTGGACCCAAAAGGGCAGGAGGCCAGCCACCTCATCTGCCCTCCAGCTGGGTCCCTGGTGCTGCCTCTGGGAAGACTCCTCTGCCTGGGTCCTGCCAGTTGCCTTACCAGCAGGGAGGTTTGCAACTAGCTTCCATTGTAAAGTTATACTTCAGCCTAGAAACTAATTTTGGCATCAAATTTGCCAGATATACTGTAAAAACACAAGACGGCATTTCTGCAGTTGCAAATAGTGTTATGAGTAACAAGCTAATTATCAAAATGATAATACTAACCATTAAAATAAAGTTACCCTGATTATGACTTTTTCCTAAAGCTTCTTTGTCTCCCCTGCAGCTCAAAGCCTCCTTGTCACTTTATGGCAAACATCCAAATAATTCAATTTCCTTGGAAACTCAGGTTCCACAACAAAAGGTAGGTCCTAAGGAAAAGGTAATGCAGCTTCGAAAACATCTAGCCAACTTCATTCCTAACCAACCCAACCTGACCATGTGTATATAGAGAAAATATTCTGACTGTATGGGGACTGGGAGATTCATTGAGATAATTTCTTCTATATCTAAGGATCTTTGATTACAGGGATAGAAATGAGACTCAATGTGTGTGTGTAGGGGCATTCTTTTCTGGTCATCTAGGTTTTGGCCGACTCCATTGCACAGAATCATCTACATAGGTAATCATGACCTGTGGGGTGCAATGGAGTGCTATGCTGGGAAGATAGGGACACCCAGATTCAAACCTCATCTGGATGAGCATGGCCTAGAATCCAGGATCTCCATCTTCACCAGTGAGTGCCCTAGCCAGTCAGCTATCTAAGGAAGGAGGGGAAATCTTGTTCATTCTTTCTTTTTCTTGGCTTGTTTTGTCAGAGTATAAGACTAGATTGGGTATGTATGTAGCTGTCCACATGCATAGGACCACATATGCAGCAACACAATGCCAACCTATATCTAAGACTTAGACACCCATGCATAGGCAGAGGGAGAAAAAATTATTTGGGGGAGGGCTTAGTGCATGCACGCATGCTCAGCCCCCCAAAATGGGGCATGGGACAGAGCTGCTAGTGGCTTGTCCAGGGGCACCCAGCACAGGGAAAGGGTGGTGGCTCCTGCTGCTGCATGCACCCTGGGAGGGCATGGGGGTAGGTGCCCCCAGATCTGTGCGGTAGGAGGTAGGCTGCCACTGTGGGCTGGGGCTGTGCTGGGCTCTTCCCGGAGGAGGGGTGGTTGGGCTGCATTGTGCTTGGGATGGGCAGTTGAAGTGCTGGGAGGGGGGTTCGGGGAGCTAAGGTGAAGTTTGGGGTGATTGAAGCTCCCTCATAGCCCTCCTCCTAGCGCCACCACTGCCCACCATGGGTACAGCCCAGCTCCCTACCCCAGTGGTGCAGTCCCAGCCCACAGCAGCAGCCTGCCTCCCCCCATGCAGATCTGGGGGCACATGCCTCCCATGCCCTCCTGGGGTGCTCGTAGCAGCAGGAGCCACACCCCCCAGATGAGCCCCTTGCGGGTCAGTCCCATGCCCTGCCAGCTGTACCGCACCTGCCCCAGCCCCACTCCCTCCCCACCCCTGCTGCAGCCACTGGAAGCCTGCGGCCAGGCTGCTTTGCAGCCCTACCACTGCCCCACGTTAAGGGGGGCTAAGCCCAATTAGCCCCCTGCCACCACTACCCCCCAACTTCTGCTGCCTATGCACCCATGTAGAGGACTGGATTTATTTGCCTATGTGTCACCCCATATGGTTAAAGTATGATGTTTGATACCCCTAACTTGTATTTCTTTTCTCTTAAATGCTTGCTTTATGTAAATCAAATAAAATGTGCACTTTTCATTAAAAAAAAAAAATCAATGAAGATTATAAATGAAACTTTGTTTTTGGTCTTGGGAGAACTGAACACACAACTGGGATTCTTCTAACACCACCAGGGACACTCATGATGTTCCAGTAAATGTGTTCGATGTAATTGCTACCGTACCCACACAGAGACCTTTGTACCCTACAAAGACCTAATTCCCTCCCTCCCTCCCTCCCTCCATCCCTACTTCTGTCCCTGAATAGACTACTCAATCTTTGCAGCAACAGGAATGGTCAGTGCCACTAAATGCATTTTAAAAGTGACTTTTGGCTATTTACAAGTCTAATTTGACATTCAGTCAGCACAGTGTTCCCGTGAGCTCACACAGCAACATTCACTTTAGACAGGCATTGTGCCAGAGCTTTTGAAAGGTTTACCTTTTTAAAAAAGGTGTGAAAAGGTTTGGATGCCCTTTCAGCTTGGTGGCTTTGATCTAATGCCAGCCATGACTGATGCAACTAAAAAACAGTCTAGTGCCATGTAGAAACTATGCCCAGGGTCATTTGTCTGTATCCTGTGGACCAAACCATGCAGCATTCCATCTGTGGAATGAGCAGATGCCAAATGCTAAATATCTCCTGGAAGTGAACACTCATATCTTTCTTCCATCTTTTGCCTTTTTTTTAATCCCTAGTTCAAAACTGCCAAGTATGAGTTCCATCAGATCAGGTTTTCTGCTCGTGACTGGATTTACTCAGTAGTGTCACTACCTGCCAACGTCACACTATATTTTACATGCTTTCCTTGCCCCTTTTCTGAGTCCCTTGGTTTTTGTTGCAGTTTTACCAAAAACTCGGATCAGAATCTGGTAAGGCTTTGATTCCTGGACAAATACGCTCAAGTCAGTTTTAGCTCCTTTATATAAAGGAGGTTTAAACTGAGGTTTCAATAGATGAGGTTATAGGGGAAATTGATAAACTAAACAGTAGCAGATCATTCACCCTAGGGTTCTGAAGGAGCTCAAATGGGACATTGCTGAACTGCTAACTGTAGTATGCAACCTATCACAAAAAACAGGCTTGTTACCAAAGGACTGGAGGGTTGCTAATATGACTCCCATTGGAACCCTCCCCCCTGCACTCCCCCCTTCCAGCTCAGGCTAGGCAAACTCCAGATGGCAGCTCACTGCTGCTTGCTTCCCCCTTCCTGCTTCTGTCCTGCTGGTAGCCCCCAGAGCTGGTGGTGGACAGGGTGGGTAGGGCTGGGGAGAGGGATGGTTCCTCAGCAGGCAGCTCACCTGCAGACAGGCTTGATTCCCACCCCGCTTCCTCTCCCCAACCCAACAGGTGAATGTCTGTCTAGTGGGTCAGGGGGATGCTCTAATTCATAGCGCTTTTTGTAAAGCATCCTGAGTTAGAGTGGGAGCCTGCATATCTGTCAGCACCCATTGGGTACAGAAAAACATCAACTCAGATTCAAAAAAGGGACTGAACTAAATCTTGGAGGAAAGGGGCATCACAGTAACTATTGAGCATCGGAGTTAGGGATACAGCCTCTGAATCAGAACCTCCTAGACTTTAAATGCTGAAGGCTGTGAGAGACAAACAATGGGGGAAGAAAACAAAAAACCCTGGTCAAACTCAGTTCACTCTCCATTTCAGCACTTTCTCCCACTGTGTGACACAGGATTCTGGGCAAGATGGACCTATGGTTTGACTCAGGAAATGGCAATTCTTATACCTTGGGGTTATATATTTGTGCTACTTAAACTGGCACTTTCTAAACTCACCCCATAGAGAGAAGGTAGATAAGGAAGGAGAAGGAAGAGTTATGGTTAAAGTCAGTACCTTACCTACCAGCTTTTATAGCTCCTTTAGGTGGTTTTCAGTGTTGCATTAAAAAAAAGGAAAAATAAAACAACTGATCTCTAACTTTGCATCAAGCTATGAAATTCAGAAGAGAAGATAGGAGAAAAGTATAAAGGGGTAGCCCCTGGTCAATGACAGTCTTCCATCTTTCCTAGGGACCCACCATACCCATTGCATACTTCTAGGTCACAGCACCATGACTCTGGTCTTTTGTAGGTACTAACAGATGAGACAATCTTTTGAGCGTGTGTGTGCGCACAATGGATTCTGAATAGGCAGCCACCAGTACTTGTTTAGTTTACAGTATCCCCTGATGTGTCACACAGGCAGTGCTGTGGCAAGGAAGTTCAGTGCCTGGGGCAAAGCTTTCCAACGGCACCCCACCCTCGCCCCGTGCACAGATCTGGAGTGCACACGCCCCCGCCCCATACTTGCCTGGCAGTGCACACAGTGGCAGAAGCCCTCCTCCTGTTCTTGCACCTTCACAAATGAGCCGTTTGTGACTCCATCCTGTGCCTCGCCCTGGTTGGGCAGCGCTTGTTGGCATGTCCCTTCACTTCAGTGACTAGGGGGGTCACCCTGCTCATCCCCCCACCTCCCTTGCTACAGCAGTGCACACAGGATTTCCAAACCTCTGGTGGAATATGGGAGGAAAGCTTATTCTTAATTTGTATTGTGAGGGTGACTGAATCTTTAATTCAGTGTTGGAAAGGACCTGACATGTAAAAGGTTAAAGAATAAGCTCCTAAAATCTATAGATAAATTTGGCCATTGTTTAAAGGCAGGTTTTATATTTCAGTGCATCAGATTTGTTTCAGTAAATCCATTTGTGTAAATTGTCTGGAATCTCTGTGACTATTCTTACCAATAAGGTGGTACAGCAATGCTAATGAGCTGCTGCTTGGCTTTAATAGGTCTGTGACTTAATAGAAAAAATGCTCAGTGTTGTATTTATTGTTCTACATGCTTCACAAGCATGTAACTGAGAGTTTAGTTATTCTGCTGAAATGTGGCAGTGCCCTAATCCAGAAAGATATAAGCAAAGGGTAAATTTTAGTACAGGGTTATGTTCATCCCTTTTCTCTCAGGCTGGACTTTAATTTTTAAACAGGGGTAATTTCATTTTAATTAGAAATTTTTGCTGTGTTGGTGATTAAAAATGGTCTCCTGCTGGTTTTTCTAAAGAGGGGAAGAGGGAAGAATGTAAAACAGGGGCTGTATCACAAATCATTTTAGAAGAGGCAACCATTTGATGTTTGTTTGTTCATTTGTTCTGGCTAGTCATTTGGGTAATCTAATGAGTTAGGGTTTACTTTGCAAAATAAAATTATATGGCCTCAGATAAAAGGGGAGTTGTAAACAGTGGAATAGCACTGAAACCAAATTCAATTCCATTGATTCCATGATTTGCAGCTTTACCAGCCCCATTAAGAATGGGCAACAATAAACCTGTACTGTCCAAACTGCAAGATTTTTCTCTGGCTTATGACAGCTGCTAAAGGCAACAGGAAGACATGCACAAATTTCATGAAGATGACAGCTTCTTTTAAGGGAGCAAATTCTGTGCTGGCCTTCCCCTGGACTCTCCCTCCAAATTCAGCACACAGTTTAGCCTGGGAAATCATTATGTTCTTTCTTCCTCATCCCAGAAATGATAATAGGGGGAAAAAAATCTATCCCTAAAGGGCAGTCAGCTGTAGTCCATCAAGCACTAATTGTTTTAAGCTGATAATGTATGTTAGCATGAAACCTAATCCCAACATCACCTCCTTTTCATCACACAGACACACAAACATAGGATTTATTTGGTCACACACACAATATATACATATACAAAGTATTTTTATAATCAATTCTGTGGGTTCATAAATAAAAACTCTGACTTTACTTTCTTGCTCATCCATATGACTAAAATAAGGACATGTGCTTGAGGTCATAGGTCTCTTGTATATATAATCTTTTCCTAAGGCAAGTTGCATTGTCATGGAAATTTATGATATACTGTTCCAGACACACCTCAATCAGATATTTTTAAAATAGGTATTACTTTCATTCCTTAGACAGGTCTCTTAATATAAGGGCCTATAAATGAATTACTGATTTGAAAAGGGTTTTTTTTTCCCCCCCAGCCATCCCCTGTCTGCTGTCACTTTTTTTTTTTCCCAAATGAAATCTGCTATGGTGGACACCAAAATTCAGCTGCATAGCTGATGTTCGACATTCAGATTACAATAGTACTGCTATAAATACTGATGTGTTACAAAGAGAAAGTGGCCTCAGTTCACTGGTGTAACAAAAAACACCAACCCATAGACAACAGATCCCCAGAGTTTTTAGTAAAAGCAGTTTAATAGGGAACATGTATGGGGAACTGCCACTCTCGCACACACTTTTGACAGCAGAGGCTTGGTAGACTCACTAGAAAATCTTGCAGCATAACAGATCTGTTTAGTTCAGGACACAGATACTAGCAAACCTTACTCTCAAATCACACTTTCTGTTATGGTGTTGAAATTACTCACACACCCCTCCCTCTAACCTGTTGAATTTCTCATTATTACTTCAGGGGGAATCCTTCTGAGCAACCATTGTCAGCAATAGTAGAGTTTTCTACTGAACGTGCGGCTAAAATATGAACATTCATCATAGGCTTAATATTAGATCGAAAAGAAGAATATCAGTAAATAGACAAGTTGGAAAACCCATACACAACTGTAAATGGAGATATACAATCTAATATTACCTATTATACTCGAAGAAAATGAACCATATATAGAGAAGAGGAGAGACGAAAAAACAGGGAATTGGCATATATGGTGAGGCAATGTCACTGGACAAGTCAAAGTAGCTGCTATTAACATTTCAGGGAAAAAAAGCAGGTTTAGTATGTGATGTACAAAGAAGAGCAGACATTATCAGAAATCTTCATTTCTTTCAAATGCAACTACGTATTGTGGAATAAGACCTGGGGAATTGCAATCTGATTTGTAAATAAGAGGTTTTTTTCCAAACTTGCTGAAAAGCATACCAATAAGCAATATACATGTCTAATGTACAAATCTATATGGCTAATAATTTGCTAATGGAGAGCTAAACTAATGTATCAACTATTAAGGCACATGTTCTATAAGCTGTGCTGGCAATTCAGTCAATGGAATTCTCTTTTCTAATACATGCAGAGTGATGGGTCACTGGGGAGATCATGTTTTATATGAAACTATTCTGTTTCACATAAAACCAGTGATCAAGAAAGTTTATTTTATTAATTTCTATAGCACTTGTCATGGTGGAATGCAGGTTATTTAAATCACAGAAGATTACAATTGTCAGTAATAAAACAAAACCACTTAACTCAAACATTACACAAAGAAACCATTGGTTGCCAAATGCCCTGAAAGATGCTAAATTCAGGCACAAACTGTTAAAAAAAAATGGCAGTAAATTTTGAAGATGCAGGCTTACCCCTTTGAAAACACTGTTGCCAGATAAGGAGTATTAAAACTTTGGTCACACTAGAAAGTACCTTCCAGTTATTGTTAACTGCCTCATCAAGGTTCAGGAGAGGAAAAGTTTTGAGTTAACCCAAGTGACCTAGCCTCACTCACATAATTACATTCTGTCTGTCTAAACTCTCCAGGCAATATCAATTGGTATTTTTCAATAGATTTAAAATGGTGTAACAGCACACAGCAATTTAACACTGCTGGACCACATTTGCTTTCCAGGAGCAGATGAATTTCAGAGGTTGATAAAGTGAGTACTGCTCATATTCTATGCAACATTTTAATTTATGAGGCCTTGGGGTTGGGGTTGCGTGGAGAAATAAACAAAAACCTGAGAGAGATTAAGGCAGTTTTTCCCATTCCTGGGTGTCCTTTGTCCCATTCCAATCTAAGATGGATGAAGAACAGGAGGAAGGAATATCACAATCATTACTACAGGTGGTAAACTTAGGAACAAAGACGAGGCACAAGAGACAGGTAGGCCAGCAACCTGGGACAGCTGTGGCAAAGCCAGAAAGTTAAGTCTGATCTCCCAAGTTCCAGACTGGACCCTTAAATAAAATGTTTCTTCCTCCCCCTCTTTCTGATTTTCTGCTGAGGCATATTAATGAAATTCAGTCTGGCTACAGCCACTCATTTTGCTCTACATTTTTTGCCAGTTCTTTTCTTCATGGAATTGCAGCAAAATGGATGCCTTCTTTGTGAAAAATACTATTTAGTTTGCAAACATTTCATTCTGCACTAGGTTCAATGCAGTTTCTAGTGTAATTTGAATTAGTGTTAACATAAATCATGTAGACTATTAAGAAGTCTCAGCAGCATTATGTGTATGAATTCAAGACAGTATGTGTAACAATTGCCTTCCCTTTTTCTACTAAAATATGTCTCAAATGGACAGCTGTGACACACATATTTTCAAGCACAGCAACGAGGTCTTAAGTGAATGACATTACTTATTAAAACACTGTAATCTTTTTCTGACTCAGTTGTGACTGCTCTGTTGTTGAAACCTCCAGGGCAAAGGACAGACATTCAAAAAGCCCGAGCCTCAATTGATTCAATCTTTGCAGGTTAGTCTAACCTCCAGAGACTGAACTGATTTGCAAGTGGATAGACATTCACTTTTGAATCAAGAAATGCAGGCACATACATGCCTGCAGTGGCTCAGGCTAGAAGCCAGGGGGCACTTGAGCAAGCCCTCCCTTCCCTTCCACAGGGCTGAGCAGGGAGGGACATGGCCAGGCCCCAGCAGGATGATATTATTAGGGAGGGGGTTTAAGTCCCAACCCTACCTGCACAGTCCCCAGCCAGGGTATGCCTGGAGGGGGTGAGGGGGAAGCAGCCCTTGACAGGTTCCCCTCCCCCTGCTGCTCGAGGGGTGGGAGTGTTGCCAGGCCCTAGCTCCTGGCTAGCACTCTGAGGCAAAGTGGGGGTGAGGGGAGGGAGGACTGCTTGCGTAGACTGGTGTTTTCCAACCATTTCTGTCCCATGGCACACTTACATGGCCTTTTTCATCCCATGGCACACCAGCTGAACATGGAGGGTGGGGGTAGCGAGCAGCTGAACATGAAACGTGGGGGGAGGGGAAAGTCAGCTCAGGGCCGGCGGAGATGCAGTAGTGGTGCAGGGTGGCCCTCACTGGGGTGCAGTAGTGGTGGCACTCGCTGTAGCCACACCCCCGCAAGATTCCACAGCACACCTGGACATGTCCGATGGCACACCGGTTGGGAAATGCTGGTGTGGACTGCATGTATCTGTCAATGATACTGAGCTTTTCAGTCTCCCTCTCCCTGCTTTTTTCTCCTGCAGCTTTTTCATACTGTCTGACAGGCACTGCATTCATTGCAAACCAGGTCATTTCTCACACCTTTCTCTGTCCCCTCTTGAACACTGACAGATTGCAGCCTTTGAAGCAAGCCAGAAGGGAGCTTATTAAAATACAAAGCTTATCAGCCCATCAAGAACACAAAAGCTTCTTGCATTAGTTCTAGCTCTTCTTAAACAGCTGTTTCCAAGGCATTTGTAAGGAAGACATTACCAGCTGATCTGTTGATTAGTTTCAAAAAGCCCCAAGCAGACACCATTCTGTCTGCCTTTGTTCCAGTGAAATTGGAGACACACACAGACCCCTCTTAGCATTAGCTAGCATGGGGGTGGTGTGGCTAGATGCCAGCTGGAATCCCTGCTGTGGGAAAGGGGGGATCCCTGCTTGATCAGTGAGTGAAGGGAGGGAGGAGCAGGGGGAAGCCAGACAGCTACTGCTGTGCCTGCACTCCCCCACCTCTTTCTCAGTCAGCTGGAGTTCTGGCTAGGAAGGAGAGGGGTAGGGCCAGCCTTGCTCTCTGGAGCAGATAGCTCAGCCCAGTGCAGGGCTGAAAAGCATGATGGGATGCTGGGGGACTCTGATTTAACTTAAGCCAGGAAGGATCCTGAGACAGAAGTTCCATAAACCTGTTGGACCCAAATCAGTTAAGTCTGATACTATATTCAACCACGTTTATCTTAAACCAGTTTCAGCCATTTTGAAACTGGTTTATGTGTAACTTCTGTCCCTAGCCCAAATGGTGTCAGAGAGAATTATATTTTCCAGGGGAAGTTTGAACCCTGAGGGGATATGACTTTATTCCATGTCTACAGGATTAACAAGGGCCACACAGCAGAGAGAGAAGGCCTGGAATAAAGAGGCTTTTATTTTTCCTATAAGGTAATTACCCTATCCTAAGTTCCTGCAATTGTTACAGTATGAGTGACCTATGTAGCCTTTCATTCCTTCAGGCAGCAGGAAACCGTTTAATAAAAGAGAATTAATTTTTCCACTTAACCTTGCTGAACAGTTCTCAGTGAGCAAAAAGACATTAATTGCAATGCAAGCAAATGTGAAGTGTGGTGTGGTACTTGAAAAGTGGTTACACTTGCAAAGTAGAGTGTAGCTCTGTGGTAGTTATATACACATTTTGAACCTTGATGAGATGAAATGATTTAGCTGCCCTTTCTGTTCTTCCCAAAAGGTACACAAACACTGTGAAAGCAGATAGTGCATGTAGGCAAACTGTCTGCACTCAACAGACACCAGACCAGGCCAACTGACACTAATCCCTCTGGGCTGTTCAGATAAGAAGTTAAAGGGAGAGGGGGGTGGAGAGGAGGGGGGAGAAACAGTGAGGCTATTCTCTCTTGCTGACAATGTGACCAAAAGTAGAAAGACTCCCATGGTGCCTGCCTCTGACTTTCCTATCAACAGTGCTGTAAGAACCTATAAATACAGCAGGCACACATACTTGTGCTTCAGAGTCCACTTATCTTTATTACCATTCCCTAGCTTCTTTACTAGATGCCAAATAATTTCACTGGACAGGAAAGGCATTCTCATACCTTGGTTTCAGAAATAAATCAACATATAGAACTAACCATTGTGATTATAAAAGAAAAGATTTCTGCTTCAAAAATCCTCTTCCCTATCAAGTATTTTTCTTCCAGTTTATATTTTTTCTGCTACCTTTGACATATTGCAAATCAAACTTTCTGGACAAGGTTACTGTCTAGAATGATCAAAAATAGGTTTGGAAGGGACCTCAAAAGATTATTTAAACCAAAACTCTGCTCAAAGCTCTGCTCATCCCAGACAGACATTTGTCTAACCCACACTTAAAAACTTCTGGTGATGGGGATTCTATAGCTTATCTAGGTAATCTGTTTGAATATTTAATCATCCCCCGAGCTATAAAGTTCAGTCTAAATATCTAACCTACATTTTCCTTGTTGCAATTTAGGAAGACCATTACTTGTCACCTGCAGATGCAGTGAACAGTTGCTCTCCACCTTTTTACAACAATCTGCTTTGTATTTGAAGACTCTTATTAAAACCCTGCCCCCTGTTTTTACTTCTCCAGACTAAAAAATCCCATTCTTCCATCCGTTCCTTGTCTACCATATTTTTCTAAATCCCTTCTTGCTTTTGTTGCTATTTTCTGGACTTTTTCTAATTTGTCCACAATTTTTCTTGAAGTACAGTGCCCAGAATTGGATGCAGCCCTCCAGGTGATGCCTGCATACAGCAGTCTACAAATACACCCCACCATGCCATGAGTCTTTTTAAAAACAAAAAACACTGAATCATGTTCAGCTTGTGGTCCACTAAAATTTCCAAGTCCTTTCCCACAGTACTGAAGTCTATCCAGCTATTTTCCATCCGTGTATTTGCTGTTTTATCTTTGGTAAAGTATTTGTACTTGTTATTGAATGTATCCTGTTTGTTGCAGACCAATCTTCTAATATATTAAGACTATTTTGAATTCTGTTTCATCTAAAATATATGAAACCCTCAAGCTTACTAAATATATAGCCAATTCCATCCTTCAAATCATTGATGAAGTTATGAAGCAGAAGGACAGCCCTTTGAGTGACCCATCTGATGTTACCTCTCAGTTTAACATTGAGCCATGGAGGACTATTCTGTGAGCCTGATTATCCAATCAGATATACACCTACCTTATGGGAGTTTCAACTACACTGTGTCAAAAGCCTTACCAAAGTGAAGCTAAAGTGAAGATAAGCATGACTTGCTCTTGAGAAATCCAAGTTTGCTGTTACTTTCCAACTCGTTATCCTCTCAGTGCTTAAAATTGATCGGTTGATGATATGCTTCAGTATCTTTTCAGGTACTGAATCTCAAATGACTGGCCTGTAAGTCCCAGGATCCTCCTTTTCTTCCTCTTTTTTTAAAAGGGCATTATATGTGCTCTTTTCCAGTCTGAGGCATCATCTTATTTTGAGAGTTCAGGATGATGAAAGCCAATGGCCCTGCAATTACTTCCAACAATTCCTTGAGCAATCTAGGATGGAACTCATCAGGTTCTTCCTATTTGAACACATTTATCTAAATAGTCTCAGATTCTGAGAAAGCACTGTTCTTTCCCTGCTTTAGTCTGAGTACCTAACTCGTTGCAACTTATGCCAAAATGTGCGGTATATATAAGTATCTCAGAAAATCATGGGAGTAATTCCACTACATTGAGTCTTAAAGGGGCCACAAATGGAATACAACATGCAGCTCTGGTTTTCACAGCTAGGAAGAGATACCAAATTAACTAAATAGAAAGAAAGACAATTAAAATGGTGCAAGAATTAAGAGTATGGCACTGAATATGAAGGCAAGGTAAAGGAACTAAGTGTACATAATCTAGAAGATTGCAAAGAGCATGATCACAGTCTGTAAACACCTTTCAGGTAACAATATAGATGAAAGAACTGGCTGCTTGCTTATGTTAAAAAAAATGCTTTACAGAAGAAGTATTGCATTACTTTGATCTGAGTCTGCAGCACCTGTATAGATTGAGTGCTTCAGCAGGGCTTTTGGTGCTTTTAGCTAAAGCTGATTTAATCGGCTCTTAGATAAAAGTGCCAAAAAGCCCCCTTCCTAAAGTGCCTGAGCTATATACATGTTGGGCAAGCCAGGTCTAAGTTAGGTGCTGCCTCTTCTGGGCATATGCTGGGCTCAGTATGGGAATGCACCAAGTTTAAAGTAAAGCACTGCTTTTTACATTGTTTTGTAAACATCTGCAAACAGCCTATTTGGCGACTTAGAAGATGATAGGACAAGAAACAGTTGCCTAAACTGAAATAAGAAAAGTTCAGCATGTAGATTAAATATCTGAGAACAGGATTCTTTAACACCACCACCAAATATGATACCTTTGGGATACTTCGAGTGATCTAAGTGATCAACTAATTTTGTCTAAAATTAAAGCCATGCACCCTGTCAAAGCTCCACCTATCCCAGAATGCAACCCATTTCCTTAAGGACTACCACTGTAAGTAGGGCCATCATCTGGTCAGCTGGAAATAGAGCTGGGTTTAGCTATGATGCCTGTCTGGAGATCTGGTAGCACTGATGAATTCCAAAGAGACAGTAAGGCTAAAGACAGGCTTAACAAACACAGGGCAGATGCCTTCGCTAGTGGGGATATGTTACTGGAGAGGCACATATTCCAAAGTGTTTTCTTCTGTTTACTGCTCTCATTTCAGCTACTCATGGGTTCAGCTGTGTCCAGGTGCTGTTTGTCCATGGGCTGACTCTAGGCAGGAAATGAAAAAGCCAGAAGGTATTTGTGTTTGAGATGTCAGAGGTGTTGACCTGGGCTCATTTACAATTCACTAACACTCCAGTCCCTGTGTTGTCCCATCAGCCCTTCAAAATATCTCCTCAATATTATTTGAAGACGATTAAGTTCTGTAGGAACCTGTAGGCAAGGGGTCACGAGAGGTTAGATCAAAGTCTGGTTTGGGGGTAAGGGTCAGTTAACAGTGTTCACCTTTACAACTTCTGGGAGGCAGAACATGAGCATTTAATAATGTACAGAGTGCTTGGGACAAGTTGTGTAACCGTGGGTCTAAGACAGACATGCAGCTATAATACATTATGGTCAAACACATAGGGTGCAGTAGGGGTGAACCTTTAGAAAGAGGTGGGACTCTCTCAATTCAACCCTATGCAACATCAATAAAAGCAGCAGTCCTTAATAAACGGGGCAGAATGAATCATAATTAAAAAAAATATTAGGTCCTAGTTCTCAAGCATATGTGCAGAGCATTTGGTGGGGGCTCAGGGGCAGGGAACTGTGAAGGTGGCATTAAGTTGCCCTTGCACAATGTGTATCCTGGAACAATTTTTGTGATTGGGGTATATCTATACTGTAGTCAAGGTCTGACTACAGCTCATGTAGAAATAGCTAACATTAGCACAGGTATTTTGGGTATTGCTAGCACAACAACAAGAAACTCAACATAGGCTGCAAGATGCATGCAAGAAGCTGGGTAGATCCTGGGATGCATTACCCATGCTAAACTCTGATTTGCCAACAGTTATTGGTGCCAGAGATAATTGGTTTGAATTTCACTCAGGTGTGGTAACAAGAGCCACAGCCGCACCTTTGACTGTAGTGTAGACATACCGAAGGAAGTGACGTGTCAAACACTACATTATTTATAACCACGTACCGTAAGTTATTGAAATAGTAAACGTTGTGCCTGGAACCTAGAAGAAGTTTTTTTGTTTTGTTTTAAGCAATGACCAACAGCATTGCTAATTACTGTGAAACATGACTGCAGTCACCTTTCCAAATTACAATACCTATAAGAAGAAGAAATAAGAACAGTTTATATTTAATGGTGTCATATTATGGGGAAAAAGTTATTAGAGTTTGTAATTCTTGTCAAATATTAACATGTGCCCTGAAAGAACACACCTCTTTTCCTGTACTGTATACTTGAACGTTTGAGATAGATTATTGGCAATGGAAAGACTTAAAGCTTAGTTAAGGCAGGTTACTGTAGCCCTTTCACATGCAAAACTTTTGTGCTATGGTATTTACATACACACAAGGATTATACCATTGTTACTAGCCCAAATGCAAATACCAGTAGGCCATGTTCATCATATTTGCACAAAGTTTTCTTATTTACTATATTATACAGCTGTGGTTAAAATACTACCACAATATACTGGGTAATATACCCACATTTCTTCTATCTTCAATTAGATAAAATCTCTTTCAAATGCAGATATTTACACAGTTACAACTTTTCAGTGTCGTTTCAGGTGCACTGCCCACAATTAAAGTTCTTTAAGCACTGTCACAGAAAATATCTTGTTGGAGTGTCAGTCTGGTTTTCATCACAAGTACCAGGGCTGTGCAGAACTGACACAGGAGGAAAATGCTAGAACAGGTGATTCTATTTAAATGTCATGGAGGGGTGTTTCCCCTGTCACAGAAGCAATGCCTTTTTGAATCTAGAAAAAAGCAGCAGCATACAACAACCCCCACCAAAAACAAACAAACAAACAAACAAAAAAACCCCCAGTGGTCTGTCTTGAACATCCTCCTTGGAGTCTCGCTCCCAATACGAGCAAAAAAGAGATTTTCCATGTGCAGCATCCCAATCCTGTGTGGAACAGCAGGTCAATCATGTCTAGAGAGAATGTGGGATCTCCATCATTAGGAGGCTTTAAGTGCAGGTTAGCTAAACATTTGCCTAGTATAGTTTAGACAGGGATGATCCTGTCTTGAGCAAAGGGTTGAATAGATGACCTCCAGAGGTCCCTTCCACCTCAATTTTTCTATTCTTCTGTAACATCATTTCTCCTGTCCCATGTGTTCTTAGAAGTTGTACCTGTATGACCAGGATCCACAGGTGGACTAGGGAAAGGAAGAGTGCAGGGACTACTGCAGTGAGGTCACGGCAGATGTTCAATTTAAGGTGCAATGTGATTTGATCTCTGATCTCAACAATTCATGCCTCTTGTCATGCTACATGTGCCAATGAGGTGACTGGTGTTCCAAGCCATGGGAACATGCTGGAATTAAGGGCTCCATGTACTACCAAGGCTGGGAGCACCAATCAGTTGATTGGCCTGGTCACACATCCAATTTAATATGCAATGGGAACCAGCCACAAAGTCCATATTTTGTGTAATAACGTTGTGGCTTATTCCCTGTTTTATTGTTTCATTCATTCCCTTATTCAGATTTAACCTGCAACTGCACTGCTATAGCAGCCCTCCACAGTTAGAAACCCCCTTGTAACAGTGCTCGGTGGGAATGCAGAGCCCCATTGCTTTGCATCGCATAGCCTGTTGTCAAAGGTGAGGTTTGCTGAATGGTGGATTCATAGCAAAAATGGTAGAACCAGCAAAAAAGGCCTATCTACCTAGCTTCCAAAAGGATCTCAGATCTGTGGAAACTCTCCAAACTTTTGGGTCACCCAGGAAGTTCATTCAGAACCCACTTCTCCAGCAGAATAACCAGTGAGTAACTTCACAACTGGTTTATTGCAGAGATTACCTTCTTCCCTACCTTATCCCCCTCCCATGGATATTACTATAGAAAATGCCTATCTGAACCTCAAATGGGCTTGTCTACACATGGATTAACACACTTCAGTTAGTGTGCATTAAATCTAGTGAGGCACTAGGAAAACTCACATTAGCTTGTCTTAACACACATTAACTAAAGAGCATGGTTTTAAGTGATGCTTAAGAGCACTACCCTATTTTAATGCACATTAATTAAATAGTATGCTTTCTTAGTGACACTTTAATGTGCATAAAAATAGGCTAATTCGCATTAAAGAGCATGTGTAGATGCACCCTGTATGTGTTTCCTAAATCCTTGTCTTCAGTATCTAAGAGTGCCTGTACATGAGTGCCAAGGCTGCTCTGACATGCTGTAATTACAGTGTTGGAGCAGACTCAATTATTTGAGTCTGCTGGAGTGCAGTAATTACTGTGCTCCAAACAGCCTCTGCGTTTCGTTTATCAGTGCTCCTGCACTTCAACATGGCAGCAGGGGTGCTTTATCTAAAGCTCATTGAATGAGCTTTAGATAAAGTACCTCCACTGCCATTTTGAAGCACTGGGACGCTGATGCACGAGATGCTCAGGGCACTTTAATTAGAGCAGCTCTTGGAGCCGCTCTAATAAAAGCATCTGCCCCCACCCCCGGACCATATGCATAGATGCTGCAAGTGCTGAATTTAAACTAAATATAAAACATAACATAATTCTGAGGATTTGGCCTAGCAGGACAGGTACCTGGGGCAGGGGAATCGCACATAAAAAGAGCCGGCTCAATTGGTTTGCCTTATGGACTAATACCCAGTAGATTTTATCAATATGTTATCAGCAGTTACAAATATAAAACCATCATCAGCTAAGGATACAGAACAGCAAAACTTTAAGATGCCAAAAATGATATTTGTGATTTTCATCTTGTTAAAGGCATCTGTGAAGGAATGTTTTTCTACAACAATTGTACGTAAAAAATTTAAATGGAGGCTTCCATAATTTATTATTTTCACATTAAATATTGAATTAAAAAAGATTTATTTTAACAATTGCAGATAAATCAGTTCCTTTTATTAATGAGGAGTATAAAGACAAGCAAGACTGTATAGTAACAGACAACTGCTACTATTCATGATTGTTGCCACCAAAGCTAATCTCATGACACGAGCTATAAAGGCTGTTTTGTTTATAACTACAGCTACAGTTGACCCACCAGATACATAAACTAGTAGAAAGTCCTTAGTGAAAAGAATGCGAGTGCACACAGTTTTATGTTTCCAGGATGTATTTGGTAGCCTTGTTGGTCCAAGACAAGAAATGTGAAAAACTAGAACTCTTGGTTCAGAAAGATACTTTTTATTAGACCAACTAGGAAATTGCGAAATCTTTTTCTGCAAGCTTTCAGGCTCAAACACCCTTCATCAGGCTCTAGGAAAAATAAAGATAGTAAAAAGTCCCCACGGATAGAAAATAAACTTCATTTTTGCACAGAAGGAGCTGGGGATGGAAAAACTGTCCCTCTGGTTCCATGAGAGAGTCTCTTTTCCCAAAGTCCTGAAGGTTGGAAAGTTTATCTATGATGTTTCCTTTTGCATAGGAGTCCTTTGAAGTTTTACAATTTGTAGCACTATTTATCTGAAACAAGATGATTACAACATAAAACATACCCAACCAAATTAATTCTCTCTATAACAGTCTTGACACCAGGGAAGAATTTGGCCTGCTGGCTTCAATAAAATTTATAGATCAAGTCCCAAGTTTTTCTTGTTAAGGACATGATATAGAGGAAGAAGTTGGTCTTATTCTGCGAGATCCAAATCTTTCAGTGAATTTCAAAGCTGATATAGCCAGGAAAGGGTTTTTTTGGTGAATGGGTTACTTGAACAACAAATATGTGAGTTGTTGAGTAGTTTCAGTATCCCCACTAGTAAAATGTAATGAAAACTAAAACCTTATATTGAAAAAAGTAAAAATTTGAATTTGTTTTAGTTGATACAAATCTTTGACCTCCCTCATTTTGCTGAGAAAATTGGGGGGGGGGGGGGGGGGGGGGGGGCCGAATTTGTTCCAGATTAACCAAAAATCCCCACCCACGTTTTCCTGTTTAGCTAGTAAACTGTGAAATCAATCATGCACACACTGCTCTGGCTGACATTATGCTATATACAAGTTACAAGTGGAATGGCAAATGTAGAATCATCCCTATTGCAACCAATCTGTGAGATAAAAATAGTTTTACCCAGCAGCTCCTGTATCCACAGACTAGAGCAAATGCAGCATTCATCGAGCTTTCCTTCAGGGGTGTTGTGCCCAGACCAGCTTCCTAGTTTCTGCCTCTCACATAGTGTAACTCCACAGCTTCTGTTGGGGCAAGGCTTCTTTGTGGCCATGGAGAACGGACTCCCCTCCCCTCCCCTCCCCAAGCAGAGTCCTCACTTATGGATTTACGGATATTTTCATTTGCTTGTAGCTTGCCTATGGATTGTAAATGTAACCATCAACTTGAAAGCTAGTAATTTTTTGTGGAGTTAAAAGTAGTTTCAAGTTTTTCACCTGCTCTGAAACCCCTTTATTTAAAATAATATTTTCTCATTTTTTATTTTGTTTTTTGTTCCCTGCAGGAAAGACTTGCACTGACACCAGACTAACTTAATACTTATAAGGGAAAAAAACAGCAAGCCTAATACACAGAAAACAAACTGAAAAGAGAAAGAGCAAAAAAACCTAATCTTTTTCTGAATACTTCTGGTTGTGGGGCTGCTGGCTAATAGCTGGAGCAATAATAGGTATATATGTATGGATGAAAGAGTGAGGTTTAAGTTGGCATTATCCTTTTAAAATAATGGGAAGGTAATGGGATATGGATTGTGCCAAACATGTTAAGCAGGTAATAACCAAAAACTAATCTTAATCAAATATTTTAATGGGGTATTTACCATCTGGTAATTACTAGTAAAAACAAAAGAAGACATCCAAGGCATAGGTCTTCTAATACATCTATATTGTTTGGATAATGACTATTTTAAATTATTATTTGATAGTTGGCATATTAAATACTGTATATGAACAAGATCCTTGACAGCAATTTTGAAATCAATTTTTTGGATTTATTTCAAGAGCTAATGATTTATTTTTAGTATAAAGGTGCACAATTACATACAAAGCCTGTCAAGAATGTAAAGTACCTTTGCTTCATAGACCACAAGCCAGATTTCCACAAAGGGTTTTTTAACGTGTGCTTCAATTAGAACTGGAGCAGCCTAGTTCTGATCCCTCAGGGCTTGTCTAGATGAGAGTGCATGTGTAGTTAGTTTGCAGTGCTTCAAAGCTGTTTGAGGTGCTGCAAACTGTACTTGGTGCAAGCGTGCACCCAATCACTGCACTGCTAGTTTGCAGCGTGGCAGCTTTTTTTTTGACACTGGGAGATGCAGGTGTCAAACACCCCCCCAAAACAAACAAACAAAAACAAACAAACAAACAAACAAAAAAAACCCACCACCAAAAAAGCAGTGCAGCACACATGGCAGCAGAGTGCCCCACTAGAAATGGAGCCTGGCTGGCCAGAACCATGCTCTGTCTGCTGGTAAGGCTCCGAGGGGCTGGCTTGGTGCCGTTGGTGCCCAAGCAACCCCAGGTAAGGCTGCTGGCTGGCCCCAGCCTCCCCTACCCCACCCAGATCATTTTGCTGTGCACTGGAGCACGCATGCAGGAGTGTGCCCTAGGACAAACAGCAGCGGCACAAATATGTGCTGCGGTTCTTTTTCTGCAGGAAACACATCCCCCCCATGCATGTATGCACTCAACTGGGCATACCCTCAGAGTGGTTTTATGCTGGTGTAACCCTACTGTACAGTTGGATTACTTTTGATTTACGCTAGTCTGAGGTCAGTAGAGCCTTTAGTGCTGCTGATTTCATCCAATCATCCCTGTCCTGCTCTACTGTTTTTTGACCAACACTATTGCTGCAATGAATCAACCTGCAGACCAAAACTCAGTAGAAGCTCATTAGATGGGTGCACTAGATGGTTCTATTGGCAATCTGGAAGCAGACAGCAGATGAAAGGAACCACCAAGGAATCACTTGGGAGGGAAGGTATTAGGCAACACTTAAGATGTATTCATTGCACATACATATATATTTTCCTTTTTGAAAAGGGATCTGTAGATGCTCTGAATAATGTTACTAGTCAGTCACCCATTTGCAAAATGATGACAAGTATAGATTTTGGTAGGCATCCTTTCTTGTATTTCATGCTATAATATAGCATGATATCATAGGCATGCAGAAATACGAGTTGAACTGAGCCAGCAAATAAATAAATACATTTTTGATAAAATTATTCAATAATTACTGTACAGGGAAACAATACCTTAGCTCCTCTTACCAAAAAAACAGCTGTTTTTGTGACTAGTTCTAAGAACAGAGTGATTTGGTCAAATATCCTCACAAAGCAGACACAGAAAAGGACAGTCATCAAAAGCAGTTTGTTGCCTTTTAAATTTGAATATTTGCTTTGCACGAAGAAATAGAAGTGTGTAAGACAGACTGTATATTACAAACATGAATAATTTGGCTCAGGACAATGATAGCTATGGTTAAAAATACAGGGAAGTATTTCAAACTGGTGAAAGTTGATTTTTTTAAGACCAACACAGACAAAAAAAAGGTGTTTTCTAAAACCTTTTAAGCCCTGCACAAGATAATCCAAATATAGAAACCATGCATCTAAAACATCTGAATTGTATTACCTGTTAAGGAAATACACGTAATTTGGCACCTGCAATATTTACGCTTGCCTGTTATGATCTAAAAAAGTATTATTTAGACAATGTATTTCTTTACTGAGGAAATTCATTCAAATTCCTGCTCAAAGGAGCAGATTTTGATGCATTATTAAACTATGCTCTCAGGGGCATATCAAACATAGGTGATATTTTATTAGTAGCTGTAGGCAAACTCAGTTTGGACTACTTTCTTTATTATTTATCTCCCTGTACATATCTGATCTGCTGCTTTAACTTTGTTGACTAATATTATTCGCTAGTCTTTGTTGAGAAAACTGGAAATGTCACAAGGTAAAAGAAAATTGTATTTTCATAGTAGCTTTAATATACTGCTCCTAAGGGAATTCTAGTTGCTTTAGAAAGGGTTAGATATGTATGGGTGAATCTCTTGTTCCTCAGTCTGCTAAAAGCCCTTCCATCTGTGCACAATGTAATGTAATAAAGGCACAATAAAAAGTATAGTGCAAATATATTTTCTAAGTAAAAACAAGTCAGTCTTGCAGTTTACTGCCAACTGTACAATTACTTTAAACCACACACCCCTAAAATAAGGTTCATTTTTAGCTGCAAGTTCAAGAGGTATATTATATCTTTAAGTTGCACTGCAGCATGATACTTTCTGTAAATGGGATTTATTTTTACAACAAGCAGGTGAATCTGAAATGGCATATTGGGACAACAGGACAAAACCCTCAAACTCAATATGTCAAGGCAGGAATTTCAAATCCCAGCAAATGTGGGGATTAATGGAATAACCATCCCCCAAACTAGCATATATAAAATCTAATAACAGCAGTGCTGACATTGCGTGACAGGCTGGCAGAAAGCTCTTCTAACTTATATTCAAAGCTTCCTCAAACAACTGGATATCATTAAGCAAGGGCTAAAAGTCATTAGTATCTCAGAGGGAAGAAAGCCTTAACTGAATATTTTAGTTCTTAAAAATACTCCACCAAAACCAAAGAAAAACCAGAACAAATAGACAAACTGAAATTTGAAGTGAATGTTAGCCTTGACAGATGACTAAATTTTAAAAGTAGATAAATGTAAAATTAAAGCCACATAGCCATGTAATACTGCCTTGCACCACCCTTTCACTGAGCAACCAAAAACTGAAAAGCAAATAATGTACATTGTTGTCTTAGTATAATACTTAGATGAGGATGTGGAAAGCATGCTTGCCAAGTTTGCGGACGATACTAAGTTATGGGGAAAAGTGGTCACTGTAGGAGACAGGATGCAGATCCAAGTGGACCTGGACAAGGTGGAAAGGTGGGCGAAGCGGAACTGGATGCACTTCAATAAGGATAAATGCAGAGTGCTTCACTTGGGGAGAAGCAACCGGCATGAATATAGGTTAGGAGGAGATGTTCTGGTCGGGACGATGACTGAAAGAAATTAGGGTTATGGTGATCACAGGATGAACATAAGCTGCCAGTGTGGTGCTGTAGTCAACCGAGCTAATAGCATACCGGGGTGCATTAGCTGATGTGTCCAGTTCTGGGCACCACACTTCAAAAAAAACATAGGGGATCTTGAAAGGGTCCAGAGAATGGCCACAAAAATGATTAAGGACCTGGAAGACAAACCTTATGAGGAAAGACTAAGGGATCTGGGACTGTTCAGCCTGGGGAAGAGAAGACTGATTTGCTGGCAATCTATATGTATGTAAGGGGTGAATATTCAGAGCGGAGAGAAAAACTGTTCACTAGCGCACAGCAGGGGAGGACAAAGAACAAGGGCCATAAACTGTTAGAGGATGGTTTCAGGCTGGATGTAAGGAAGAACATCTTTATGATAAGGGTGACCAGAATCTGGAATAGGCTTCTCAAGAAGATGGTGCAGTCCCAAACCTTGGAAGTCTTCAGCAAGAGCCTAGACAGACACCTTGCTGGAATCATTTGATCTCAGCAGTATTCCTGCCCAGAGTAGCAGCATTGGACTCAACTATCTTTCGAGGTCCTTCCAGCCCTTCATTTCTATGATTTTATGAAAGTTATCTAGCTGCACTGCACTTCATACTGCTATTGCAAATGTCTGCCGCCATTCCTACTAGAAATCAGGTTAACTGTGCACAGGCCTAGACTTCCTAGATGCTGAAATTAACCCTTTAAAATGTACTTGGCGTAGTTTGTTTAAATCTCTTATCAAGAGAAAAGAAATGAAAGTTTATGTATATTCTACTGCATTTGAAACCTTTTTTTCAGCTATTCTAAACAAAGTTAAATATTTTTAAAGCATTTTTTCTCTTAAGTGATTTTGTTGCATTTAATCATACTAAAACAGCTTTTTCTCCCTCTTCACTCAAAATCTTACTTTTCCTTGATGTCACCCATGGACTCATATTCATGCATCTGCAACGGTATGGGCAGATGAGCTAGCTATTGTGAGGTTAAAAAGGGGCAGCTACCATACATACTTGATTCCAAAATGAGGTTGCCCACCCCATTTAACATGGAGGGAAAAAGACCCTCATCTGGCAACTGAGTACAAGGAACCATGGTGGGGAGGCAGGGGAAGGAAAGTAGTTGCTGTGGCTCTGGCTCTAGCTTGGGACAGGAGCTGCAGCTGCTGTTTGCTCCTCCACCATCTGTACGTGCTCTGCCTCTCCCCCCTGCAAACTTGGGCTCGACTCCCCCACCATCTCTCCATATTCCCCTGCCCCCACATCTACCTCCTTCTGCTCCCTGCAGCCTTGGGGTCTCCTCCCTTTTCTCTGCCATGCTTCCCCACCCTTGCTTACTTTTGTTCCAGCACAGGCAGGCTCTGTCCCCACTCCAGCCTGAGGTGCAGAGCACATCCCCAGCCTGCCCCTGTAGCAGCAGCATGGGGACAGAGAAAGACAGAGGGACAGGTGAAGAAGTGGTACCGGGAGGGGGGGCAAGATGGCTGCCCCTCCCACTATCTCCCCACCTCTCATCTGCCCCTTTACTACCTCCCCCACCACCTGACCCCATATCACTGCTTTTCCTCAGTAAGAGAGGGCTAATAAATCTAAATACATGATATACATTCAGAATTACTATTCTGTTTCTAACACCTACTAGAAAATACAGGGTAATGTTATCAGTATGTCAGTTTCTAGGGCATGAGCATCCAGGTCTGAAAGCCAAGATGAGGCTGAGAAATGTCAGATGAGGGTAGAAACCAGAGTCAGGGCAAGCAGAGTCCAAGGAAAAGCCAGGCCAGGAAGCCAGGAGGTTGAGAGCTAAGTACAAGCTACAAGTGAAGCTAGCCAAGAAACCTTCAAGGGACCAGGTTCTGGGGGAAACACTGAGCAGGGAGACTGAGAAGAGATTAACAGACCCTGTTGGTCTGGGGACCGGTCTTTACAGAATGAGTTAACCAGTATAAGTGTTCAAGTCCCATGCTAGGGGAAGGGGGCTGAGATAAATCGATGGGCTGAAACATGGCTTCCCATGGAAATCAAATCTCATTTCATATTTGTATGGTAAAGGATTTTAATCCTGTATTGTGTCCAATGAAAGACCTTCAGTGTTAAATAAATAGAAGTTTCAACCTACCATATTAAATCCATGCACATATTCATGGAAAGTGGGGCTGGAAGGGAGGGCTGTCAGTGTTCTGCTGCTGTAGGAGTTGTTAAAATAATATACTTGAGAGATTTAAGAAAAAGGGCTATGCCACCCCTACAGAGGAAGACAAATGGCACCTATACACGTGATGGACCTCAGCTCTAACACCTGCTAATCAGCATGCACTAGAGCAGACTCAACTGAATCTCCTGCGAGTCTGTTGCAGCATGCTAGTTAGTGTGCTCTAGCAGGATCTGCATTACGTGTATTCAGTGTTCCTGCATTTCAAAAATGGCAGTGAGGGTGCTTTAAATAAAGCTCCTTGAACAAGCTTTAGTTCAAGTGCTCCTGCCGCCATTTTAAAGTGTGGGACACTGAACCCGTGACAATGTGGGTGCTTCAATTAGAGAAGCTCTCAGAGCTGCTCTAATTAAAACGCACCTCCCCATGCTCCACCCCAGAGCACATGTATGATGTACAGACCCAAAAAGTCCTACACTCTGCACCAATCAGACCATAGGATAAAATTCCTTCCTGATCCCAAATGTAGCTACTTGTTTGATCCTAAGTGGAGAAAAAAGACCCTCTGTCTGTGTCCTCATTTCTCCCCAAATCCTGCTCAATTCCCTTTGTCCCTATTCTTCACAAACTGCAGCAGCTGTTCCTACCATGGAGACCAGATACAGGAAGCACACATTTAAAAAAAATGGCCAGTAACAAGAGCCCGTCAATTTTTCTCTCTCTCAAAGCCAGGCATACCAAAATTGATCACTACCCTTTTGAAAATTTACTTTAAAGTGTTATAATGGTTAAATAGCTTATTTTTGTCCTATCCTGCTGTCATTCTGCACAAACTATGGATAGTTTGAGACCAGAACAACAGTGAGAACCATGCCTTAAACTAGGAGGCCAGGTTCTCAGGCATATTCTGGCTGTTTTGCACTTTTTTAACAGTGCTAAATCACTATAAAGCCAGTCTCTCTTGCCAGTTGCACCAATTTTACAGCTGCTTTGTCACCAAAATACACAGATAAATTTGACCTACAACATGGCTTTTTGCAAAAAAAAAAGAAAAAGAATTTTCAATATAGCGAGTGTATCTTCTGTGCACTAAGCATAGACTCGTCTTTTTGAAAGTCCCATAAAGCCTAATAGGGATGTGGCCAAAAGAGTTCTACAGAAATTTAATGAAAGTCCTCAGAATTTTATTCTTAAATTTAACCAAATTTATTAGAAACCTATACAGTTGGATAGAGCATGTCCACTTTTCTACTTTTGTTGAGCCATGCTACAAGCAGAAATATAGTTCTGTATTATTTGATTAGAATGATTCCATTTTCTATTAAATCCAACAGGACTTTTCTATAAGAGCAAGAGACACAATCCATATGAATACCACACTAAATATGAAGTCTTAACCTCAAATCAGACCAAATGAGTTGTTTTTAGCTGCAGCCATTTGCTACTGATTCACAATGAATTTTTTTGCCTTTTATATGATATTCTCCAGTCCTTCAAAATCCTTTTAAAACATAGGATTCCCCAGATTCATGAGTCTTCAGTACTAGCAATATCAATGTGTTTCTCATAGAAAGTGGAATTATATACAAGTAATGGATTAAATACAGTTTTCTGGCTTTAGAGTTCCCTTTGTGAAACCAAGCCTTACAAAGCATCAATGCTAGGGACAGACATTACACAAACTAGTTTAAGTGATCAGAAACTGGTTTAAACCTGTAACAGAACATAAGTTCAGTGCACATAAACCAGTTTCAAAATGGCTGAAACTAGTTTAAGATAAACCTGGTTGAATGTAGTATCAGACTTAACTGATTTGGGTCAAACTGGTTTATACAACTTCTGTCTCAGACCCCTGCCTGGTTTAACTTAAATTACAGTCCCCCAACATCCCAGATGCTTTGCAGTCCTGGGCAGGGCTGTCTGCTCCAGAAAGCAGGGCTGGTTTCACCCCTCTGCTCTCTAGCCAGAGCATGGGCAGGGCCTGGCCAGATGCATGGCCCCTTGAGGCAAGGGAAGCAGGGAGGGGGTTTATTTCCCTGCTCCCCTACTGGGGGCTTTGGCCCCTGTCACCCATTCCCCCCCTCCCCAGTCCAGTGGCAGGGGAGGGAGCATGGCCTGAGCTGGCTGGCATGGCCCCTGCCATCCACTTGCCTTGCCAGCGGCTGAGACTGCAGGGTTGAGCCCAGCTGGCTGGTGAGTGCTGCTGAAGGCAGAGGGGCCAGTCGAGGCTGAGCTGCTGGGTCTGGGTCCTTCCCAGGAGGCTGCTGCTGGCTGAAGCCATCGATCTGAAGGAAGCTCACCCAGCCCTGATCAGTGCTGTGCTGTGTTGTAGGAGCAGGAGCTGCAGGTAAGTGGAGAAAAACAGCCCTGCTGGACCACGCCAGCTTCCCTTCGCCTGCAGCAATTACTCCCCCCACAATCCTGCCATTGCTGTGCTGCTCTGGGAGGCTGGGGGGGGGG
>NW_005841919.1:3667090-3674610 GCF_000455745.1 Alligator sinensis
AAGAAGGGAGGAAGGGCAGGGGGAGCTTCAGCTCAGTGGCTTTTGCCCTATGCATGGGGCTCCGGCAGAACAGTCCCCTGCCCTGGCCAGCCCACTGCTACTTTCACAGCTGCAGCCCCAGGTTCTGCACAGGGCAGGGGGCATGGCAATGGTGGCTGCTGGGCTCAGGGCCCCCTGGCACCTCTGAGCTGGCCCAGGAAGCCCACTCCCCAGACAGCCCCCGTGTGTGCAGCCAGGCTGAGCTGTCATGCAGTCGCAGTGGGATGGGAAGTGTCCAGTTGCCATGGGCTGCCCTGCGGGGCCCTACCCAGCTGGCTGGGGCTTCATGATAGCCCCACCTGGCTTGGGCGTAGGAGCCGCACAGCCTATATGGCCCAAGCTCAGGCTGCCCCTCTGTCTCCACCCTCAGCAACAGCCATAGGCTGGTTGGGCTCAGCCCCGCAGCCCCAGCTGCAACCACAGCCCCAGCCCTGGGCATATAGCAGGGCCATGCTGTCACACTTAACTGATTTGGGTCAAACTGACTCTGCTTGCCCTGACTCTGGTTTCTACCCTCATCTGACATTTCTGGGTGGCTTTCAGGTCTGGCTACTCACACCCTAGGAACTGACATACTGATAACATTACCCAGTATTTTCTTGTAGGTGTTAGGAGCAGAGTAGTCATTCTGAATGTATATCATGCATTTAGATTTCTAGCCCTCTCTTACTGCGGGCTAAGCTACTGTGGTTTAGGAGAGGGTAAGAGTATGTACTCAGGCAGTTACTGAGGAAGAGTGTATGGGTGATAAATACTGTATCTGCCACAATCCAAGATGACCCTGAATTTAAAACAACCCCTTTAGAGGATCTGCTGCCGCTGCCTCTGCCACCGCTGGTAAGTACAGGGGGCACACATGTGGTGGATGCATGCGTGTGCCCACACCAGACTCAAGCCCCAACACTCCAGACTCAAGCCCCTGCTGGCTCCCTCAACCATCAGGTTTACAGACAGTATGAAGAAGCAGGGAGAGGGAGATTGAAAAGCTCAATATCATCAATAGATGCATGCACTGCGCCCCCCCCCCCCCCCACTTTGCCTCAGAGTGCTAGCCAGGGGCTGGGGTCTGACAACACTTCTGTCTCTTGAGCAGTGAGCGGGGAAAAGCCTGAGATGGTGCAAGCAAGGTGGGGATTTACACCCTTCCCTAGGCACAGCATCCTGCCAGGGCCTGGCCACACCCTCCCTCCCCCTAAGCTCAGCACTATAGAATGGAGGGAGGGCTGCTCTAGCATCCCCCAGCTTCTAGTCTGAGCCACCGCAGGCATGAGCCTGCATTTCCTCCATCCAGAGAGAATGTCTGTGCATCTGCAAACTGGTTCAACCTAGACTAACCTGCAAAGATTGAATCAATTCAGGGTGAGGCTTTTTGAATGTCTGTCCCTAGCTTTGGAGGATGTCTGATACTATTTGAAGGACTGTAGGTTTATAAACCTGTAATAGAACAGATGTTCAATGCACATAAACCAGTTTGAAAATGGCTGAAATCAGTTCAAGATAAAACCTGGTTGAATGTACTATCAGACTTAACTGATTTGGCTCAAACCAGTTTATGCAATATCTGTTGTAGGCCCCTTGCTGGTTTAAGATAAATCAGACTCCCCCAGCATCCTGGCATGCTCTCTGGGCTGGGTGGGGTTCTCTGCTCCACAGCAGGGCTGGCCCCTCCCCTCTGCTCCCTGCCTGCAGCTCCAGCAAGACTGCGGGATGCTCTCCCCCTTCCCCTCACCACCCTGTTAATCAGGAATTCCCGTTTCCCCTCTGCTTTGGGGAGAGGTTTCTGTGTATCAGCTAACAGACCACATGCTGGTTACAATCTGTGCTGAATCAACAGGTAGAATCAACAGGTAGCTGGTAATGTCCCTCTGTTATTTTCTTAATGGGGTGATAAACACTGAGTTAGGGGTGATAAACACTGTTATCAATTTCCTGCTGGGCTAATCAGAGTGTCCTGCAAGGCCTGGCCACGCCCCCCCCACAGCTCAGTTCTGTCGAAGAGAAGGGAGGGCTGCTCCAGTTCCCCCCACCCCCAGCTTTTAGCTTGAGCCACTGCAGGCATGTGC
The DNA here is from genome assembly GCF_000455745.1 of Alligator sinensis. Classification (NCBI taxonomy): domain Eukaryota; kingdom Metazoa; phylum Chordata; order Crocodylia; family Alligatoridae; genus Alligator; species Alligator sinensis. The sequence continues at coordinate 3,669,193 of NW_005841919.1, forward strand.
TGGGATGTCCATCTGGTTACAAATCTGATTTAGCCAGCCAGGTTAGACTAACCTGCAAAGACTGAATCAATTCAGGCTCAGGCTTTTTAAAAGTCTGCCCCTAGCCTAGGAGAGAAATAAACTTGGGAACAACCAGGATTCAATCATACCTGGGACAACAAATGTCTGTACATGTTCTCTTCTGAAAGAGACCATAGCACAGTCCTCTAGCATCCCAGGGTGTTTTGCTCCCACTCCCACCCACCCACAGAGATCATGTCATTTGCTGGATTCTACTGCTCCAGTTGAGCAGGAAGCAGAGCACCTTCTCCTCCCTTCTCTCCTTCATACATAACCCCCATATTGTGATGCAGGGACACGTAGGCTGACCCTAAATCAGTCTGGGTCAACCAATCAGGACTGCCCTGAGCACTGCTACCATTCTGTCTCCAGTCAGACTGAGGAAGCCCGCATTGCATGCTGAGATGTTTGCACAGGGGTCCCCTGGCTGCACAGCATCAGCACCTTCAAGGTCTCAGCATTTGAATATCTGTTCAGGGGTCTCCAGGTAAGTTTTACTCTTAGGAAAGCAAGCCCAGGAAAAGTCTCCCAGGTCATTTGAACATGTGTATGCAGCCTTTGTAGCATCCCTTGCATGACCATTGCTATGCCAACAGAAGAGTACACTGATTGGCTTAACTCATGTCATTTGGGAAGATGGTATAGCTATAACTGCCAGCTTAGTTGAGTGACAGAGGCTCTTCTTGTGTTGAAAAGCCCTGCAACATACCATCTCCTACATGACATGAATTTAAAGTATAGAGTGACTCTAAATGTGACTATACATCTGACACTGGAAACACTGTTGGTTCATTGAACTGCTGTATGAGAAAGGTCAGAGAGAATTCCTCCTCCCTTCTCTATCCCCCAAAGTCTAGAGGCATAAGTTATATACTGTCCATAATCTTAAATTGACAAGGTCAGTCTTTCCATTACCTAATGCAGACCACATTTGTCAAATGTAAATACTACTGGGATAACAATGAATAATCTTTTGGATTACTCACTGGCACCTGGATCTTTCAGCAGAAATACAACTTCTAGTCTAATAATGTTTGTTACCATCTGAAACAGAAATATAAGCCTAAACCAAGACCACAGAGCTAAAAACCTTAGAACTTAGAAGAATTCAGAATCAAAGCCTGGCTCGCAGTTTTATGTTGGTTCTTGTTTCTGTTAAGTAAAATCTTGAACCTACATCTTGGTAGCACTGGAGGCAAGTCCCTTCCTGTTTTCCCTCATGGTGTCAGAAATGCACACAGACACACTTTGCTTAGTTTCTCTCTCATCTTATATGACAAAAAAACCCCCCCCCCCCTCCCCCCAAATCTATCTCCCTTAATCAACTGCAGAAAAACTTATTGGAGTCTGTGTGCTCCATGGCTTATAATATTGAGCTCTATACAAAATTTACAGAAATTAGTTGGTATTTTAATATATCATGTTATATACATCTTTTCTATTTACAACCTTTACTTTTGTTTCCTCTGACATATAATGTTACACAACCATAGTTTAAATTTCTATTTTAACTTTCTGGCTAGGCATTGGACATGGCCACAGTTATGCTTATGAGATCCTAGAGCTATCCAAACATTATTGCTAACTGAATGGCAATCACTGTGCTCACTGAGACCCTGATCCTACTCTTCTAATTGGATTTAAGTAGGACTTAAATGCTATATAGGAATTAGCTAACAATTGACTGGATGAATAGCACCCAGACAGAGTAAGTGTGAACAGGCCTGGAAAAATATTTTCAGGTCTAGCTTGTACCATTTGTATAGAGCCCTAATGAATGGTAAGAAGCTATGCTATACCAAGGCAGGCATGAGGCATTCATTCTTTGAGTAGTGCAGCTTATTCACCTCACTTGACTTCCCCCCCCTCCAGATTGCACTCTGCACCCCAAGGGAACCTAATACTTAGGCCCCACTCAATGGAGTGTGCTCAACTATAGGCTAAACTTCTGGGGCATAGCTCTGCCACACTGCTCATCCACATCACAGTTGGGCCCTGCTGGGGCTCCACTTGGAAAATACTCAGTGTGACATTAACTCTCAGTGGGTACATCTACACATGCACTTTATTGCAAAGTTGACTAATTAGCTCTTCAGTAAAACCCAACTGTTTACATGTGTGCTCATATTAGGGCACAGTAAGTTAATTAACTGAGCTGTAGGATAGTACTACCCAGGACAAGTATTATCCTATGGTGGAGTGATTTACACTGCTGCAACACATGTAGATGGTGACTGGGGCTGGCTGAAACACAAGGGGGCTACAGTGTGAGAGCTGCATGCTGGCTAGCCCTGCACTGTAGCACCCTCATGCCTCAGCCAGTCCCTCCACCACCCAACACTGCCACCCAGATTCTTGGCTGACCCCCTGTGCCTCCTGCCAGCCTGGAGCTGTTCCTCTTCAGCACAGACTGCTGAGGTCCCGAATGCACCTGTAAATGCAGTGCCTGGGAGCAGCTGACTCAAGCATGAACTGCATTGGAGTTTAATACATCAGATTAATTGCTCGTTTAGATGCACCCAGTGCGACTGCCAGTTAAAACTATGACTATATACATTTAAAATTTGACAACACTTCAAGGAAACATTATCTTTCTATTGTACAAAACTTTTGAAATTCTATGTGTTTTTTGTGGTATCATCTTGACATTTGCTGCATTTCATTGGGAGCCTGGTACTGCTATGCTTAGACATGCCATCTCTTTTAAACTCATTCCACCATTTGGAATCTCCATGCAGCTATGGCATTTTTAATCCCATGTCATCATATTAATATTTTCTGTGTCCCTATTTTGTTTAAATAATGAAACTATCCTTTGTTGTTTTCTGCAGTCATGACGCATGCTTCTTTATGAATTTAAATTCTCAGGAAAGAATCTGAGACACACTAGAACTTAACATAAATGCAAAGAAGTATTTCTGGAAATTCTTCCTTGAAAATTTTCATCACAATTTTGAATTGTTGACTTCTTTTGATTGGTGTGAATAATAATAATAATAATAATAATACACACATATTATAAGAAACATACCTTGTTTTTAATTGAAGTGTTATACATTTTCAACTGACTCCTGCAAATTTTCTCATCATCCTGTGTGTAACCACAGGACTACTAGTACTCAGTGTCTCTTTAAGATGTTTTACAACTCCAAAGACTATTCTTAGCAGGTGGTATAGTCAACTTCTGCAGTGCTTGCCTCCTCCGTCCTTAGGCAATGTGTCTATTGAAAGAGATACCAGACCTTTCTGGTCTTTACTCCGGCAAACCTCCCAGATCTTGGCTAAGAACATGTTAAGATATCTCTGGCTAAGATATTCAAGGATGGTGGATTTAGCAGGGAGGTTCAACAGATTCTAGATGTCCTCTCTAACCTTGGGAAAGACAGGAATCTGACTTAAGTAGTAGTTTTGCCTATATGAGCACAGAATTTTAAAAAGAAAAAGAAAACCTGCATAAATTAACTAATAAGAAATATGACTTATCTGTGTTTTCTTTTAAATTTAGGAAACTTTTTTTTTTTTAAATCTTTAAGCAGGGCCTAATCTAGTTACTACATCAATGTATACAATTGGTCACTGCAAATCAGCAGCAAGTGCAGGGGCTGACCCAGAGATGCATAAAAATGTAAATCTTAGGTAGAAAATCTTTTTATAGAGCACTTAGCAGTTTCAGAGCACATGTTAGAACAACTCAAGCCATTCATGATTTAAAGATTAGGAATTTGTTCGCTATTAAGAAAAGGAATTAACTGCCTGCACATGACTGTTGGTGCCTGATTCATGAACATTTGTTACTGGCAGTTTTTTGTGCAAGAGCTCTCATAGTTTTATAGGTAGTATGTAGAAATATAGATGCATTGTATTTTCCTGTCCTCTACACAGTCAAATTTTAATAATTCCCCCCCCTGCCATACTACATAGATGCCTGTTACTATTTCAGATGGATTTCAATCCAGAAGAGCAGGCTTTGTGCTGGTATTTTTAATTAAAATCCCCTTTTGCTTAGCTCTTTTTTGTCCTGTGGAATATCTATCAGTCAGAAAGAATTACTGCAGGACGTACCACCTGGCAGGAGGCCAGGCTGTCCCCTCCCCACAACTCTGCCTCAAACTTTTTTTTTTTTTTACTTCATTAACTAAATGCACTGAATAAACCTTAACATCTCAGCTAAATCCTATTGGCCCTGGATTTGCTGCTTAATGCTAAAACCCTAGCGACCCATTTTCTCCTGTTGATACTTCTATCTCTGACGGCAGCCAGCACAGGAAACTTTCTAAAGAACTTAAAAATATATAAGAAACAAAAATTGGGAGAATTCATCATTCCCTCTTTCTGTTACTGTGCATGAACTATGCATAATCTCTTTGCCTTTTGTGTAATTCTTCCTCTCCTTTTGTGCTTCAGAAACAACACAGTGAATCTGTTGCTCAGCGAATGGAAGTGGCAAAACGCAGTTGTTATTAAAGTGTGACAGGACCACTTAAAAAAAAAAAAGCATGGTCTCTCAAATTGTATAGTGAATTCTACATTTTCTTGTGAGAAACGGTTATTCAAATTTACAGCAATATATTATCACAGCAATGCTGTATTTTGATTGGAGCTCTGAATGAATCTGTAGCACTAAAAGTGGCTATTTAAGCTTATTTTTAGACCTTTATGTTGGTTTGCAATTAGTGCAGTTTCTATCTTTTGTTGCTTATAATCATTTGCTGTGCTGCTTTCACAGGCTTAATAGAGATGTCTAAGGTTATTCAGACTAACCGCAGCCTGTTCGCTGCTAAACCCTCCCACTGCACCCAGTTTGTAATTGTTACACCTGACCTCCCTCCTTCTCAGCTGTCAAATCCTCCCCCTGCCCCTCATGACAAATATCTTGATGCTCACTTTCCAGCTCTCAAGTCTTTATGCACTAATCCCCACCAAATAACCCACATTCGACTCCCCTCCCAGATGCACAACCCACCTACAGCAAAACTTGGCCATTCTCTCTCCTTACCCCTTCCTAGCTGCCACACACTCCCTGTGATAGATGCCCAATCTTCTCCCCACAATTTCTCAAAACTATGTGCTCCAACTCGGCTTCCTCATCCAGTGGTGACATGTAGGGGGTGCACGTGCACCCCCTGAGAGTGCCAGTGCACCCCCTGACCAGCCGCGCTCACCGCTTAGGCGATGGGCAGGGGGGGCAGGCAGGAGTGCCAGTGCCCCCCCTCCCACAAGTGCTGACCAATGAAAAAAGTGGCCGCAGCCACTCCCGGAAGTGACTGCAGCGATCGGCCGTCACGGGACCAGCTGCGGGGGACCCTCCTCCCCCAGGTATGTGGGACTGGTTGTGGGGGGAGGGGGGGGGGGGGGGGG
>NW_005841919.1:3674620-3695320 GCF_000455745.1 Alligator sinensis
TGGGGCATGTTCCCCCTCCCCCCCCCCGACTAAGGCGGCACCAGTCGCCCACGTCCTCATTCCCCTTCCAGCTTCTGAAGTCCCACTCCTCTGGCAAATGTTCCATACACCTGCAAGGTCTTGGCTTCAGCTACATTCCTCTTTTACCTTTTGAGCCTACTCAACTTCTCCTACTGTAGATAAGTACCCTGTACCCCCATAAAACCCTTGTGCCATCCTTCCTGAAAGAGTCTGGTCTGAACTCCCACTTCTTAGAAAAGATGGAACTGGAAGGCTAGATTCTCTCTTGCCCTGCATAAGAGTTGCAAATCGCTACTATTCTCATGTGCTGGATTTTTTTTGTGCTTAATCTGTACTTAATGCAGTTCACATCCGTGCAAGGAAACTGAGAATCCATTTCACCCTTTTCAAAAGGACAACGACTGACTGTTTGGAATGACATCAGAGAGCTTTTTTGTTTATTGTCCAACCAACAAGACAGCATTATAAAATCCTGCACAAAAATATCTGTCAAATCAGTTCATATTAATGTCAAAAAAACAAAATTCCCCTCACAGAGCTTAATAGCTAACAGAATTCTGAACAGCATGCACCACATCCTGAAATGCTTCTTCATTTAATACTCAAATTCTTCCTTAGGCAAACTTTCATGGAAGTCCTGGGGCATAAGGACCAAGTAAAAGTTGAAGACCCAGCTCAAGATTCTGAACTTCTGGCAAAAAGCAATTCATAAAAAAGGGAGGATTAAAATAGTAAAGTACCTAATGGTAAATCAACTGTAGCATTTAGGATAAACCACACATGTGCCATAAGGCTGTTTTCAAATAATGAGGCTTTCTAATGGAGTGGGCTTTTTTGCTATTATTTTCTTATTTATCACTGAGATGCATTACCCAGATTTTTAGCTTTAAAAATACAAGAAAAATATATTAATTCATTAAAGGATAAAACAAACGTGTACTACATTCACAATTCATTACATTATCATACCACATACAGTATGGAGAAGGTTTACAGGCACTTCTTGAAGAAACTAATAGCAACTGATTTCAATATTTTGAAGATCTTCAGCTTTTCATGAATAAGAGACTAGGAATTGTAAGGAAAGGTATGGTCTGACCAAGAAATCCATTCACCTGTATACTTATCGTTATCTCTAGTCACAAATAGATTATAATGCAGTTATAAAGGGATCTTCTCATATAGTAAACCAGCTATGTCAACTTGCAAAGCTGTTATCAATATTATGCATGCATCTTTGCAAAGATTTTTATTATTCTATACATGTTTTAGTGTTCTCTTACTAGGGATTTTTAAAAAATACAATTGATGTATCACTAGCAGCATTTTCGTTTAAATAAAATAAAATGCAATGTCAATCGCATCCAACTGTAAGCCTCTTAATAAGTGCTTGTCTACCTTTCCTATGGCCAATTCCTGGAATCCATTTTGAGTAATCCACAACAGTAGTTTATGAACTTTGTACCAGACATCTTTTTAGGTGATAAGTACTGCACAAGTGGATTACTACTCACTTGCCTCCATTTTGAGCGGTTGTGTCACTTCTATAAGCCTTATATACAAGGAAAAGACAAGACAAATAGCTAGATCTGAAGGAAAATTAATTTTGCAACAATGCACTTAAAAAGGATTTAAAAAAATTTTAACATTTGAAGGTATTGATACACAACAACTGAACTGATTTCCTTTCTGTGATTTGATTTTCTTGCATGTCGTTTATAGTGGAGTTTGCTGCTAGTCTACATTTAGTAAATTTATCTTATAAAAAATTATGAAGAGAACAAATAGAAAATACCTTCAAACACATAAGAATAACAAAAAACATATATATTTCATGGTAGCAGGATTGTGTTTAAGCATAGATCAGTAACAAATAACATCCTCAAGTTATGGAGTTGTAAAAAAGATGTCAAATGAACAGATGGAAATTTAGTTAGCCTTAAACATATAGTAATACAACTTTTTCTAACCTCAAAAGAAAATATTTTGACTTCAGGATATCCAGAAATTTAACACAATCCTATTAGCACTATCCTAAATTTGCTGTCAATTTCCTGACTAATACTGAATTTTCTTTAAGAACTAGGTATTAAAGAAGTTGCATATGTTCTTTTTCTCCATTGTCTAACACATATGATTAGGGTAGCGGCTGTCTTGTTTTATCAACAAGATTTAAAAAAAATCTCAAAAAATTGCAATAATCGGTTAAATATATTCAAACAGCTTCAAATGATAAGACTCATAATACATGAGAAAGTATTTCAGTTCACTTGATTTTTTATTGTAATACCCATTTACAGTATGCCAAAAAACTTCTTAGCCTCTGCTTTTCTAATCAGACCACAACAGCTTGTGATTTTTTTTAGTGAATAGCTTGCTTTTGCCTGTCCTGATTTCACATTAAACTTACAGCAAACTATTAACTGGGGAGGGAAGCAGGGAGGGTAAGAAAGCCTTTAAATGATATTATAGCATTTAAATCCTCAAGCTGCCAACTCAGGCTGAGCTGCTCACCAAAATGAAGTGCACACATTTCAAATGACAATCCCCAATACATATTTTAATGTAGCCCTCTTGTCCAGATGATAAGCCATACAAACATTTTTAAAAAATCTCCATACAAATCACTTTAAAAGCAACTTGTTAGTTTAAATCTTTGAAAGATTTGCCTTTTGTTAGGCTGCCCTGGGCATTCAGCCATCACGAATAACAGCACGCTAGATAAACAAAACTCTGATCACAGTGCATATGGGACAGCAAATACAGCAAGCTGAGTTCCAGTCTTAAAGATTTTTTTCTTAAAAAAAAAAAAAAAAAAAAAGGATTCCTTTGGTCACACTATAAATTCCAGAAAATAATACAGCGTTTCTAATATGAAAGCTTTGCAGCTGAAACCCTGAACATCATCTGAATAAATAAATCTGACTGGTAGAAGTACTGACCTGCTGAGCTGGTCTCCAGCCCGCACTTTAGATGAAAAGCTCAGCCAGAGTTTCCGAACAATTTCCTTCTGTAGAGTTAAAGTGAGTGTGGTCCCTCTATTTGTCTTCTGATTCCAAGTGTGGACAGATGGCCAAGAGCCCTGAGCCCTTCTGGAATGAGGCAAAGCTTTTGCTTCCCCCCCACCCCCCTTCTCCCTTAGCTTAGCCCCTGGCAGATAAGCCCGAGTCAGGCACAGTGAGCTCACAACACCCCCTCCACCAATCATTTCAATTAGTGCCACATGAGAAGAGCTTCTGCCCAAAATCAGCTTAAGAAAGGGCCAGAGGGCAGGGCAATCTTCTTTGCTCCACAATGACCAGAAGCTGCTATAAATATCCAAACAAAAGCAGTCAAGGCCGGGAATGTCACAGCCTAATGTAATAAGATTGTAACGCAACAACCTATATGAGGAGCAAAGGGGGACAGGGGGTGATGTTTAAAAAACCAACACCCTATTATGGATGCTGTATATGTCAATGGATTATCAAAGGTATATATTTCTACCTGTAGACACCTGTGTGTCAATTAGTTTGATTGTTTTCTTGAGTAACTCACTGAAAACCATGTGTTACATTTGTTTCCTGACGTGTAAGTATCAGAGCATACAAACCAGTAATAAGATTTGGGTGAACAGGACTAACTACAGAATGAGTGGGGCTATATGCAACTCCCATATACCCACTTCCAACCCCTACCCAACAGTTGGTTCTTCCATAAAAACCGCTCTGAACGAGAGACTCGCCCCCCAACAAATAAAGTACATTAGTACATTCATTACCTACATGGACTCTTGTATATTTACTACCAAAATTTGGAGCCTGAATCTTAACCCCCTTACTCCAGCATAACTCCTCCTATGACAGATGCTGGTGTGAGAGCCAGCCCAAAGTTTGTAACTATACTGCTGAACAACAGGAGTTAAATTTAAATTGCCTTAGAGACCTAGCAAAGGGGCTCAATGTACAGTGGCCAGACCTAGAATGTGGACATTACGTTGCAAATATCTTGTTCCCATTGTGGCAGATGACAGCCGCTTGCTACAAGTTGCTGGATAATGCTTCCTCCAGTGCGGTGAGGAGAGGAAAAAGGGAGTGGCTTCACTTACATTTTACCGTGTGTAAATCCAGCATTGCCCTAACAGAGTAATCTCCCGACTGTTGATGATAAGATGGCAATAGCTAGGTTCACCTGGGGGGAAGCTTTCAGTAACAAATCACCTCCTTCCCACTACAAAGATTTGAGAATGTAATAAAACAATTGATCACCTGTAAATAATTATCTAGTTATTTCTCCCTCATCTAACTTATCTCAAGGCATCTTTACACTTGCTGGCGGGGGGGGTCTTTTAATTAGAGCAGCTCTTAAAATGCTGCAGCATCTTGTGTACTCAGTGTCCTGTACTTAAAAATGGCAGCAGGGGCACTTTAACTAAAGCACCCCCACTGAGACTTTTAAGTGCAGGGAAGCTTAATACACATGATGCCAAAGCCACTGGAGCATGCTAATTAGCATTAATTGAGTCTGCTCCAATGCATACTAATTAGAATGCATTGGAGCAGGTGTCAGGCATGTGTACAGGTACTCTCAATGTCTCTCTCTAAATAAAGGTACAGTGTGTAATTTTATCAAAAGAACACACTAATTCAATGCCTTTCTTCATGTGTATATAAAACAGGGATGAAAACCATTTGAAAATATTTCTGCATGCTTATGAGAAAACCTTCCTGCACCAGTGTTCCATGCATATAGCAAAAAACTCAGTTTCTTAACTAAATAACAAATGAATTTCACTTTTTATTCAGAGGCATTACACTGCATCTGTTTGCATGTACTTCCACAATGAACATCATTTCCTCATACTAAAATCATTAATATGTAAATATGAGATAGTTTACTTCATGGTTAACATTCAGAAGGACTGTCCTCTTGTTTTTCGTGAACTCCAAGGCTATGTACAAACACTCAAAAAGCCCGAGGTGGAATCAGTCCAATATTCGCAGGTTTCTCTAAGCTGCATAGCTTGAATCAATAACAAACTGAAGAAGTCAAGTTTAAGTTTCACTTGAGAAAGGCAAGCATAGGCCTGCACTGGCCCAGGGCAGAAGGCAGGGAGTCCTGAAACATCTGCCAGCCTGCTGACCATTGCTAAGCCCAGTCCAGCCAAGAGTGATCATCCCTGATTGACTGCCCAAACGCATGCCCCCAACCCCTGACCCAGTCCGGTGCCAGGCTGGGGAAGCCCCCTGAGGTACAGGGCTCCCCCTGTACCCTCATGCCCAGCTGCATGGGCAGGCACCTGGCCTGAGGGAATGCTTCCCTCACTCCCAGCTGTGGAAGTGGCAGGACCAAGTTGCCCATCCATGCCAGGAAGGGGTGAAGGGGGCAGACCAGGGCTTGGCAGCCAGAGCTGGGATGGGAAGAGTGAGAAGTGTCCTAGTAAGCCAACCGGGGGGCGGGGTCTGAAAGAGGGTGCAAAGCCTCCTGGGATGTGGGGAGACTGTAAAGTAACTTGAGTCAGGAGGAGATCCGCAACAGGTGTTTGCCAGACTAATTTAACCTAAATCAGTTAGGTCTGATACTACACCTATCCAGGTCCATCTTAAACCTGGGTTGGTCATTTTGGGCCCTTTTCCACTTGGTCCAACACATTCCAATTAGAATGCATTGGAGCAGACTCGATTAATCGTGGAAGGCACTTTAGTTAAGGTGCCCCTGCCACCATTTTGAACTGTGGGATGCTGAATATACGAGACGCTGCAGGCCTTATAGTTAGAGCAGTTCTACCCAGACCCATTTTAATTAAAATGCCCCTCCCCTCTCCCCAGAGCACACGTATAGGTGCCTGTAGCATCTTCATGCTCCAGGGGCAGCTGTGACACCCCCTGGCAGCTCCGCAATTCCTTCCTTGGCACTAGCTCTTGGGGTGCCCTTTCACTTCCTGCTCTTACCTGCCATGCCTTTGTTGTTAAACTTGATTAGGAGGGAGTCTGTCCAAGGGTCTTTGACTGAGCCTGTTGTTTTTCCTGTGTCAGGCTTCAGCCTTCTTGGCTTCCACCCTTTTCCTTTTGCTGAGCCCTCTACCTCCAGTTCATTAACTGAACCAAACTTCAGGGTTCCCAGCTCCCTGCCTCCGCCCTTCACAGGTGCTGGGCCCTCCAGCCTCAGTCTCTGCCCCTCTCAGGCTTTGGCCTTCTGGCCCCACACTCTTCCTCACTCTGGGCTCTGGCCTTGCTCCCAGGCCTTTGGCTATGCCTTGAGCCTGCCCCAGGCATAGCTTATAGTAAACAGGTGCCCCTAGGGCACAAATGGGACTGCCAAACCACCCCCTTAGTCCTAAACCTAAGCCAGCATGTAAACAGTACAACAAAATGTAAGCCCCTGGCTATAATTCAAACTGTCTGTGCTTAGTAATTAAAAGTGCCTCGACACAGCAGAATTCTTAGCACGATTCGAGTGCTCGGTGCAAGGAATGCCTCGCTACGGCGGGAAAAGCCTTGGCGCAGTGATCAGCTCCCGCCAAAACTAGCAGCTGCACTGTTTGGATGCATGCTACCGATTGGCTCATTGTAAATTATTCATACTCGACGGCTAGCAATTGGCTCACTAGCCGTATAAAAGCTTGGGTAGTTTCCGCCCAAGCTGGAGAACTCCACGTGTATGTTGGGAACGAGTTACCTTGGAGCAAAATTGGAGGCCTGATCAGCCACCAACCACTCCCCGTCGCCGACCGTCCCGATGTACCCTGCACCCTGCATGCTCGGAAAACATTGGTGTACCTACACTGTGTGCATCGACGCAAGTCCCTGTACGTCAGTTTGTAAGTAAAGTTCTTTTCAATTCAACCAGTACGCATTTGTGCCTAACTCCATTCCATCTGCACGGCCCCAATTCCGGCTATACTCGGCCCCCACACAAACAACCCCCACACTGGCTTCAAACATAAATCCCAGCTCACTAGCTGTAGGCACAAAGCTCCCCCAACTCTGGGGTGCTCCCTTTAAGTCTCAAGAGCCTTACTGGTAGCTCAGCAACAAACCAGGTATCCCTTACAGCTTACAGGGCAGGCTGCCTGCTCTGGCTCCAGTTTATATGCCCAGAGCCCTGCCTCTTCTGGTCATGTGCTCTATCAGCTGACCTGGCAGCAGGCTGCTTATTAATCCCAGACTGGTCAGCTGTGCTTGTCTGGTTTCTGATCACTTATATCAGTTTATGTGTAATTTCTGTCCCTAGCCTAAGAGATTAAGAGAAGGTTCTGTGCATAGTTGTGGACCATGAACTTTTAGAAGAGGCATATATCTAAAAGATAAATATTTAGACAAATCTTATGCAAACTGCTTTGGCCAGGAAATCAGGTGGCTATCTTGTGCAAACAAAGTTGCCAGCAAGATTTGCAATGCTTCCCAATTTTGACAGCATCAGAATTAGTATTTATTTAACAAAGATCTTTCAATAAAGTGCAGTACAGTGAAGCATAACAATAAAATCAATAAAAACAATACCACTTAAGTATTGTTTGACCAAAGCTTAGGTCATTAGTAATTCAATGACATTTTTGCCTGACTAAGATGTATGGAAGAGCTTCATATAAGAAAAAAATTAATCGCAGAGAAATAGGAATTGAAATAAGGCATTTACATGGGAAAAAACTATTGACTATGATATATTTAAATAGCTGCATAGTTTTGAATCAATTATCATTTGGTAAAAAGTCAGTAAGAAGCGCACTATTAATAGTAAACTTATTGCATGAAATACAATGTGGGCACTCAAATAAGCTATGTCCATTGAATATACAGATAGACAGACACAAGTGAGACACTGATACTAAAAATACCAAAGAGATAACCTTTCTCAGGGAGTTTTTGTTTTTTAAACCTCTTATCTTAGGTAAAAAGAGAGTTATGAAAACACAAGAATAAATAGCAAAAAAGCCCCTAACAAAACAACTATTTATTCCACACCTTCCAGAAAATTCCCACTCAAGTTGGCTTGCCTTGATCTGCTAATTATCAGGGTTGTCCAAAATGGCTGTGTTTCATTTTGTTTTGGATTCAGCATTTCAGAGGGACAGAGATTCATTTTGGTGTTTTGAATCACTGTCCCATTTTGTTTTGGCTGAAACTGTTTTGGAATTTTTACGGTGTTTTGGCCATAAACTATAATGGGGAATCACAAAACTGCCTATAACTTTGTCATTTTCTGCCTGATTAGGATGACACTTGCAGGCACAGTAGCCCCTTCTGAGTCCATGAAGCCTGCCAAGTTTCAAGGAGATAGGTATAGGGGTTTCTGGGAAACTGCACCTCAAAGTGCTGACAAGCAAAACTTGTGACATGTGTGACTTTATGTATACCTCTCTGTCCTTCCCCCAGAGCACTGGGATTGGAAGGGACCTCAAGGACAGATCATTGTCACTGGCCAGCTACAGATGTCAATATCAAAGCAGTCCTCCCCCCTCTCTCTTTCCCCGCAAGCCTGCCTCCGAAACAGCTCTGAAACATGTAAAATGTTTCGGAAACATCTGAATCATTTCGGAAAATTTCTGAAATGTTTCGAATGGCCCACTTCATTTTAGAGCTGTTTCGGAGCCCTGCGTTTCATTTTGGATTTGATGTTTCAATCATCAAAACATCCGAATCTGAAATGAAATGAAACAGCTGCTGAAATTTCACACAGCCCTAGGTATTACTATTTTACAAGCTCCATTATTGCAACTTGTGGATAAAAATGATGGCGGTACCTTCAAAGAATGCTAAAATTACATGGTGAGAAAAGCTGCATTTATGGAAATATTCATAACAGAGATATTCAGCACAACACAAAGGCTCTCTCCTGTACGCTTAGACATACTCAAGGCAGCATGCTTTATATATCCAGATGTGGTTGCTGTAGATGAATCTGACAAAAATAGCATGGACACAACTCATGTATTCATGAGAAAAATCCCAACACAGAGATATATGAAGAAGAGTTACTATGGTAGTTGTATTTCTGCATCTAAAAAGTGTTTACAAAATATCTACTGCCAATAGATTAGTGCTTAGATTTCCTGTTTTATATGTAATTATTGCTATTCTTCACTGAGTACTTATGTGTTTAACTCATGTCCCTGACAGCAACTTAGAATAGGTATATTAGGGCTCAAAGTTTGACATATATAATGAGATCTTGGAAGAAACAAAACTATATATGGAAACCTATCCTTAAGCATCAGTTGATCCCCTAAACACTGTATTATTTGATAAGTGAAAAGTGACAACACCATATAGTATTAATGCTCTTTTCTTTCACATGTCTTTGCTCTTGGAAAAAAATGGATTATGCTATTTCTTTGTCTGAATAAAATGTTGCAGTTCCAGAGATAAAGACGTATTCAGTTGAGCAATTAAATAGCTAAATAAATGAATCAGCAGAGCAGAAGTGGCAGATTTAATTACTGCTTAGAGCTAGGAAGGCGAACTAATTATAGGGTTCATGAACCACATGCCACTCTTTTCCTTAACCATGTGCTTCGATTCTTCTGGATCAAATACTGCAGAAACATGAACCAGGATAAGAAAACTATTCAAACTTAAAAAATAACGTCTAATCTTTGTCTATAGTCCAAACATACTCAGTACTCTGTTTTAACTGGCCATGTGCAATTGAATAGATAAATCAGTACTGAAACAATTACAACAGTCTTCTGTTAATCAAGCAGGGCTCTGAAAATGCCATTCTCTAAAGCCCAAGGGATAGTCAAGTTCTCTGGGTATGAATACCATGAAGGGTGCACCACAATAGTACACATGCATGGGAATGGAGGCATGCAGCATACAGATGTATCAAGTAAATAATTAAATCCCTATCCAACCAAAGCCTGGAAACTGCAAAAGTGGTGAGAGACTGTTGGTTGTTGCCCTCTAGTCTAGAGGTCTTTCTATCACAATAGGCCATAAGATAACATTTTAAAAGTTGCCTCGTGCTGTAAACTATGAAGCCACCAATGGGTGGGAATGAATTTCACACTTCTTGTGGACTACTTTTCTTCCTAACTTTTCATTTTCCTCTATTATTCTCAGTGTTTTCTTGTAGTCAGGGTGCAAATTGTAGTTACTTGAGCTCTACACTGAAGTTGCTGTCTTGCATGAATGAGAACAGAGTAGGAGGGAGAAGCAATGTTGGATATTTTCTAGACCACTGATTCTTTACTAGAGTGCTGGGGCACCCTGGGTTGTTGTCAAATCCTTTAAAGGGTGCCTCATGGTGTAAGGAGATAAGTAAGGTGTGAAGAAATAAGCAGATAAATACAGGCTCAGGCTCGCCCCTGCCTGTATGATTCCCCACCCCCAATGCCCTGCCCCTCTGCAAGGAGGTAAGCACTGTAATATATGTTAGTTTTTTAAATTGGGTGCCACTCAATTCACAAAAGTTATGGAGCGGTGCCTTGAGTTCCCCCCCCCGCCAACTCCTTCTGCTTCCAGCAAGGAGAACATGCCCCCTTCAAAATCCCCACACTGGGCCACAGGAAAACACATGCTGACCATAGGCTTGAGGCAGCCAATCAGGGCTGTCCTATGCACTGCTGCCATCTGTCACCAGACAGGCAGAAGGAAGCTGCAGAGTATGCTTTGATTGTGCAGCCAGACAGAGCCCCTGTACACGTATTAGCACTGCAAGCTCTGCACTCTTCAGGGTCTCAGCATTTGAATGTCTGTACTTGCAGTTTTGGGTAAGTTTTTCTACTAGGAGAAAAAACCTGGGAGAATTTGAATGCACGTATACAGCTTCTGTTCCATCCAGGATTAAAATCTTAGCAATATAGCTAACTTGTATTGTTAGAGGAACGTACAGATGTAACATGTGCATTGACATAAGCTCCCATTTTCCTTTTTAAGTGGTTAAAAGTTACATTTGTCTATAACTCACCACTACCATCGCCACCAAATGTATAACAGCTTATACACAGTTGTTAAAAAAAGCCTACTCCACTGCATACACAGCCCTCCCTCAGGTAGAGGATGAGAGAGAGAACAGACCATATTTGAGAGATGTTAATCAAATCACAAACTGCATGACTAGAAGTTAAAATAAAATAGTGATAAGGTGGATATATTAAACACGTATACAGAGCAGGATAGATGTCATCTGATGATGTATCAGCCATAATATCATATTTGTATACATTTCTAAAATATTTAGTGGATATGGGAGGGAAAGTGGGCAATTGTGGCACTCAAAAATTGACACGGTGTTTACTTTTGTACTTTTATGGTAGTCAGTAGATTTATTGTTGGGGTTTATTGTAGGGGCTAGTTTACCCCTACTTTCTCAAAAATTCTCTGGAGGTGACAGAAAAATGACTTCCCCAGTAAGAACATAAGAACAGATCTTTTGGTTGGAATGAACCTCAATTAAAATCCAGCCATGGCCCTTTTTCACATTCCTACCCACTGCCTAGATTTTTGATCAGAATGAAAATAGTTCTCCTCCATGTCAGGGATGTATGTCCATGACACTCATTGGACAATTGCAAATGTCATTTTCCTACCAAGCTTAGGAATCTGCTTGGTCAGGCTGAAATTTTGAGATGTGGAGGCTTTTGTCTGGTTCACTGCACAGAGGCAGTGTGTCAGCAAGGACACAGATATACTGTGGATCCAGGTCAGGTAGCAACAGGGAAGTTTCTTAAGCATGGTATCACACAGAGAGAGACTTTCTGCCTGGCTTATGTTCAGCTCAGAAGGAATAGCTTCTGAACTCAGCTGTAGAGGAAGGCATGTAAGAAGGTCATAGAGGAGTCAGGCTCTACAAGAGATAGACATCTCAAACAGAATGTATACACAGACTGTCACTCACAGGGCAATGTGCATTGCCCATTTTAAAAGAGCTTGAAAGAGAAGGTCTCCTTTTGAGAACAGCCATTAGCCTTTAGCTCTGTAGACCAGTGGCGAGTTATTCTGACTGATAGGGTTAAAGTAGTTGCCAATAGTTTCTCAACCCTGGGAAGAAAGCAAGTTGTCTCAGTGATGCTTCATTTGTCTCAGTTCTGCTCAGTTAGGTTGTTTGCACAGATTACAGAAGTGACTAACTGTTCCAGTGGGTGTAAGAAGGTGTTGCTGGTTGACTTGTACGAAGAATAAATTACTGTGTTTTTGGTATAAGGTTTAAATAATGTATTTATTCACAACTAGTCACAGAGCTAAATATAATTCAAAAGCGCTCACCGTTCTCTGCTTTCAGAGCTCAAAGGAATGGTATTTTGTTCCCTTAGTATTGTATTCTCCTAATATTTCAAATTAATATAATTATGCTGAGGGTTTGAAGAAACCTTAGCGAAGTGGTAAATATGACAAATGCCCTTCATTTGGAAAAATGAAAAAAGGAATTGAATTACTTTTATGGAACAGATAGCTGAAACCACAGGAACAACTGACCAAAGCACAGGCCACATGGAGGAGTGGAAGGACTTCAGGGCTGAATGCCATTGCAGAAGGCTGCATATTGTTTGAGGTAGCTATATATCTGTGAGAGAAAATAGCAGCAGAAACACCACAGAATCACACAAAGAAAGTGACAAGGGAGCTTGAGAGCCATCCAGAGAAGCACTGGTAGCATGACCAGTTTTTGTTTAATGCCATCATCAATGACCTGGAAGATGAGATGGAGTGCACCCTCAGCAACTTTGCAGATGACACCAAGCTGGGAGGAGCAGTAGATATAGTAGAGCGTAGATCTAGGATCTAGAGTGACTTAGACAAATTGGAGGATTGGGCCAAAAGAAATCTCATGAAGTTCAACAAGGACAAGTGCAAAGTCTTTCACTTAAGATGCAACAATCCCATGCACCAATACAGGCTGGGGACCAACTGGCTAAGAAGCTCTGCAGAAAATGATCTGTGGGTTACAGTAGATAATAAGCCAAATATGTGCCAACAGTGTGCCTTGCAAAGAAGGCTAACAGCATACTAGGCTGTGCTATTAGAAGTGCTGCAGGCAGATGGAGAAGTGACTATTCCCCTCTGTTTGGCACTAGTGAGGCCACATCTGGAGTAGTGTGTCCAGTTTTAGGCCCCCCACTACAGAAAGGATGTAGACAAATTGGAGAGAGTCCAGCGGAGGGCACTGGAAAATGGTTACTGGGCCGGAGCACATGACTTCTGAGGGGAGGCTGAAGGAACTGGGATTATTTAATCTGCAGAAAATACAACTAAGGGAGTATTTAACAGCAATACCTGAAGGGTGATTCCAAAGAGGATGGAGTTAGACTGTTCTCAGTGGTGGCAGATCATAGAACAAGAACCAATGGTCTCATGTTGCAGCAAGGGAAGTTTAGGTTAGCTATGAGGAAAAACCTTCTCACTAGGAGGGATACGAATAGGTTACCCAGAGAGGTTGTGGAATCTCCATCCTTGGAGGTTTTTAAGACCTGGACAGACAAAGCCTTGGCTGGGATGATCAAGTTGGGAATGGTCCTGCTTTAAGTAGAGGATTGGACTAGATGACCTCCCGAGGTTCCTTCCAACCCTAAATTTCTATGAATCTATGACCCTAAGGAAAACTAATGGTGAAACTGAGAGGACTTCTGGACAAAGTGCTAGCTGGAAAGAGATTTGGAAATATAAGCAAATAAACTCTCTCCTGCTATTTCTTTCCTTCCATATTCAGTTATTTATTTATTTGTATGGAATGCAGCAACTGAATGACAGAACAAGCTATAAACAATGGCACTGAGTGATAAGTCCAGAGTGACAGTTTTAGATCTGATATCTATTCCGAAGCCATGTGCTGGTACCGGCCCATCTTCAATACAACCATTAAAATGATAAGTAGGACATTCCTCTGTGATGTGTGCAATAGTTTGGATTTCACCACGCTCACACTTGAAGTCTTTAATAAAATTCCATTTATGTAGTAGGTAGTAACATCTACCTTGTCCAGTAGAAACCCTGTTCAATATCCAGATGTGCCTTGGTAAAACAAAGCCACGGGGTTTAGGTGTGTGATCTGTGATAAGAAATTTATTACTGATGTCAATTGTGTTCCATTACTAGATTCATTTTTCCTTGATGTCAGAACTTTTGTCATTCAGCTCTATTTCTGCACTCCAAAATGGCTTTTTCAACTTAAGCCTTGGCTTGGGGGATGGTAGAGGACGGGGTGGGGGAATTAAATTCCTCAAAAATTGGTAGCAAGTTGAGTAGAAGTAGTTTTTTGTAAACTCTTCAAGTAGCCTGTTTACAGTGAAGATCAGAAGAGGGGCTATGAGACCGCCAAGGATTGGAGGTGGATCTGCCTGTTCTACAAGTACCTGGTATGAGTCTCTTTATTTCAATTAGGCTGGTAGAGGCACTCCTGCCCCAACTGGGGAACAATACTCACTTGCTGAATAAATGAAGAGCCGGTGCTGATATTCTAAGAACTTCAGCATCGCTTCCCCCAACTTCTACCAGACAATTTTGAGATGTTATTATGTGTGGGAAGTTTTTAGTTATTTGCAGATGATGCCTATACATGAGACTATGGGCAAGGTGGACTCTTAAATATTTGGGGTTGGGTTCAGAGTTGACTGGTTTTTCATAAAATCTTGTTCTTAGTCTGGTGTTCACATGGGTGTTACTGAGATGAAAAAGCAATAAACTGTTTTGTCAGGGTTAGGCTTCAGATACCATTCATTAAAATAGTCTTCTAATTTTGCCACATCATTGCTGAGTGTAGTTTCAGTAATGCCAGGATCAGAGTCCTGTACTAGAATGGTGATATAGTCAGCATAAATAAATTGTTTTGTTTTTATATGGGGAATATCACATGTGTACCAATTGAAGAGGATGGGTACCAGAACAAATTCAGCTTTCACACAGGAAAATCATAGGAGTTAGGGTCACAAGCCAACAGGTGAAAGGGAAGGAACAGGTAAATAAATACAAAAATAAAAATAAAGGAACATGAGCAACAGTGGTAACATATACTCAGTACCTTAATTTCCTCTTCTTCCCCTTACACCACCAGAGGTTTCCCCAAACAAGCCTTTAGTCTCAGAGTGCTTGAACAGCATCAGCTTGCAGCTGACATCAAGTCTGAATACAGCTCCTTTGGTCCATAGTGCCCTGCCTATCCAAGGCAGTAGGATCTCAAGCTCCTCTGTACATTCTTCCTGTGAAAGGCTGACTGGACTTCATATGCATGCTGAAAACACTTTCTTCTTACTCTGGCTGCAATGTCCTCTCTTACTTGATTCTTTTTTATTCCCCCCCACCTCGATTCCCCACCACCTGGGAGTTGTAGCCCAACTTAACAGTCATCACAGCTCTGCAGACTGCACTCTGGTTCCATCTGCTGTTACACAAATTTACACACATTTATTACACTATGCATGCTACTTCCTGACCAGAAACAGTATTGCTAAGTGTGCATGGTACTGCAGATGTTCCACTTATAGAATCAAGGGGTTGGAGGGGACCTCAAGTATCATCTACTCCTCAAAATAACCCTGTCACCCAGCAGTGCTGATTAGCCACCCCTGGTGAATGTGGGTGCTCAAGCACTGCTTCCAGTTGGGAGCTAGCAAATGTAACCTGGGCGGTACTCCAAGAGGTACCCCCTCTCCAATTGAAGGGATCAAAGCAGGTGCACAAGCACTGTGGGAGGTGTAGGGACTCTCCTCCCCCTATAGAGCAGAGCCAGACCACCAATGGGGACTTAACCATATACCTTTTAATGAAAGAACAGTACTGGGAACATAACTAGTATTTACCCCCTGGTTTAAGGGACACTACAATGCCCTGAGGGGGCAGAATTCAAAGGTTAGACGCTTTGAATCATAGACATATTCATCCAGTTGACAAAAGACAGGGTTAACCAAAGTGTAAAACACAAACAGCAGAACAAACAATACTGGTTGGTGAAATATAAAAAGGCACAAAATACAAAATGTCAAATGACAGGGAAATATAGGGCCTAGGTACCTGAAGGGAGAGAAAGGGGGAAAACACAATGGCCCCTTTCCACTGCAAGAAGAATTTCTCCCTGTTAACTCATTGACCTCAAGTTACCCCTGCTGGGACTTGAACTAAGATCTCCCCCACAGTAGGCAGAAACACTACCACACAGCCACCACTGGTGGCACTGCTCCAAGCTACTAGGGGTCTTGACCTTCCCAGAACTGCAGCCTCATGTCGAGCTGCCTGGACTCTTATTGGAAAAGTTGGAAGCAGAGCTGGGAACCTCTCAGGTCGCTGCTCAGATCCTTGCTGGTGCTAGGGAGCCTCTCCTGCTGGCTGCACCCTCTCATATGGGATCCTGGAGCCCAGCGGGGAGCCTCTCCTGCCTGCTGCACGCCGTGCTGCTGAGTGTCAAATTGCTACCTGCAGGTCCTACTCCTTCAGGCTCTTCCTGGTTAAGTCCCCATTGGTGGTCTGGCTCTGCTCTATAGGGGGAGGAGAGTCCCTACACCTCCCACAGTGCTTGTGCACCTGCTTTGATCCCTTCAATTGGAGAGGGGGTACCTCTTGGAGTACCGCCCAGGTTACATATGCTAGCTCCCAAATGGAAGCAGTGCTTGAGCACCCACATTCACCAGGGGTGGCTAATCAGCACTGCTGGGTGACAGGGTTATTTTGAGGAGTAGATGATACTTGAGGTCCCCTCCAACCCCTTGATTCTATAAGTAGAACATCTGCAGTACCATGCACACTTAGCAATACTATCCCAGCTCTTTGAAGCTCCTTCCTTGTGGTCCCTTGCTGGTCTCTCCCTTGAGTCAGCCGTGCTGCCCCTTTTATCCCCCTCCAGGTGACCCAAGGGGCCAAATCAGGGGACATGGAGGGTGAGTCTCTGGGGCCTGACTGGTGAGGAAAGGGAATCCCAAGTCCTCCAATCATCTTTTGCCTTTTCAAAACCCCTGGGCTAAGTCACTGCCAGCTAGTCCGTCACACAAATATGGAGTGGTGTGGTGGGTACAGTAAGTTTGCAGTCTAGACAGAATCTCATATACAAAATGCTCATCACAGTTGTCTTCATTTCAAAACCAAGCAGCATAGACTATACAAAATGTAGACCAATGATACAAACTGAATTTCTGAATATAGATAATGGCACGATACCATTCATCATTTGACCTTCCTCCTTCCATAAATCAAAAGAGGTTTTCTGATCAACCCAGTCTTCTAGTAGGAAAGATTTCACTTTACTTTGAATTTACTACATTCCTAATAGTTCACTATCTTTTGTCTTCACCAGGTACTTGGATAAAACTGATGGCCTTAAAAATGTCTAAACACCAGAAGTCATTCTTAAATACTGAAGTCTCTAGAAAAGGAACCATCTCATTCTGGAGAAAAGCAAATATCTTGCATTAAAACCTAAAAAAAAAAAGAAGCTATATATATTTTGCCCCAATTCCCTTATTGAAGAGTCTGAATGCAATGAAATTCTTCATGCAAAAGTCTGATGGTAGGTAATTCAATGTCAGCAGAATGTGAGAGCATTCATGTGCCAGAGTAGAGGTTGACTAACGTTTGATTAGGAAGCTACTGAAGAACTTTAGAGTTAATAGCAGATTTAAAAGTGGGAAAAGCTTTGAAGTCTTTATCGATAGTTTTGCATTGAATCAAAAGGTGACTGAAATCATTTAAATTCAGGTAAATATGAATTACAAGCAGGAGTTGTTATGAAGTTACATTTGTTATAGCAGTTTCAATGCTTAAGAAAAATGCTTGGCTAGATTCACTGATCTAGGTGGAATCACAGATGAAAGGAAACTGAAGTAGGAGAACTTCATTCAACATCAAATAGGAAGAATCAGGACAGTCAGACAAACCTGGCCATCAGTGAATTTCTATCCTGTTCCACAGCATGTAATTTATTCCATCCCTTTAAAGAGCATTTTGAACTTCATGGCCATGCCCAGACGAGTGTGGATGTGTGGTATGTGGCACCACAGACCTGTCTACACAGACAGACCTATCTGCGGTGCCATATAGCGCACATGCAGGCATTCCCTGCACTGCTACTTTGCAGCATGGTTTTTTGTCTTTTTTTTGACCCTGGGAGATCCCAGGGAGCAAAAAACTCCCCAAAAATCCAACACCTCCCCACCCCCCCCAAACCCCATGCTGAAAAAAAGTGGGTTGGTGCACGTGGTAGTAGCACATGCCACCCAAAACTGGAACCTGGCCAGCTGGAGCCACATAGGCTGCTGGCCAGGTTTCCTGATGGAGAATTGCCGTGGTTGCAGTTCCCAGAGGCTCCCGAGACCCCGGTTAAGACTGCTGGGGCCAGCACAGTTGCTGGCCCCAGTCTCTCCTATCCCACCCAGGGTAACCTGCCATGTGTCAGAAGGTGTGTGGCACGGGTGTTTCCTGGGGAAAAGTAGCAGTGGCACAAGGGTATATTGCTGCTACTTGTCCCCAGGCAAACAAACATCTGCAGTCATGTGGACACAGCTTACAGAGTGGAAGGATGCCTTCTTAGGCCGTGTCCAGATAAGTGCGACTATGCAGTATGTGGCACTGCAAACACATCTGTGGCACTTCATACCACACATTTTAGACTTTCTTTGAGCTGCAAGGGAGCATTGGCTGTGCATGTGTTGCTTGACTTTTTTTCTCTGCAGGTTTTTTTGACCCCTGGTCAGGGGTGAAAAAAGGAAAAAAAAGCTGAGCAGCACACACACAGGTAGCATGAGGTCCTCAGAACCAGAGCTGGGCTACCCAGAGCCACTCTACCACTACTGGCCAGGCTCTGAGTGGCAGAATTACCACTGTTGGAGCCCCACCAGACTCCAGGTAAGGCTGCTGGGGCCAGGCCAGCGTTGGCCCCAGCCTCCCCTACCCAGCCCGGGGTAACTTACCATGCGCCAAGGAGTGCATGGCATGGGTGCTCCCCAGGGACAAGTAGCCGCAGCACAAGGCTCAGCACTGCTACTTGTCTCTGGGGAACCAAATGCCCGTGCTCATCTGGACATGCCCTTAGGGCACAGCCACACATGCAGGCACATGTACCACTGCTATTTGAGCCACTTTAAGCAGAAATTTGTGCCGGAGATTTGTGCCTCAGCACATGTACCCGACTTGTGTGGGGCAAATTGTGCCACTTGGGGCAAACTGACCCTACTCAACTCCTCCCAGATCTTCAGCCAGGGGGAGCTAGAGGCACTTGTGCTGGCCACAGCAGTATAAAAAGTTGCCCTGGTGAGCAGCTCAGGGCTACTTGCCTTCATGAACTTCTGAGGTCTGGCCAGTTGGTATCTGGGGACACCAGCCCCTTATGCCAGCTCTATTGCTGAAGCAGCCATAACCTAGTGTGACTCCTTCACCCTCTGCAGCATTCTGCCCGTAGGGGCTGCTGCCTGCTTGTGAGCTGCTGCCATCTACCAGAGCATCCACCCCCTTGGACCTGTGGCCCCATGGCTGTATGCCTGCCAGACCCAGAGGGGGAACCGCATGACCATCTGGGCTCTGGTACAGGCACTGCAGCAGAGCCACCTGCACCTCTGGGCCAACTGCCAGTGGGCTGTGGCTGCACAGTTGGCTTTTGGGTGGCACTGCTGTCATGTCTCTTGGTGTCCTTGCTCTGCCACCTGGGCAGCTATCGCCCAGAAGATGTGCTCCTTGTGGTAGCCTGCTTCAAACTGTTGAAGTGTGTTGACCTGGCCCCAAATAGCCCTCTAGTTGGGTCCCCAGTGCTAGCCTTGGGTCTGCCCAGGTTCCACCACTTGCCTCACCAGCAGGAGGGTAAAAAAAAACCCACGCTGAAAGAAAAAAAAAAAAAAGTGGAGTGGCACATGTGGACAGCAGTGTGCACTGCCCAGAACTGGAGCCTGGGCAGCCAGAGCCACACTCTAGCTGCCAGCCAGGTTCCTTACTGCAGGAGCACTGTGGCTGTAGCTCCCAGAGTCTCTTAGGAACCCAGGTAAGGCAGCTGGGGTCAGCAGTTGCTGGCTGCCTCCCCTACCCAACCCAGGGTAACCTGCCATGTGCTAGAGTGCATGTGGCATGGGCATTCCCTGGAGATAAGTAGCTGTGACAAGGTGTGCCACTGCTATTTCCCCCAAGGAAACACAGATACATAGATTGTAAGGGCTGGAAGGGGCCTCAAGATTATCAGGTCCAGCCCCACCCGCCTGCACTAGGCAGGAAAAACAACTGGGGTTGTCTTTTCATCCTCTTAAAGTGTGGGAAGCTCTCAGCAACTTATACGAACAGTAGACATCTCTTATCTCGCCATACTTTCAGGGCAATACACCAGGCCAGCAGAAGTCCATATGTACTGTAGCCAGTGTCACATGCAATGCTCTATGTGCAAACCGTCAACCCCTTCCTTTCAGGAGCTGGATGCAGTTTTAAGGTGCTAGCCTGGAGACCTGGGTTTAACCCCACAGAATTTGAGAGAGACCTTTATCAAGTCACTTAGAGAGACATCCTATTATTTAGTCTGGGCATCTAGATTTGCTGCAGACAAAAACCCCTATGTAGAAGACTAAAATTTTAGAGGTATTCTATTATTTTTGTCTTAGTTGTTTAGATCTGGGTGTCCAGATCAAGCTATGTTTTGTGTATCTACAAGAGTGATGGGGGCCAGTTCACCCCCTCCCCCAACAGGGGGAGCAGGACCACAGAGGCAGTCTCTGTAGGAGTTATGCTGCTAGGGCAAGTAGAGTTTCCAGCTTTGACAAGAGCAGAAGCAAGGTCCACAAACAACAGATGAAGCCAGCCATAA
>NW_005841919.1:3695360-3713178 GCF_000455745.1 Alligator sinensis
AGTGAGGGAAAGCAGTTGCACCCTGCTGTACATGGTTGGCAGGCAGTGCATAGAGCAAATCTAAGGACAAGAGAGGGGAAGCTTTCTTTCTCAGAGCATCTGCAATATCTCTACAGAGATCTGCCATATGCCCAAACACAAGCTTCACCAGGAGCACCCCACATTGACCCTGGTGCTCACCTCCCTGTGGCCTAGCTTGTCACCTGCCAGCTGACCCACTGATTCTACTAAATCCAAACTACCCTCCCACTCTCCGCATCTATTTCCTGGGTGGCAAAAATGCCATGTAGCCTGCCAAGAAAGAATAGACCTTCATTCATAGATAACCAAATCTAGATATTTGGATGACCAGGAAGGGAAGAGAATGCTACTCTATGGGGACAGATAAGCATTAGAGAGAAACAGATCATTTATTGTATACCTTTGTGTGTACATTTGTAAAAAAAAAAAATTTTTAGCAGTTGTACTTTATCTCTTGTGCATTTAGTTGTTCACTTTCTGCTTTTGCTTTTTTTACTTACTGTTTTCCATCACATGCTTTTTGGCCACGTCCCAATGCTTTTTCTGCTCTGCTTCCCCGCCCCCCCAATGGGTTTTTCCGCAGGGAAAAAACCAAAAAAAAAAAAACAGTGGAGCAGCGCACACACAGGCAGTGCATGTTGTTCAAAAGTAGAACCGGGCCACCCAGAGCCATACTCTGGCTCCTGGCCAGACTTCACACGGCAGAATCAATGCTGCTGCAGCCCCAGGAGGCCCTGCAGGACCTTAAGTAAAGCTGCTGGGGCCAGCTTAGTACTGGCCCCAGCCTCCCCAACCCCACCCAGGGTAACTTGCCATACGCCAAAGCACGCATGGCATGTACATTCCCCAGACCCAGTAGAGGCAGTGCAAGGCATCTCACTGCTACTTGTCCCCAGCAAACCAGATGTCCATGTTCAACTGGACATGGCCTTTATGTTTAAAATTTCCCTCCAGTCACTTTGTTTTTTCATCCTACGTTACATTCTTTTTCTTCCCCCTGCTTTATCACACATCCCTGTGTCCCTATCTTTCTTGACCTCTCTGTACCTTCATCCTTCTTCCCATTTCACCTCACTAACACTTTCCATATCCAGTCCCTCCCTTGCCTAAAATGATCACGCACATGCATGCACAACATACACACTTTCATAACTTCCTCCTTATTCTCATCTGCACAAAGAAACATGAATGCAATACTTACTGATGGCATACAGACTGTCTGCTTCTCTCCAAAAATCCACAAATGCCAATTAATTCTGTGCCTGGCTATCAG
Organism: Alligator sinensis; assembly: GCF_000455745.1. Classification (NCBI taxonomy): domain Eukaryota; kingdom Metazoa; phylum Chordata; order Crocodylia; family Alligatoridae; genus Alligator; species Alligator sinensis. The sequence continues at coordinate 3,696,655 of NW_005841919.1, forward strand.
CACACATGTCTGCTTTGAAGCCCCACTTCAACTAATGCTGCTGTCTGCCTCCAGCCACCTCTTTCCATTTATAAGTTTGGAGGTTATTCTGCATACACCATCCCTCTGTGGAGTCTCCAGAGCTAAATCAGCAGTAACTTCTTCCAGTCTTGGGTAGGGGGTGCCAGCTTTGGAGAAGATTATTTTTTTTAATTTCATGATTAATAATAATTAATTTTTAAAATCCTTTGATAGGCCTAAATAATTCCCAATTTCCAGATTGGAAATTAAAAAAAACCTCCTCATTTTGAGGAGTTGAAAAAACTTGGTGTTTTGTCACAGCTGTCCCTTGAACTTCTAAGGACAATTTGGTATCAGATGCAGATAAACCAACAACTATTTCAATGTGAACTATTTACCTGAAGCTTGGTCCCAGCCTCTTCTGTGAGGAGGGAAATAGAAAAGTTGTCAATGATCACTTTGTGGCATTTTCTCCATATAAGGGTTCAAAACAAATGTAGCAAAACAAATGTGTTATTTGGCACTGAGAATCTTTGCTCTTGTATCTCCTCCTTCTACCACCCATCATCAGAAAGGATGGTACAGTCTCAGACTGAGGACAACTTAGGTTGGGCTTCAAAGTCATATGATAACTTTATATTCTACAGAAGTCTCCATAGAGGCTGGGGGCAAGACTATGCCATGAGAATAAAATCCTTTCCTCCTCTGGTAAGCTTCATCTGCTCAGGATCCTCATGGGACAACGTAACACCTGATTTCTAAGGCAAGCTTTAACACACAAGTTGCATCAGAACTTAAAAAGGAAATTATTGAGACAAGTTCGTAGGACTTAATTGCATAATACTTTTTGTAACAGGGGGTTCTCTCAGGGTTGGTCTGCTGTTGACCCACCCACCTGTTTCTGGGCTAACCGCCTGCCTCACTCACCTACCATGCCTTGTTATTTCATAATTGGTTCTAATTAGGTGGGAGGCTACCCATTCTTGTCCCCATGCCAAGGGGCACTATCTACAGCTCCGATCCTCCCCTACACTGCACCCCAAGCCTCGCAGCTGGCAGCCAGGTGACAAATACTCCTGGCCTATAGCTGGACCAAGCTTAACCCTCGTTGTCAGGCCTCATACACCCACACATTCATACCTCCCTCCTCTCATGCTCTACCCCCTCTCACAGGGTCTCTGTCATGCATCAACAACTTACACCACCTTTCTCCCTCTTGGCGCAGGCCCCTCCAGCCATAGGCTTTATCTAGAGCACACCTTGGCTGGCAGACGTACTGTGTTTTTGGCCTCTCCCATGACCCTCACTGGGGTAGTGGCCAGCCGATTACCCGACTGGGGCCAAGCTTGCCCTGGCCCCTCCCAGGGCAACTCTACACAAACACTGGGCTCCCAGCCCCCTGGTTTCCCCCTCACTGGGGCTCCACATCTCTACCCCTTCACTGGGGCTCCATGTTTTCTAGCCCCTCACTGGAGTTATGGGGCTTCCATCCCTGGTGGGGGCTCAGGTAGCCCTAGCCATGCCTGTCCCCAACTGCTACCCACAGTGATGTGGGAGCTAGGGGTTACTGAGGTGCCCCAACCCACCATCCACCAACATGGTAACTGGTCTGGTATTTACCTGGAGGCTTCCACACCACTGAGAGCCCCACCAGGCCACCCAGTCCTGACAGGGTGCAGTTTTAGGTCATGCCCAGGACCAAGAGCCTCCTGCTCCTCCCTGAAGATGTTCTGTTCAGCCAGGCAATGTTTCTGCCTGGCCTGCCAGCTGCAATCTACTCTGTTTATATAGGCAGCCAGTGTCTCAAAATGGCTGCCGCAATTAAGTACCTTCTGGCTGTTTGGCTTAGCCCTTAAAGTGGCAGGCACCAACAGTGCCCTGCCACAACTTCAAGAGGAAGAATTCCAGAATCTTCTTGGAATCTTTTTCCTTCTCCCTCAGTAAGTCAGCAGAGATAAAAGTTTGAGAATATTTATAGCGAAAAGAGTTTTTCAGCAGAAGAATAAGACAAAATGATAGTTAAAACCTATTAAATAGGAAATATACATTGATTCCACCCAGATTTTTTAGGTCCAAAACAACCTATTTTTTTTTCCTATTTGTTTGCAAAAGTCTGTGGACTTCTCCAAGTGAGTGGATTAAAAAAAAAAGTGCTTCATTGCTGTTTTTATTCCAGTAAATAAATAAACAAACACAATCAAGTCTGGGCACTCATGTGAACTGCTCAGCACTAATGAGCAATTCCACTTTAATAATGATGACTTCCAATTTTACTGCATGTAGAAGTAGCTTATGAATACTATTGAACTTTCAGAACAACACACTAAAATAAGATTAAAAACAGTTTGAATTATACTTCTTGCTTTTTATAAACTTCTGATTTTTTGGAGAAATTCCCCTGTTGTGTTTCAGGTTCTTTTCTATCCCTGACAAAAAAAAAAAGTTATTTTTTTTTAATAGAAAATTGAGAAAAATCTACCAAGCATTTTTTGAGTTACATTAAAAGCTAAAAACATTCACATTGCAAGCAAAATTGATTGCCACTTTTATTCTCCTCACAGTCAATTCAGAAACATCCAAACTTTTATATTTGAACTATGGCAGGTAAATAGAGCTTGCTGACTAAGTTTTTATTTAAACAAATTCAGTTTTAAGAAGTGTATGAAACAGCGCTCCATGATTAAGTATCAGGGTGCATTAGAAGCCACCAATAGTCATCCATCAGTATCTATAGAGCTTCTCAGAAGGAGTTGTTTTTTGTTTTGTTTTGTTTTGTTTTGTTTTTTTAAACACCACAATGTATTTTCTCCCTCTAATAATTAAGTATTTGGGGTTAATAGTAATCAGCTTCCTAGAAGCCATGAGATTTTCAATTTTAGTATATACACTATTACTAGTATATATACAATTACATCCTAGTTTCAGATTCTTTGCTCTGTAACTATGAAAGGTAGACTTTTTTCTTTAAATAAAAACTGGGAAATCACATAATTTCAGCAGGAAAAAAATAATGCTGAAGGACAACCAGCATGGATTCATAACAGGTAGATTCTGCCCGACTAGCCTGGTCTCTTTTTACAACCAGGTCACAAAATACTTAGATGCAGGAGTCGAGGTAGATGTCATTTACTTGGATTTTAAAGAGGCCTTCAATATGATGTCTCATACCATTCTTATAAATAAACTAAGTGGCTGTGACATAGATGATTACACGGTCAGATGAGTGGTGAATTGGCTTATGGGATGCACCCAGAGAATGGTGGTGGATGGGTCGGTATTGATCTGGAAAGATGTGGGCAGTGGGGTCCCCTAAGTTTCGGTCCTTGGGCCAGTGCTGTTCAATAACTTTCTAATCAAGGTTTAGTGAGTGGCTGAATGCATTTCTGTTTTGCTGCCATACATTCAATGATGCAATCCCTGGATAACTGTTCAGGCACACTTTGCGATACCCCAGGATAATTTTTAGTACGTATTATCCTGTAAACTTTAGGATTCATCTTGGAACAATGGACATAGACATCTGAACAATAGTACTTTGTTCCAGGATAAAATAGCTTATCCCAGGACAAATGTGATGTCAATTTGTAGCCAGTAGGTGCATTTACATGTGCAAATAATCCAGGAGCAGTATACTCTCAAATAAGCTACTTGAGAGTAAACTCTCCTGGGCATGTGTCTACACATGCAGGGATGCTAGATCAGATTTGCTGCTCCTAACAGCAGACTGCTCCAACTCCCTGAAGCCCTGCAACCAGCCCCTGCAGCAGCCAAGGGGAGCTCTAGGCTTCCCCTTGATGCTAGCCCTGGACCGTGGAGACAGCCAACCCTGGCCTAGGAGCTGCCTGCTGCTGTGGTGGGCTTCCCAACTAGCACCTGGGTGAGGACAATGTCCCTCTGCCCCAGCAGCAGGGAGCTCCCAGCCTCCACTCCACAGTTGCTGGGCCAGGGATGGGAAATCCTGATCTCCCAGCTCTAGTCCCATAGCCGCAGGGCAAGGGCTGAGACATCCTCATCTACCAGAGCCAGGTCCGTGGTCCTGCCCTAACCTCCAACGATGTTTCATGAGCACTTGCTCAGCCGGATGATGTTCTCCTGGGTGCTAGCAGTAGACTGCTCACTTTTGTATTCAGGGCTCTGCCCTTATAGTGAACAGCTGGGCCCTGTTCCCAATCAGGTAATTAGGACTGATTAAGGAAAATAGCCAGCTGCAGGCTGCTTTGCTGCTTCCCACACCTCTAGGAGTAACAGAGCACCCCCTTGCTCTGTTACACTTTCCAGCTCTACTTTCCTATGATCCAGTGATAATTCAAGACAGAAAATGACCAAGACAAATGCAGTACAAATGCGCACTTATTAGCAACCTAACAACTCAGTGTAGGATGGAGGACATGGGATTAAATGTCAAATTTCTAAAGAGTTACTAGAAACAGTAAGGAAAAAAATATTTTTAAAAGTATTTTCCTTATTAATACTACAATATTGCATCTGCAATGCTAAAAGCAGCTGTGAACATCTCTTTTGAATTAAAGTTTGTCAGATGGAAATGTAAATGGTGAACCCAAAATTATAAAGCTATCAGTTGAAAATTCATTCACAAATAACAAATATATGAGTTTGGTCAGTTCCAAAAACTGATAGCAGTTAGATAGACTGCCTTCTCGTTGATGCTTAAGAAGCCCTATATAAACAACATTAAAGTGCCTGCAGGCTGGGGGTTGAGTACCCTTGATCTAGTAGTTATTTGTGTCCTGTGTTTACAAACCTGTGAGTGCTGCAGAGTGTCTGCTCCTAGACCATGCATGGGAAGTCTAGTTAATGTAGTTAGTCACATTCAAGGAAAACACAGGGTAGATTTGCGCCTTAGACATCTGATAAACTGACCTCCAGCTCATGGAAATTTGTGATATACACATCTTTAATTTAGTTTGTCTATAAGGTGCATATCTACCCTACCTTATATATAGTTAAGTAATATGGTTATTTGAGCCCTATTATGCCTGTTAATTCTTTCATATTATGTTTGTTGAGTAAAGGGTGAAAATAAAGCTCAAATAAGCTTCAGTTAAAGTGCCTCTGCTGCCACTGTTTAGTGGAGCTCGGTAATTACTCAAGATTAATTGAGTCTGCTCTGATGTACTGTAATTACTGTGCATCAGAGCAGCCTCGCTGCACGTGTATGGGCACCCTAAATGTCTCTCTGTGTTTCTTCCTCATGAAGCTCTTTGTTTGCTCTGTCCACAAATTCTCCAGTTTCTCTCACCTTGTGTTCTCCTCCTCTATGGGGAGAATGACAAGACAGAAATCAGCAGTTTTCTCTTTTTACAGAATTTGTGTAGAACGTTGTATCTGCTCTTATGCAAGAGGCTAAAACTAGCACTGCACAGTACACCCAAAAACAAATATGAACCAAAGATTAATAAGAGGTCATAATGTTTCCCTAAATGCCCTCAAAGCTACTAATCTGGTCCAATCAAGAGGCAGTATGGTATTAAATACAGCTGGCACCTCTCAGGTGTTCAGAATAATATAAATTCTCTTTGCTTATACTTCAGGAAAAAAAAATCCTCTTTCCCCCTCCCCCGGCCCCAGTCTAAATCAGGCATTTAAGTTATCCAAATTAATTCTTTTGGTTAGGGCCTGGTATCATAGATGTAAAAGTACTTCTTCTATACAGATAGTCACCTAACGAAATTTTAGGGAAAAAAAAAGTGTAAAATGTAAAGATGGTCCATAATTTTTTTTCTCTTTGATCTCACTTTCTTTGATGTAAAATCCTTTAAATAGGTTGATGAGTAGGTGACCTCTTATTTAACTAGGATTATAGCACTTGTATCCTTTCTGCTTAAAAATATCACATATAGCAATATTTATTTACCACTGTTTGTTTGTTTTTTAAATCAGTAGCTATAATTCTGGCATACTGATCACAATCCATGTTGTTGAAAATATCAAGTTGCCTGTAGAAGAATGAAGGATTAGTTGTAATGGAAGAAGTATGCTCTTGGAAAGGGGAATAATTCAGAATCATATGCATGCTGTAATACAGAAAATCCATTAGTACACAGAAAATCGCAAGGTCCTTAAGCTTATTGAAGCTTGGGTTTCCAGGCAAAGTGTTGCAGTGGCCCATGAATAACTTGAATATAAAGTAATGGACTGATAATTTGTAAAGCTGATTTTGCAGAAGTGCCACCCTGAGGGAAACCTGGGCTTTGCATAAGTGATTCAGCCCAATACAAATATGGTGGGACAACATGGACTTACATGTAGCTTTTCATTGATATTTGTGTAAGGTAGCAATCTGTTCCTTCTAAGGAATAGAATGGGTTGTCTAAGTGGTTTGTGTGTATATACAACTACATACACATGCAGACAGGGCATGTGCAGTAGGCTACACTCTAGCTTGCCTACATGCATAGGTTTCTTGTGGATGTATATCTAAAGTGTGAAAAAGCAGCTGGCTAGACCCCAGAACATATGACTTTCTGGAATAATAAGTCATATAAGCACTGATCAACAGGGCTGTGTGAAGCTTCAGTCCCTGATTTGATTTGGTGCAAATTAAGGCCAATTCGGTGGCCAAATCTCTGAATCCCAATTGAATCAGAGGACCCTTTAATCTCTCTGAATCAAACTGGAATCCTCCAAATCGATTTGGAGAGATTTGGAAAGATTTGGAGACTCGGACATAGACACAGCTTTAAATGTTTTTTCTGCATATCTCTAGGTAGCAGGGGCTCATGAGTGCTGTGATGCTGGGTGCATGGAGTGTTCCACAGAAGCGTGGGGGGCTCCCCAGCATGCTTGGCAGCAGACCCAGAAGTGGACCAGAAGCATTTCCAGTCCACTTCTGGGTCCACCAGGGAGCATGCTGGGGGCCTCCCCCTCTGCTCCCCCAACTTGGTGAATGGTGCCTCCTGGGTCGGGGGGGGACCCAGGGTCCCCCTCAGCTGATTGCTGAGCTGGGGGTTCCCCTGCATGTTCCCCAGCAGACCCACAAGTGGACTGGAAGTATTTCTGGTCCACTTCTGGGTTTGCCACTGAGCACGGGGAGGGCCCCGCCTCACTCCTGGGGGACACTCCATGTGCCCCAGCATTGCAGCATTCACAAGCCGCACTGGTACCTAGAGGTATGTAGAAAAACCATTTAAAGCTGTGTCTATGGCCGAATCACTGATTCTCCAAATCAGCATTGAATCTTCAGATTCGGATTTGGCTGAATCGAATCAGGGACAGTGATCCGAATCAATGAATTGAATCACTGACTCTGATTTGGGCCAAATCCGAATCCGAATTGAATATGGCCCACTTTGCACACCCCTACTGATCAATGCATATATAACTCAAAAAGTCTTTGCTAACAGGATTGACTAAAGCAGGCCTCACACCCAAAAGAGTGACCTCACACTACTGGGGGGGCCTGTGCAAATAAAACTGATGGACAGGACACCAGAGTCTTAAAGTTGACTGTTAAAATTAATCAATAAGGCTGATGCCAAAAAAAATGCAGAAAGCACCTGAGGATTAGGGTAATTTGGTATTGAAGTGTTGATGTTTGTTATGTAAATGCCTGATGTAAGCAGACATGCTTACTTCATGTATAAGTAGGGACCTATTCAAATTGCATGTTTTCCATGATTTTCACAGAAACTGCAAAAAATGGTTCCCACAAATACTGTAAAAAATCATGATTTCTGTGATTTTGTGCAGAAATGTCAGGGGGGGGGCGGGGTGGAATGCATTAAAGCTGCTGATTGGCTGAGACAGCTATATTTCAAGTGGCTCTGTCCCTCTTGGCCAATCAGTGGCAAGGGGTAGGGCCTCCAAAGGGCAGCTCTCTTGGCCAATCAGTGGTGGGGAGGGTTCGCTGCAATAAGCCCTTGAAAATGGTGGCTGGCGCTGTGATCGGCCTGCAAAATCACTCATCTGCCACTTTGATATTGGTAGGTCCCTATGTATAGGAGGAGACCTGGAAATCTTTGAACCTTGCATTAGGCTTAGGGGACACAAGCAATTCTGAGTGATGTACCTTACCATCTGCATCCAGGGCTAACACCTTGTAACCATCTGGACAGTCATGTTTGTGAGTAGATGCTGTGTAGGTAATAAACCTGGCCAAGCTTTTGCCCCTGAACCTAGACTTGTGGTCAGTTCTTTGTGTAACACTGAAGTCTCCAAGGGCTCCTATATACATGCAGGGAGCCTGCTTCAATGCCTAGAAATCCAGTAAGTCAGAGCAGACTTGATTAATCAAGCCTGCTGGAGTACGGAAATAACGTGCTCCAGCAGACTCTAGCATCACATGTATTAGCACTCTCGCACTGAAAAATGGTGGTGGGGCACCAGCAGCTGCAGTATAGACAATGCCTATATACAAAGAGCTACACTGAACAAGAGAGAACATGGAGAAGCAATAATGACTAGCAGGTATTAAATTGAAGAAGGCTTTCCTGTCCTTCACTCCTAAGAACTGAGTGATTAGGACACTTTCCTGGGAAGCTGGAGTCACTGGCTCCCAAGGGAGGGTTGGAACCCAGTGCCTCACCCAGGGAGGGTTTGACACTGGGTGCATCTACATATGCACTTTACTGAGTTGACTAATTAGCTCTGAAGTAAAACATCCCCATCTACACATGTGCCGGTATTAGGGCTCACAGTAAATTCATTAGGGCAGAGTAAATTTAATTAACTCTACCATAAGAGTACTGTCAGGGACTATGGTGGACTACTTAACTCCACCAAAACACACGGGTAGATGGTGAAAGAAGCTGGCAGGGCCCGAGGGTGCTAAAGTGCACCCTCATGCTGACTCTGGCCCAAACTGCACCAGAGTTTATCATGTCACCTTAATGGCACATGTAGATGCACCCACTGGCCACATCCAGATAAGCATGGCTGTGTGGTATGTGGTGCTGCAGACCTATCTGCAGCGCCACACATTGCACACGTAGGCATTCCTCATGCTGCTACCTTGCACTGCAGGGGTTTTCTTTGACCCTGGCAGATCAAAAAACCTGCCCAGAAAAAAAGCAGGGTGGCACACGTGGCGGCAATGAATGCCATACAAAACCAGAGACTGCCCAGCCAGAGCCACACTGGCTGCTGACCAGGCTCCCAGCTGCAGGAGCACCACAGCTGCAACTTCCTTGAACTCCAGGACCCCAGGTAAGGCTGCTGGGGTCAGCATAGTTGCTGGTCCCAGCCTCCCCTGGGGTAACCTGCTGTGGTACCAGAGGGCATGTGGCACAGGTGTTCCCTGGGGACAAGTAGCAGCAGCACAAGGTGTGCTGCTGCTACTTGTCCCTGGGGAACCAAACGTCCGCGCTCATCTGGACGCAGCCACTGAGACTTGACTTCCTAGGACAGCATTCTAGCCATTGCAGCAGAGGTCATCTGGCTTGCCAGGTGAGCACTCTAGCCACTTAGCAATTTTGGGGGAGAAAATATCCGGAAGCTCAGAACCTCAGTCTCTAATTTCTAGTTGAGTGTCCTAGCCCCTCAGTTATTGTGGGGCAGAAGATAGGAAGGCTCTCCTCTTCTTTGCTGGTACACACACATGTAGTTGCATATGCTCACAGCTTTATGCAGCCCAGAATAGAAGTCCTGCTTGTGCATAAGGGCCAAAAATACCATATTGATGACATAAAAATGGCGACAGATGACCTGAAAGGAACAGAATGCCACCTTAAATCTTAAATTCTTAGCCATCTGTAACAGAGGCCCCTGCTCCCTGTTACTTCAAGAGGCAGCAAAAGCAACATAGATGACTGCAAGATTGCTAGCAGCTGAATTGGTGCCAGCTGCAAAGAGACAAGCAGAAGAAGGGAGTTAGGAATCATAACTCCAAGGATGTACCAAGCTGCCAGGCACTTAACTGCAGCAAGCAGGACTAGGATGGGGTGCTAAACTCCAAGCATTTAAGTGATGGCTGTGGCAGGGCTGCTGGGCTAAGGAGAAATCTCTGGACCCAGTTAACGGGGCTAAGATCATGTGACTAGAAAGGATGGAGCCTACGACTCTATAATTCTGGCTCCTGAGCTGGAGGGGGCATTTGGGGTCAGAACAAAGGGGAGAGAAGGGTTCCCTGAAGCTTGCTACAGCTTGGCCCCTGGCAGCTAAGAAGGAGCCACTTGAGGAGTAAGAGGTGATCCTGAAAGTGTGCTCAGAGGATACTGAGGCAGAGGAGGGGCCAAGAAACCCAGAAGGGTGGAATCTGGGTGGAAGTGAGGGGCAAAGGCAAACCATAGGTTATAGACAGGTCACAGCTGGAAGTGCAGAAGGGCCCTGGGAAAGGGCAACTCCAGGTTATAGATGATAGTGGGGGAGATCCTAGGGAAGGGCAAAACTCAGGACCTTTTGTCAAGATTGAGATGACAGCTACAAGGCATGGAGTGGCTAGTAACAGGTGAGTGGAGGCCACTAGGGCTGCCTGAGAACAGTGCTGGAGGGTGCTTCATTATACAAAAGAGATGGTAGTTGATAGCAGGTGTGTGATAAAGGTTACCCTAAAGATAGCGCTAGGGGCCTGGGGAAAACTGAGGTAGGGCCAGGGGCCTGGTATACTGGGTGGGGAGGGGATAACAGTCTGGATAACAGTGCCACGGGTGACCAGCACTGAGGGCTGTGTTGAATTTTGTGGCAGGCCCCACCCCTGCTCACCTTGCCACCAGACTTCTGACCTCTCCAGGGGCCCTGTGGACTGGATGACACAACTGTCTCTCTGACATCCCTACCCTAAACCAAAAAAGATGGAAGGCATGCTGGGAGCTTGCTGGCTGGGCATATAGGAAAATTATAGCTTCAGAGGATGTTTCCAAACCCCAGCCATTGGATTTGTGCATCTTTTCTGTGAGTTTTCTTCTAAGTCATCCCTCTCCTTCCCCCCAACTTTGGATGGATCTCTACTGGCTGTAGTTTAAGAGGGAATTCTAGAGCGATAAGGACAAGGCCTTAGCTTAATCATGATTCCAACTGCTCGATAAATTTTCCTTTATGAATGCTTTTGGTAATTTGATCCAAATTAAGGAGGCCCTTTAAAATTACGCTGTTAAAATCTGTGTTTTTGGATGTTGATGCTAAACACAATCACAACCACTAATATCAACCCAGTAAAAGAATCAGTCTTCGAAGATTCCAATTTCTAACATATCTGAATTGGTTATCTTTGTCTGAACATAGGAGAAGAGAAGCAGAATCCTTAATGGGATAACATGATCTTCATTGTCATTGGCAATCCCTCATGGTCAAGGATGATCATGCCCACAGGTCAAGTAAAGGGTAGTAGGTGAGTCTGTTGATGGCTATGAAGGCTGATCCTAGAGCTGCAAATTCTCTGGCAGATGCCACAGGTGGTAGTTAAAGGGAGGGTTGGACCACAGATTTCTTCTTCCATTTCTGTCATTTTTCTGCCTCCAGGGTGAGATGGTTTTTTTCAACGTATGGTGTACCTTTTCTCACAAGGTGTCACCATGTAGCCCTGTTCTGGATTAGTTTTTCCTAATTTGTGATGTCAATATCACACTTCTTTATGTTCTTAACCTCACTGCAGTCTATGGGCATCTTTCCATTGACTTCAGTGGGCTCTGGACCAGGGTGTTTAAGGTGGTGTACTTCAAACTGTGGATCTCTTTATACCCCCGTGATTCACACATGGAGGATCCCTTCTGCACCTGGACTTTCTCTTTGTGTTCCAAAAGAAGGCTTTGCTGCTTTCATGGTAGCAACTCTCCTCCTGCTTGGAATAGTGGAAGGCTTTCTTGGGCCTCAAAATCCATGTGATCCACAGTAGGAGGAGTGATTAGGCAGGAGGAACAAGCTTTTTATTTCACTAACCCTGCAACGATCAGTGTGGAAAGTAATAGAGTAAGAGGATCTCAGTAGCTTATGGAATTATTCCAGACTTTTGTCCCAGCATAATTGTGAGCATAACATGGCCCATAATGTTCTTTTTATAAGATTCTTTTAAAAAAAAAATCCCTCACATAATTACACTGTGAATGTTATTTCTCCGGACACATACTAATTTAGTTGCATTTGAGATATAGAAGGTGGTATCAGAACCAGTGTTTTGGGATCTTAAAAGAGAGCAGGATTCTTCATAATTAATATTAAGGTCCAAAGCATCCCAAGCAGTTTTATTTTTCTATTTTATATTTATATTTCAAGTTGTTCTCCCTGTGCTTCTATGTACACAAGTGCTACAGTTACAAATTCTGTTTCAATAACATCCCTGAGTTAGTTTGTAATATCCATATATCGATTCAAAACTAACAATACCAACATGTTATAATAAAACTATTCTGCACAGCTGTACTGTTTCTCTAAAAGCAGAGATAACATTAGTCTTTTAAAATCCAGATCATTGGGTTGGACAATCATAAAACTTCTCATCTAGCTGTTCAGTACTTGTAATGTTCTTAAATGCTCAAGTCAGGTCTTTGTGGGCTTTACTGTGCCCAGAGCTTCTAAGAGCTCATGGTTATACCAAAGTTAATCAGGGAAGAAAGTATTTAAACTTAGTGAGAGTGCAATTAAACAAAGGAAGATCACACATACATGTTGTACATATATATACACAATTCATAAATATAAGAAACAAACTTTATATCTGAATCTTAAATAAGAATTGTAATTCTTAATAGAATTACAATTGTGAATGATAATTATTTATATCTTGTTATGTGCTACATAATATGCTTTAATCTTGCGGTCTTATGAAAAATTGAGGTAAATACTTTAGAATTCTTAGTTCATTTCTGAATTTTTTTTTCTGTAGAGGAGAAAAAAATAAATTAACGTAATATAAATATTCCTAGTATGCTAGTGGTAATACATGTTCTCCAGGAATGTGTGTGCGGTTAGTCTAGACTGGTTAGTCCAGAGTGGTTAGTCCAGAGCGGTAGGGAGCCCAGAATGGTCAATTAGTATTATAATAGTGGGTGGTGGGGGAGCGCTTTAACTAAAGCTTGTCAAACAAACTTTAGTTAAAGTGCCCCATCCCGGCCCTCATTTTTCAGTGCAAGGATGCTGATACATGAGATGCTGGAGTCTGCTGGAGCGTGGTAATTACCATGCTCCAGCAGACTCAATTAATCAAGTCTACTCCAACACACTGTAATTACAGTGCATCAATGCTGCCTCTCTGCTAATGTATAAGCACCCAAAAAAGCAAAGAATGGCAGCTTTCAGTCCAGGCTTGCAACAACTGAAATTGAGGAGGCAAGCCTGACAGATGAAATCTATGTTCAAACTGGTGCAGAGCAATGGATAAAGAGCTCTTTCTGCCTCTGAAAATATATGCTAGGTCTATGTTGCCTACCTGGGCAATGTTCATTATTCAGATCATAAGAACATAACCATTCCCTTTCAAGAATGCAAGAATGCAACACATCACCATACACCTTACATTTGATGGGAAACAAGGACAAGTGACTAATGTGTAAGATGAAAACAAGAGCAATTACTACAGAAATTCAGACCCCTGCTGCCTTACTTGAGGGAGATAAGAGAAAACACTGAATACACTTCTACTTGCAACACTACCCCCAGACAAAAGAAAACAACCTTCTAGAGGAGGATAAAGATATGTTAAAGCCTATTAACTCATGCTAAGTGCCATCTGAATATCTCAAAGTTATACCACTTTAGATGAAGCTGTGCTACTTAGATCATGTTAGGGCAACTTCAGTCTATTTCACAGAGATAAAATGAGCAATATTCAGTCATCCTGCATCCCAGGATGCTCCATTCCCAGCTCTCCCTGCCTGCTCTTGCCTGAGCAGGGATAAAGCCTAGGTGTCCCGGGTACTAGTCATTTTCCTGAATACCAGCACTCTAGTGCCAAGTCAGAGCTGAACAGCATATGCAACAAACAGTATTAACTCTTAATGTGCAACTGCTTATGGCATATTCTAACTTAAACACAAATTAACATTCCCCAGATTTAGTATGTTTTAAGTGTAATGTGTAACTTCACTCTGAGATAGTGGGGAGGCAGCAGGGAGGCAGAGCGGGGCCAGCAGGGAGGCAGAGTGGCATGAGCTGTGAAGTAGGAAGCCCTAGCAGACAGAAAAACTGCCCTAAAATAAGTTATCTTGAATAGTGGCATGACCAGAGGTGATGGCCTGGTAAGGGATCTGTGGGTGCTTGACTACCTAGGTGTTAGTGACCATCATCTGCTGGAATTTACTATCCAGCGCAAGGTGGTGAAAGCAAGCAGTAAGGAAAAAGTCCTTGACTTCAGGAGGGCTGACTTCAATGAGCTAAGGAAATTAAGAGAGACATTGGGGATTCGGAGCCTCAATGAGATGGGAGTCCAGGACGGGTGGTTGTTCCTTAAGGAGATGATCCTCCGAGCTCAGAGGGAGTCAGTTCCAACGCGAACAAAAGGGGGCAAGAGTGCTAAAAAGTCCTCTTGGCTCAGTAAAGGCACCCAGGAGGGCCTGAGGGCAAAAAAGATGGCATACAATCAGTGGAAGCAAGGGGAAATCACCAAGGAGGATTACACCTCCATTGTTTGTGATTGCAGGGAGGCAGTTAGGAAGGCCAAGGCAGAGACAGTACTAGGGCTGGTGAGTAGAATTAAAGATAACAAAAAGTTCTTTTTCAAATACATAGGGAGTAAGAAGAAGACACCAGGTAACATGGGGCCCCTACAGGACAGGCTTGGCAATCTGGTGATTGCAGCAAAGGAAAAAGCTGATCTCTTCAACGAGTTCTGAGCAGGGACTGGGACAACTCCCCCACTAGGATTATGGACGGGCTTAGGGACACAACGCCATGCCTAGGGTCAGGGACAATCTAGTTAGGGAACTTTTGGAGGGGCTGGACATGTTTAAATCAGTAGGTCTGGATGTTCTTCATCCGAGGGTACTGAGGGAATTGGCAAAAGTCATAGCAGGGCCCTTGGCATGGCTGTATGAGTGCTTGTGATGCTCTGGCCACATCCCAGAGGACTGGAAAAGAGCCAGTGTGGTCCCCATTTACAAGAAGGGGAGAAAGGAGGATCTGGGGTAACTATAGGCCAGTTAGTTCCACCTCAGTCCTTGAGAAGACCTTTGAGAAAATTATCAAGGAGCACATCTGCGGGGGCTCAGCATGGGAGGTAATACTCAGGGGCAACCAACACGGGTTCATTGTGGGCAGATCCTGCCTGACTAACCTTGTTTCCTTTTACAACCAGGTCATAAAGTCCTTGGATGCGGGCATTGAGGTAGATGTTGTCTACCTGGACTTCAAGAAGGCCTTTGTCACTGTTTTTCACCCCGTTCTCATAAAAAAACTAGGCGACTGTGGCATTGATGCCTACACAGCCAGATGGGTGGTGAATTGCCTCGATGCATCACAAGCAGGTCCAGGGAGGTGATTCTTTCCCTCTATGTGGTGCTGGTCAGGCCACAGTTGTAGTACTGCATCCAGTTCTGGGTGCCACACTTCAAGAGGGATGTGGCTAACCTTGAGAGGATCCAGAGGAGGGGCACTCACATGGTCAGGGGGCAGCAGGCCAGGACCTATGAAGATAGACTAAAAGGCCTGTATCTATTAAGCCTCCACAAGAGAAGACTGAGAGGGGATCTGGTGATTGTCTATAAAGTCACCAGGGGGGGACCAGTGGAAAATAGGTGAGGCTCTGTTCACCTGGGCACCACTTTGGATAACAAGGAACAACGACCACAAATTGATAGAGAGTAGGTTCGGGTTTGGTATCAGGAGGCATTACTTTACAGTTAGGGCTGCCAGGCTTTGGAATGGGCTCCCAAGGGAGGTGGTGCTCTCCCCTACCTTGGGGGTCTTCAAGACGAGGTTGGATAGATATCTGACTGGGGTATTATGATCCCAGCACTTGTTCCTGCCCAGGGCAGGGGGTCAGACTTGGTAATCTGTTCAGGTCCCTTCCAACGCTAGAAACTATGAAACTATATCTATAGGTATAGATAGATCAATAGATAGATAGATAGATAGATAGATATCTATATTTATAGGTATGTAAAAGAAAAAAAAAGAAAGACCATTAAAAAGGGGAGACAACTGTTAACAACTGTAGTAAAGAACAACGGGTCATTAATGGACTGCTGACTCCCTTAGCTGCGTGAATAACAACACCAGAGCTGTACCACCATGCTGCCCTGCCCCGCCTCACCTCGGCCTGCAGCAGTGCCACTGACTTGAGGGGTGCAGGGGCAGTGTCCCAGACACAGCTGACCCTAGGGGTGTGCAGGGCCCAGGGCATATCAGCCTATGCAGGGCCTGTGTGGGAGGTGGGGGTGGTGGCAAGCGGCAGGAGCAGAAAGCCGGTGGCATGCAGAGTGGTGGTGCTCTCGGCACTTGCCAATGGCACTGTCCATGGGGCCTGTACGGCACTGTCCACAGGGCCCCCCAAAGCACGGGGCCAATTTGCTCCCCCTCCAAGGGACAGCTCTGGTCTCAGATTTCACATTGTCCCAAATGGTCACCTTATTTAGAGGCCTAGTTGTCATTCTAGGTTGTAGGTGGTCAGGTCTGGGGCGAGTATACTGAATTTGAGTG
>NW_005841919.1:3713188-3718531 GCF_000455745.1 Alligator sinensis
GCCAGAAACCAAGAGATCTATATGAGGAAATGAGTCAGAAATCCAAAAGATCAGGCAGAGCATGAAATCAGGAGGCTAGCTGGGTCAGGTATCCAGAATCAGGTCAGGCATCTAGAGAATGTGTCAGGAACCCAGGAACAGCACAAGCTAAGGGTGCAGCAGCCTGGGTACAAGGTTGAACCTCATTGCCTAGATACTTTCTCTTCCAGGTCAGGGGTTTATATTGGAAGGGATGAAGTGTCAGCTGACCTTGGCTGGCCAGTCCAGTGGCAGGGAACGGGCATGTGGCTAAGTCAAGCTGGAGTGTCAGGCTCTGACCTTGAACCTGAGAGTTTGGCCTCCCTGACATACAAGCTCACCCACATGCCACCTCCCCAGAAGAACACCAGAGGAGAGACAAGTGGCCAGAGCACTCCATCTGGGCCTAGGCACACACCCACTCCCTGCCACTGGAGTGGCCAGCCAGGGTCAGCTGACTTCTTACCCCTTCCCCTTTAAGCCCCTGACCCAGAAGGGGAAGTGTCCAGGTACAAGGTGCAGCTTTGTACATAGGCTGCTGCACCCTTGGATTGTGCTGCTAGTGACTGATAGATTCTCTGGATACCTGACCTGGCTAGCCTCCTGACCTCATGCTCTGCCTGATCCTCTGGATACCTGACCTGGCTCTGACTTTACCTCTTAGATCCTGACCCAGCTAGCCTCCTGACCTCATGATCTGCCTGGACCTCTGGATTTCTGGCTTGGTTTCCCAGACAGATCTCCTGGCTTCTCCTGACCCTGAGGTGACTCTCAGACTTGGCTGCCTATAGCCTGGCATTACATGAAGGATTCTAGCCACCTGTGTCTACCCAAAAACTCTGCTGATGAGATGGGAGCCCAGGGGGAGCAGCTGTGCGAGGTGTGCCATGGCCTAGATTAAAGGCTGCAGCCTGACATAACCCCCACTTCCAGGGGGCACTGGTCCAGGCTTCCCTGAGTGGTCCTTATGGAAGTTTTTTCACTAGATCAGGGGCCTGGACATTTTCAATAGGCTCCCATGTGAGTTTCTCTGGCCCATACCCCTCCCAGTCCTCAAGGTAATATGGTTTTCCTTGCCTCCACCTTGAGTCTAGAATCTCATGGGCTAAGTATTCTTCTTGACCCCAAACAATTACAGGTGGTGGAGGAAGCCAAGACCAGTAGGGGAGTGAGTTTTCTGTGTAGGGCTTAAGCAGGGACATATGAAATACTGAATTAATTTTCAGTGTTGGTGGGATCGGATTAATTTGCCTAGTGATACGGAAGGAACCAATGGACCCGTGATCCAGTTTTTTGAAGGCTGGTGGGTATGGAGGTATCCTATTGACAGCCACATTGTTTGTTCTACTGAGTAAGCAGGTGTTATGGTCCACTAAGCCATGTTGTACCCAGGGTTATCAGAGGTGGTGGGTAGGACTGGGGATTAAACCCATAACTGGTCTAGAATAGGGTCTGTCTGATTGAGGTGTGCATGGAGTTGTAGGTGAACTCTGCAAGTGCTAGAAGGGGGACCTAGTTATTCTATTGGAAATTGAGGTAATACCAGAGGTATTTTTCTAGGATCTGATTTGTTTTCTCAGCTTGACTATTTGTGTGTGGGTGGTATGCAGACAAGAGCTGGGCATGGATGGACCCCCAGCAAGTGCAGGGCCTCGCACCAAAAATCAGAAGACAAACTGGGGCCCACAGTCAGAAATTACGTGGTCTGGGAGATTATGAAGGTGAACCACATGGTCCAAACATAATTGGGCAGTGTCTTTGGCTGAAGGCAGACCTGTCCATGGGATAAAGTAGGCCATTTTGGTAAGGTGATCTGTCACCATCAGGACTGTATCTGTTTGATTCAGGCATTCCTACAATAAATAGTGAAATAGCAGATAAAGGTCAAAGGGGAATAGGAAGAGGCTGGAGAAGCCCACACAATTTCTGTGTGGGTCTTTTAGTGCAGGCACAGATCACAGGAGCAAATGAAGTCTCAGATTCTCATGCAGGCATGGCCACCAAAAGTACTGGGAAGACAGTCAATAGGTCTTGTCTGCTATGAGGTAGTCACTAACAGTGATCTGTGGCTTGCACAAAGCACTTCCAGTCTGGCCAGACCTGGAGGCACATAGCTCCTCCCCCACATGAAGATTACTCCCTCCTGTATCTGATGGGCTGTCAAGAGAGGGTAGCCTGCTCCCTGAGGAGAATTTCCTCTTGGGTGGCAGCTTGAAGCAAAGTTAGCAGGTCTATTTTTAGATTTTTGTCTACCTCCCCGCTGGTCCCATGCCTAGGATGCTCATTTTAATTTTCACTGGCTGGCCAGGAGTGGTCACTTCCAAAATCCAGGACCGCCCCAGCCAAACCGGGATGTATGTTCACCCTTCCTCTAAATTATTTCCATCTTCAACCTTCACCTGACCTTAAACTGAATTCTTCCAATGTTAAAACATTTTTAGCATTCCCCAATACTACAAATGATTTGGGACATCCTGGCACCTAAAACAACAGTGGCTGCACACACATCTTTGATATCCAAACTGTTGGAAGTGAATGAAGTCACATTTGTTCCAAATGCAAGATCCTGATTTCATCCCCTCTGAAAGTGCATCCAATACTGATGTTTATGAATCAACCCAAGCCTGGCAGAATGATTGAGTAGTATCCTTTTCTGTTAAAAAGAAAAGCAGCAGTAGCAGGGCACTGGTAATGCTCAGATCTCTTCTGTGTCTAACTTTGACATAATATAGGGTGTTATTAGCTTTTTAGATATTGTTCCATGTAGTTGTAGATGAGGGTCTGAAGTGGTGATCTTCATAGAATCACAGAAATGTAGGGGTGGAAGGGACTTCAGGAGGTCATCTAGATCAACCCCTAGTTCAAGGCAGGAACATCCCTGTCTAAACCATCCCAGAAAAATATTTGTCTAACCTGTTCTTAGGAACTTCCAAGGATGTGGATTCCATAACCTTTCTAGATTATCTATTCCAATGCTTAAATCACCATCATCCTGTGAGTTTGGGGGGATCCTTTATTTAATAGTTTTCTATGAACACAGAGGACTGGATTTGATGGCCCAGGAGGCTCCTTCATGTCATATATAGAATCATAGAAAATTAGGGTTGGAAGAGACCTCAGGAGGTCATCTAGTTCAACCCCCTGCTCAAAGCAGGACCCCCACAACTATATAATCCCAGACAAGGTTTTGTCTATTTGCATGACATTCGTGTGTACCTTGCAATGGGGCAGACAACAGGCAGTGATCACCCCGGCACAATTCAGGAACACTATGATTTCATAGTGTCTGGGACATTAGTAACTTCGTTGCTGTGTATAAACATCAGCGATAATTACCTCACAAACATCCATCACATCGGTGCTGACCATCAATGTGCCAGCAATGAACAGGTTATCTCAGAGGTGGACAAAATATGGTCTGTGGGCCACATCCAGCCCACCAGGCAATTCCATCCAGCCTGCAGGGCCCCTCTGTAAGATGAAGGAATTATCATGGGCCCTGGCTCTTGGCTGCCCCTGTGAAAGCCAGTGCCTCCATGCAGGATGTGCAGCTCTGGTTGCGAAGCAACCAACCCCCACTCCAGCCTTGCCTGTCCTGCCCCCAGCCCCAAAGGAGGGGGCACTAGAGACAAGAAGCTGCTGCCTGGCAGAGGCTTTTGCCAGGTGCCCTATGGCTGTTTCCAAGCCCTGCCTCCTGGGAGAGTGAGAATTCAGGTATAGGCCCCACTGGGCTGAGGGCCAGGGACTCCTGTTGGGGGAAAGGGAGCTGGGAGCACAGGGAGTCATGTGCTATGGGGCCAGGCCAGGCTGGCCCCACATGCTACCACCACATGCAGCTCGGGACTCGGGCAGGAACATGGGACCTGTGCACTATGGGTGGGGCACTATGCACCTGGGTGGGGCTGGCCCCACACTCTGCCACCACATGTGGCTGGGCACTTGGGCAGGAGCACAGTGGGGCTGACCACACTTGCTGCCACCACATGTGGCCCTGGGGACTTGGGTGGTAGTGCAGGAGCTGTGTATTATGGGGCTGGGTTGGGTTGGCTCTGCTTGCTGCTGCCATGTGCAGCCAGGGACTTGGGCAGGAGTGCAGAAATGTGCACTATGGGGCTGGGTGGGCTTGTTCCACTTGCTGCCACCATGTGTGGCCCCCACACACCCTCCCATACCCTCCACATCCCACCATACCCCTCACACCCCACCATACCCCCACATACACCCACATCCTCCCACAGCCCCCCCACACATCCCACCCCACCATACCCACACACATACCCACATACCTCCACCCCAACCACACACCCCAGACCCACACTCCCACACATACAGCCATCCCCACACACCCCACCACACACAAACCCACCCACTCTCCAACTATACACTCCCGCAACCACACGCACCCTTAGCCCCCTCCCCATACACTATACAAAAGTAAGACTGTATTTTGAACCATTATACAATTGCCTCTATGTACATTGTGCAAACACACATAAATCAGGATAAATAAAATTAAAATACATTATAGTAGCTTTTTGATTCTTAGTATACTATTTGTTTTTTTTCCCCTTGGTTGCAAGATGGCAACCCCCCCCCCCCCCAAGAGTACTTCCAGGGCAAATGGAGGTACTTCAGGTGGCAAAGGCCAAGGGTTAGGGGGATGGGACTTCAGGCTCCAAGATGGTGACCAGTGGGTATGACACCTGTCAAGGGGTGGGGCTACCCTTGTGACCCTCAACAGCTCACCAAAACTTGTTAAGCAGCCCTCCAGTCGAAATAATTGCCCACCCCTGCTTTAGTCTGGGGATGACCACACACATTTGCACTGGCACTGGACTGGCACTGGACTGGCCTGCCTCATTGTCACATCTTGATGCTAAAGGGTCAGGCCAAGCTGCTCACGCTATTCCATAGAGATTCTTTTCCCCAAGTGGAAGTTCTGGAGTCACTGCTGGTTGTGCCAGGTCTGCCCAATGGTGTATCCCTTACTTGTGGCCCTGTTCCAGGATGGCTGGTCAGCATAGGAGGAGTTCACAGCTATTACAACTGGTGCCAGCTGTCTCTGCTCCACCCTGTTTGTATGTAGCCTGCATGACTGCCATCACTTTCTGAGGATGGAAAGATGCTGCTGAAAAGCCCTCCATCATGTCTCTGCCCTCTAACTGCCCATCACACCCTCTAACTGCCGCTGCTTGTTGAAACTGGCATTGCATTGATAGGGCCAATGGCTGGAACTGATCACTGAGCTGGACTCATGCTTTGCCATCAGTTGGCAAACTAAAAACATTTCTGCTCAGCGACCTGGGTGGGGGAGAGAAATTCTTT
>NW_005841919.1:3718541-3753621 GCF_000455745.1 Alligator sinensis
TCATGCAGCAGCACAGCTTAGTGCAATAAAAAGATCATGTGATCTTCACCAGAAATCCAAATGTCTACCCAGGGCTACCACAGTGCTAGGTGAGATATTCCTACCTAAATGTGAATTTAATGTCACTTAGCACCATGGATGCTGGTGCTTCCATTGGCTAACTCAGGTTCCCATATCTAGCGCTTGGACCTAGGTAAACTCTTCAGTGATGATATACACAGAAAGATAAATTTGTATATCATGAATCAGGGCTGAACAGAAGCTCTCTGAGCCACAGCTAGGGAGTGTAGGGGTATGTATGCATGCATACATGTGCATGTAGAATTGGGGCCAGCTAGGCATGGCCAAGATCTCTCCTGTCCTAAATCTTCCATATTCTGAGAGGGGAAGTCTGTGTTTCTTAGTTAGTGGTGAGGATTTTAGTACAAATTTTGGTTAATTAGGCTTTGTTCAGAGGTTTAGAAGCTGGCTTCCAATCTGTATCTACAGTTCCAGTCTGAGTAATATTTTACCATCAGTATTTTTTTAACAGTGTAACTTGACACTCCGCAACATTATGTGACCATTTTCCCATAGAAATATAACAATAAACTGGAGAGAAAAAATCTTGCAGCTTAAGGTGGTCATGTGGGAATGAAGGCATACAATCCAAACATATAATAATTGCCTGCCTGGCTCCTTGCCTTAAATTATACCCCCACAGAACAAATATCCTGAATACTGAAGACAGCTGAGGGACAGAAATGATGATCGTAAAATCAAATACTGTAATGACAATTGAAATTCTTATTCTATAAGCAGAAATTGTGATGTGGTTTATTATTGGCTTGTCATGCCTCAGCAAATATTTTTAAAATATTTTTGTGAGTTGGAGGACATGTTTTTGAAATAGTGGTAGTGTTCTAGTTAAAGTAACTACATCCCTTTCAAAATTGCTGGATTTTGTTTGGTGCTGTTAATGTTCTTCTATGGTTAGGCATAGAAAAGCCATTCTAAGATAAGAGTTTCATACTGAATTTTTCTCAATGATTCCATTTCAGCTTGTTTATTTAAAAGGATAAATAGTGTGACTGGCTCTTTCAACTATTGCTAATGTAACTTTGGATCTAAAAAAGAATAAGCACTTTTTCTCTACCCTCTTTTATTATTCCTAGTACTACACATTCTACTGGGTGACTACTGGCAGAGAACTTAATCAGCAACTTTGCTGATGATGCATTTGGCAGAACAGAATCCATCTTCTTTCTTTAGGGAACTGTTGGTATTTCAGTCCTTGTTTGAGTAAGCATTTGTTTTGTCAGCAAAGAACTGAAGATACCTTTTCAGTTCATATGCTAAGAAAAAGAACCCACCATTTTTTCATCTCTACTTTCTTGTCTTAAAAGTCTTGTGTTTCAAAAACTAATGATGATATTGGATTTTAAAGAAACTGATTTCTGCTTGGCATGGCATAAGATGGGAATGGTAGTTAGTTATGTTAGTATGAAGTCATGCAAAAGGCAGAGCAAATTTGCACCTTACAGATAAAGTGAGTCCATGTACAGACATTCAGTTTCTCCTAGGAGAGTCACTGCTCTCCCAGGAGAAACCAGAAGTGTACAGATGTTCAGAATTTTTCTCCCAGAGCAGAAATGGCCAGTCTGGAAGAAAAATAACCTGGGAACAACCAGGTTTAAATTACTTTTGTGAGAGTTTGTCTGGGGAGAGAAAATGTCTGTACATGTTTTCTTCTCAGAGCTTCAACACAGTCCTCCAGCTTTGCTCCTCTCCCACCCCATCATGCAGAGAACAGGACACCCTGCTTTCACAATTCCTACATTGTGCTACAGGGAGACACAGGCTGATCTTGATCAGTTTGAGTGAGCAAATCCAGACTGCCCTGAGCACTGCTGCTATCTGTTACCATACAGGCTGAGGGAGCCTGCAGAGTCCCCTGAGATGTATGCACAATACATGGGTCCTTTGGCTGCGCAGCATCAGCACTGCATGCTTTCTGCTCTTAAGGAACTCAGCATCTATATGTGTGTTCAGGCATTTCCAGGTAAATTTTTCTACAAAGAGCCCAAACAGGAGAATTCTCCCACATCATTTGAACAAGTGTACACAGCCTGAGTTAGTTTATAAGGCAAATCTGTACTGCCTTCTGCATGGCATAAGATGACCAGATCTATAGTGCTTGCACCTCCAAGTAGGATCAAACACTTATCATCACCAAAACTCCTCCCCTTCTTCTCTTACTTCCTCTTCTTCATATTATTCAAGAAGACTGTCATTCTACTAACTAAGGTTTGGGAATTAAATTCCCCCTATTGCCTCAGTTTCTTGTCTATCCCAGCTGACATTATGAAACTCTATGAAATGCTAATTCAATTGAATTCAAAGTTCTCTTATTAGATCAAGTCATCCATTGAGATCCAATTAATGCCTTTTAAAACTCTAACTGTCAAAAGAAATTGCACTTTGTACTTTCTGACCAGTTGAGTTATAGGATGGGCTCCCATGCTGAACTCAAAATAAATGTTTGTATCTTGGAACAAAGGTTTGAGGTATCCTCAGTAACTTCTATGCCTATGTTAACTGCCTTGAGTTTATTGACTGTCCATGTTAAAGAAAAACTCTAGGACGACAGCCCTTTAGGTCATGTCTTCATTTGGGGGGGGGGGGGGGGGGGTGAAGTGTTTTACATAGGATTTTTAATGAATGCATCCTAAAATTTAAGTGCAGACAAGGATCTCAAGGCACCCTGGTTGAGAATCACTGGTCTTAATAGCGTTAGAAGAACCAACTACAGCTTTGTAACAGGTACTTTTTAATGCCATTAGTTTTTAATTCACACTTTTACAACTATAAACAAGTAAACTGTAAAACCCATGTAAAAGAATACAGAAATGTCTTGGGGTTGTTGGTTGTAGCCATGTTGGTCTAAAGACATAGGTACACAAGGTTCTTTGGGTAGATGTGATATTTTTTATCAGACCAACTAAACAGTTGGAAACATTGTTCTTTGCAAGCTTTTGGGCACAAACACCCTTCTTCAGGCATATGTGACTCCAAATTTGTTCTACAGTAAAGATTGGGTTGACCCAAGTTGATCTATAGTTCACCTTCCAAAGTGAACTAGCTTAGACTGGGCACACCATTTTTGGGGTGATTTAAGCACTGTGAACACTGTGACACCCAGGCATTTAGACTGACCTAATCTAGGTTAAGTTGATCTAAATATAAAGCTTGTACATACCCATAGGCAATGCATAGGAGAGATACAGGGGAGCTTGTGCCCCCCCTGAGATTGGCCGCCGCCGGCTTCTGTGGGCAGTCGCCACTCCCCACCCCCTCATTACTGATGCAGCTGCAGGCGTTCCCTACTCAATGCTCGCTGCCGCCAACAGTGTGGATGGCAGCTGCAGGCGGTCCCAGCTCGCTGCCCACTGCTTGCCACCCCTCTACCCCCTCACTGCTGACACCGCCGTGGCCACTTGCGGGTGGTCCCTACTCACTACTGCCACGCCACCACCGCCGCTGCTTGTGGGTGACCACTGTGCCCCACCAACCTCAGAAGGCATGTGTCATTCATGTACTTACTATCAGGAAGTATCCCTGCATGTGAAATCCTGATGCCACAATTGCTTCCTGTGGATCCTTTTGCCTTTGTGGAATCCCACTGAAGTCAATGGAACAACCCAAATGAATAGCCATTGAATGTGAATGGAGCTATGTGAATGTGCATTGGCTGAGGATCAACTGAAATTTTAGGCACTTCTAAGCAAGAAAGATGTGAACAAATTGGAAAGAGTCCAGAGGAGCTCTACTAAAATGATTAGAGACCACAGAGACAAAATTTATGAGGGAAGATTGGAAAAACAGGTTATTTAGTCTGAAAAAGAGAAGACTATGGGGAGGATTTGATAACAGTCTTTGAAATATCTGAAGGTGAAAGAAGCAATGGTCTTAAACTGGGAAATTTAGGTTGGCTATTCGGGAAAAGTTTCTAACTCTGAGGATGGTTAAACACTGGAACAGGTCACTTAGAGAGCATGTGGAATCTCCATCATTGGAAGTTCTTATGAGCAGATCAGACAAGCACTTGGATGAGAGAGTTTAGACATGGACAGCTATGCTGTGATCAGGAGGTTGAACAAGACCTCCTGAGTTCCCTGACAGCTTCATGTTTCTATAAGGGGAGTGGCCACATAGGTTCAAGAGCCTTGGACCTGAGTGTGTGTGCATATTTTAGTTAAGATGGGCATTTCACATTCAAATCATCAATTGGAAGCTGACAAAAATCTTTTCTGCAGTATACGTGGAAAAATACTGAATTGTATGCATCTTCTGCTACCCAAGTAACTTCTTCTGCTACCAAAATATGAAAAAGTTTTTCTCTAAAACAAAAATGAGCGGAGTAGCTAAGATTTAGGCAGAACTTTAGTGCTGGATATTTGGTTCTAAATATTAATCAAAGAGGCTTTACATTCTTGTTGTTGACAAAGCTGACTGACACTGTTGTTGCACAAATCAATTACTTTAAAAAAGAGAATAAGCAATGGAAAGAACAACTGTCTTGTATCAGATAATAGATTATATAGACGGTATAATGTAAAAAAGCTATATTGCTTCAATCAACTGGCACCACAGCTGCTGTACATATTTGACACATGATTTCAACAGCATTAAAAATAGTAACTAAAGAAGTGGCAAACAACAGTGTTTGAAAAAACATACCCAATCTCTCTTTAGCTTCTATTTTATCATGCCCTAATTAAATATTAAGGAAGAGTACATTATTTTTTTCCCAAGTATCTTATGGCAAATATAGTTCTGGGAAATAACTCAAATAGCCTTTTGGATACTGGTCTTCCATGCAGAATGAGTGTAGGTATGTTTTTATAATTAAATGGTTTACTTACAGCACATACATTCAGACTTACTTGTCAGTTTTCTTTCCTTATTTAAGAAACACGTTTAAAACATAGCCAAATAGCCAGTCCACAAAAGTTGTCTTCTGAATATAACAGTAGAAAGCAAAGTGCAATCACAGATTACTCTTTTCACCATATTCACGGGAAGGAAGCAGTAACAGCATATACAAAGCTACTGAGGCTAGCAGTAGTGGGAAAAACCTTTTTCAGATTGGCTGCCTGGAAAAGGTTTGAAATATGCAATGCAGGGAAGTGATATTTTGTGGCATTCATTCAATTTACCTGTGGTACACTCCTGGGAGCCATCCTATTAAACAACAGCTCCAGTGGGTCAATAAACTTAACTTAATTAAATTGCTTTCCCTTCCACACTTCCAACTAGCAAGATTTAGTGCAGAGGGACACAGCATTGCTTGTAAACAAAGGGATGATTTAGCTAATCATTTGATGAAGAAAGATATATATTTTTGTCAATAATTGTACACTCAAAGCAAAGTGCTGGTCTACATTAAAACAATCATGTTGGATGAGAAGACAGACAATACCAACTAATGAATGGCTGTATTTTCCAAATACTGTCAGGTCAATACAGTACCTAAAAGCAAGGTGCTATAACTTAATACTGCTCTATTTTACTAAATAAAACTGAAATTTCAGTTGCTTAAGTATAACGTGTGTAAAATACGCTAGCATGGCTGAAGAGCAGTACTCTTCTGATTGTTTGGGTCTTTGTGTTCATTAGTGGCTCACACAAGTCACTTTTCAGTAAGCTTTCATTTTATTATATTCTCTGCGACACAAGAAGCCTCACTCATCATTAAGGGTGCCTGAAAATTTTAAATGTAAGACTCTTATTTGTAATTTTTTATATTTGTGCCAAATTTGAACTATTTAGGCTGAATATTTTCAAGCCAGGCATATGCTTAAGGTTGCAATTCTTGCTAAGTTTCAGCCTAACCAGTTTAGTTGTTTCTGGGGATAAAACAAGGAAACACTCTGTTGTTTTGCTACCAGATTAAGACATTTTTAAAGCCACTTTTGAGGTCTCATGTTTTCATGCTCTGGAACAGAAAGTATCAGTTTGGGTATGGGAATCCCCTGTTGTAATAAACATTAGGGCTGTGTGAAGCTTCAGCCCCTGATTCGAGTTGGTGGAGATTCGGCCCGATTTGGTGGCCGAATTTCTAAATCCAAATCGAATCAGAGGACACTTTGATTTCTCCGAATCTAATCGGAAACCTCTGAATCAATTCGGAGAGATTCGGAAAGATTTGGAGATTTGGACACAGACACAGCTTTAAATGCTTTTTCTACATAGCTCTAAATAGCAGGGGCTCATGAATGCTGCAATGCTGGGGAACATGGAGCATCCCACAGAGGCACAGGGGGCTCCCCAGCACGCTCTGCAGCAGACCTGGAAGTGGACCAGAAGGACTTCCACTTCCAGGTCTGCCATGGAGTGCACTGGGGGGCTCCCCCATTCCTCCCTGGCTTGGTGACTGGTGCCTCCTGGGTCTGGGGGAGGCATCCAGGGTCCCCCTGCATCTGATCACCGAGCCGAGAGGGCGTGGGGGCCCCCCCCGATGTGCTCCCTGGCAGACCCGGAAGTGGAACGGAAGTACTTTTGGTCCACTTATGGGTTCACCTCTGAGCATGTGGAGGGCCCCCCTGCACTCCTATGGGATGATGCATGTGTCCCAGTGTCACAGCATTCACAAGCTACGCCTGGTACCTCGAGGTATATAGAAAAAACTTTTAAAGCTGTGTCTATGTCCAAATCACTGATTCTCCAAATCAGCATCGAATCTTCAGATTCGGATTCAGCTGAATCAAATCAGGGACCGCGATCCGAATCAACAAATCGAATCACTATCCCTGATTTGGGCCGAATCTGAATCCAAATCGAATAGGGCCTGCTATACACACCCCTAATAAACATGCCATTTGGTACTCAAAATTAGTCAACTTGCAAAGTTATGAAAAATCTCAGTTTGCTCAAGCCCAGAAGACCTTATTTGAGTTTAAACACTGTATTTTCTGAAGATTACATCTCCACCACATGTCCTCCATACTGGCCAACTGAACAGTGCATGGACTATCGCTTAAGCCAGTAATTAAGTATTCTTCATTCTGGGGGCAAAGGAGCTGAACATAATTTCCCTTGCAATTGCTTCTCCTGGTAGCCAGGTGTGTTGTGGTACCAGGCGCAGGAGCTGAGAACAGGAAGACTGACTCTCTCATAGTCTCAATGCTCCCTCTGGAAACTTCCAAGCAGCTTGTAAAAAAGGAGTGGGGCAGCCTGGCTCTAATGCAAAGGAGCAAGGAACTGATGGGAAAAAAATGATTACTACCATTAGTTATGGAAACTGAATTTGAAGAAACCTGGTGGCTCTCTTGAGGCATTCTGCCATGGAGTCAGATGGTGGAATGCAGAAGATCATAGGAGTTGTTGTTCAGCCAGTGAAACTGGTGTATAGGAAAAAAATGAGGGCATTACCCTTCCTTACAAAGGCTTTCAAAAGTAATTGCTTCACCACAGGGAAATGTACCTGGAAAGTAACTGTTTAGCTGCTTCCATTAATTTTCTGGGTTTTTTTCTTGCACCTCTACTGTGAAAATTACTAAAAAATGAACATTACCCTTAATTATCACCCTTAAAATAAAATATATAACATTTAATTATATATTTTATTATAAATGTTACCCTTAATTATCACAAGCACGAACACACACCCCACCCCACCCCCTGCATTAATTTTTTTTTTTTCAGATTGCAACATTCAAAATTAGGGAAAGCTAGAATAGAAGTAAAGCTGCCTGTGAATTTTTACCTTAGCCCAACTTGTACACACGCATTATCATAGAATCATAGAAAAGTAAGTTGAAAGGGACCTCAAGAGGTCATTTAATCCCAACTTCTGCTCAAGGCAGGACATTGACTACACCATCCTAGAAAAGTGTTTCTCTAACCTGTCCTTAAAGATTTCCAAGAATGGAGATTCCAGAGTTGTGATGTAAATAGGTTGAGCATTTTAATGTTCAATTAAAAATCAAACACCTGGATGCAACTGTCTGTCACAGGGACAGTGTCAAATTGAATTAGGATTACAATGAAAAGTAACAGTCAGTCACAATGCCTGCACTGCGCTGCAAGAGTCACGAGATCTAGAGTGATAACAGTCTTTTCTTTTCCTTTTGGAGTTTTGGAACGTCAGAGATGTAAGTGACATGATCTCCTGTGGGAGAGGATCACGCTGCTTCATGAACAACGTTTTGTTAATGAGTCCTAGCTCAGCTTTTGATACAGAAAAGTTCAAGAAAGGCAGGGATAGCTCTGTAGGGCCATGAGTTTTTGGCTTATGCTGGGCGTATCTACACGTGAATTTATGTGTGCCTAAACTTAATGTGTCTTAGTGTAAGATGCACTATGGTGATTTAGGCATGTGTGGACACCTTAAGATGCCTTAAAGTGGCTCACTGGGCAAACACATTGGCTTCCTGCCCTGGTCCCTGGATGCCCCATGGAAGCCCATGGCAGTGTAGCCCAGTGCCTGCTGAGGGGATGGGAGCCTCCAGTCCTCCTGGATCTGATTGGCCCAGTCCCAGCTCTAATCCCCTCCCCATGTTCCTGCCTCCCTAGCATTGGACAACAGTGAACTGTAGCCAAGCCCATGAGGTCCTGTGCTGCTGCCAGGCACCGCCAAAAAGAAGATGCAGCAGGTGCTGTTCTGCAAGGTGCAGATGCTGGACCTGGAGTGGCAGTTCCGGCAGCAGCGGTCCCTGTCAGCGTGCTGACCCACTTGGGACTAAGTCAGCAGAGGAGGCTGGAGGTCAAGGGTTTCTGTCAAAGCACAAGGGAACGGCCCTCCCCCCCCACATGACTCCCTGCAGGGGAAGTGGTCAGCGCAGCACAGGCAGGGCTTTTGCTACTAGCTCCCCCATGCCACTCCCTCAGGGCACGTTTTCTGCCTGGGCAATGCAGCCCTGCAGCAGCGGGATGCTTTGCTGCCCACCTGGAATTCAGGCACCTTAGAAGCCTGCATTGGGTCTCCCACCTGGGACAGCAGACAAGCTGGGACTGTGTCTGCTCCCAGTGCCCAGCACAGCTTTCCCTGCTCCACCCACCTCCATCTGGGGCAAGTTCCTGGCTTCTCTGCCAGACACTGTCCATGGGAGAGGTGGTCGAAGCTCCTGGGGGCTCTGCTCAGCTCAGGCCAGGTAGGCTGGGTTCAATGTAGGTGGGGGCTTGGCCTTGGATCAGGCAGGCCAAGGAGAGAGTCAAGTCCCCACCCATGTTGCACCCAGCCTGCCCAGGCTGAGCAAAGGCCCTGACTGCACTGAGCTGCCCACTTCTCCTGCAGGGAGTCGGGGGTGGGGGGCAGGATTTTTCCCTTGTGCTTTGACAGGAGCCCTTGCACCTTCTGCCCCCTCTGCCAACTTACTCACAAGTGTGTTGGCACACCGACAGGGACCGCTGCTGCCAGAACCGCCGCTCCAGCTCCAGCATCTGCACCCTGCACAACAGCATTCGCCGTGTCTTCTTTTTGGCAGTGCCTGGCGGCAGCGCAGGACCCCACAAGCTTGTCTCTGGCCCGTTCAGTCACATAGACAGTGTTAAGGCACCTTAAGGCATCTACATGTGGGTTAAGGCACCTTAACTAATCATGCCTAAATATGATACCTGCTTTATGCAGGTATTCAATTTAGGCCTGATTAGCCTAAAATCACCATTTTTAAGGCACATTAAGGGCACACACGTGTAGACACATGCACTTAATGCACCTTAAAAATGGCTAATCACCATATAGATGCGCCCACTGAGTACAGTGAAAAAGATCCTACATTGGAAATAGTAGGGGAAGAGAGGAATAATGGGGGAGTTACATAGAAGATCATGTTTTAATCAGCTTCAGCCTGGTGAAGAGCAATGTGATGATGAGTTAGGGGATTCTGTGACCATCTGTTGTTATATATATATCAACCCAGGAGAACTACAGCTGCTGGCAGAAGAAGACAGTTTTTTCAAGGTAATTAAATGGTTTGGTTCTTTCCTAATGAACTGAACTTTTGGCTCTTTGCCCATTCATATTCTGATAAGAAAAGCAAAGAATACCATTGTGGCTGCCTTTTAAAGGCACAATCCGCTGGCCAAGATTTTTATTCCTCACCTTCTAAGCTACACAAGACTGCATTTAGTGCATCTACTCCTCAGTCAGGGTGAGTTCATGAGCTATGTCACATTAGCATGTGAGCTTCATGCTTTGAAAGTACTACCTCTTCACTGTAGAAGGGCAACGAGCAGTGATTCCCTTACTGAAAGGCTCTGGCTCATCTGAATTCACAGCTATTCACTGGAGTGATGCACAGCTGCAGTTCCCTCACTGGAAAGGCAGGAGGCACTGTGCTCAGGGGTGTAGCAGGGCAGCAGCAGTGAATGGGGCACTGCCAGCTGCTAATTGTGGGGCAAGGTATTTTACACCCTTCCCTGCACCCTCCTATCCCCAAAAGGCAATGCTCAGGGCTGGAGGCTGGGTCATCCCCACTCAGTTATGTTACTGATTGTCATAGGCAAACACAAGGCCTCCAGGCACCTCAGATATTACATCACCTATTTCTTCTCTCTTTTAATATTGAAAAAAAAATCAGCATTAAACAACCACATGTACAAGAGACTGGAAGACAAAGAGATTGTGCCTATAGAATGAATATAAGGCGTCTACAGAAGGAGTATAAGAATATTGCTCGCGCATGCTGGCGTGAAATCAGGAAGGCCAAAATGCAATTGGAGTTGCAGCAAGCAAAGGACGTGAAGTGTAACAAGAAGGATTTCTACAAGTATGTTAGCAACAAGAGGAAGGTCAGAGAAAGTGTGTGTCCATTACTGAATGGGGGAGGCAACCTAGTCAGAGATGATGAGGAAAAGGCTAAAGTACTCAATGCCTTTTTTTACCTCAGTTTTCACAGAGAAGATCAGCTCCCAGACTACTGTACTGGGCAGCACAGTTTGGGGAGAAGGTGAGCAGCCCTCAATGGTGAAAGAACAGGTTAGGGGCTATTTAGAAAAGCTGGATGTGTACAAGTCCATGGGGCCAGACGTGATGCATTTGAGGGTGCTGAAGGGGTTGGCTGATGTAATTGCAGAGCCACAGGCCATTATCTTTGAAAACTCATGGTGATTGGGAAAGGTCCCAAATGATTGGAAAAGGACAAACATAGTGCCTATCTTTAAGAAAGGGAAGAAGGAGGATCCAGGGAACTACAGTCCAGTCAGTCTCACCTCAGTCCCTGAAGAAATCATAGAGCAGATCCTCAAGGAATCCATTTCTAAGCACTTGGAGGAGAAGAAAGTTATCAGGAACAGCCAGCATGGATTCACCAAGGGCAAGTCATACCTGACTGACCTGGTGCCTTCTATGATGAGATGACTGGCTCTGTGGATGCGGGGAGACCAGTGGATGTGGTGTACCTTGATTTTAACAAGGCTTTTGTTTTGGTCTCCCTCAGTATTCTTGCAAGCAAGTTAAGGAAATATGGCTTTGAGGAATGGACTATAAGGTAGATAGAAAACTGGCTGGATCATCAGCTCAGAGGGTAGTAGTCAATGGCTCAATGTGTAGTTGACAGGCAGTATCAAGCAGTGTGCTCCAGAGGCTGGTTTTGTTCAATAGCTTCATTAATGACCTGGAAGATGGGATGGAGTGCACCCTCAGCAAGTTCACAGATGACACCAAGCTGGGGGGAGTAGTAGATATGCTGGAAGGTCAGAGTAGGATTCAGAGTGACCTAGACAAATTAGAAGATTGGGCCAAAAGAAATATCAAGAAGTTCAATAAGGACAAGTGCAAAGTCCTGGACATAGGATGGAAGAATCCCATGCATTGCTACAGGCTTGGGACCAACTGGCTAAGCAGCAGTTCTGCAGAAAAGAACCTAGGTGTTACAGTGGAAAATAAGCTGAATGAGTCAACGTTGTGTGCTTGCTGCCAGAAAGGCTAACAGCATACAGTGCTGCATTAGTAGGAGCATTACCAGCAGATTAAGGGAATTGATTCCTCCCCTCTATTCTGAACTGGTGAGGCTATATCTTGAGTATTGTGTTCATTTTTGGGTCCCCCACCACAGAAAGGATGTAGACAAGTTGGAGAGAGTCAAGCAGAGTGTAACAACAATGTTTTTGGGGCTGGGGCACATGACTTATGAGGGGAAGCTGAGGGAACTGAGCTTATTTAGTATGCAGAAGAGTAGACTAAGGGGTGGAGAAGGCCAGAGCTGTGTGCATGGGTCCTGGACTGGTCCAGAGCTGGTTCACTCTGGCTGGGGTGAGTCCACAGTGGGGATGGGGCAGGCTGGGGTGCTCAGCTGCTCCTGGGCACTGCTGGTGGCGGTAGTGGCAGGGACTGCAGAGCACATGGGTTCCGGGTTTGGTGAGCTGTCACATGGGGGTGATGACTGACCTGCAACAGCTCTTCAAAATGGCCTATGTGGTCTGTGGGCACAAATAATTGCTCACCCCTGGTCTAAGCTGCCTACATTGAACTGATTAACAAGTGAACAGACATTCCCTTTTGATTCTAAAAAAACAACCACATGCCTGCAGTGGCTCAGGCCAGAAGCCAGAGGGCACTAGAATGCACCTCCCTATTCTGCTAGAGCAGACAGCTTGGGTTAGGCAAGCCCACCCACCCTGGGGGGGGTGGGGGGAAGAGGGTTGCAGGGGAGGTACGAAGCATCCTGGGACACTGGGGGACTGTGAGTTAACTTAAATCTGGAGGGGATCTGGACCAATTTAACTTAAATCAGTTAAGTCTGATACTACATTCCAACCAGGTTTATCTTAAACTGGTTTAATCCATTGTGAAGGTGGTTTATGTGTACTGAACTTCTGCACTACTGGTTTATTTGTAATTTCTGTCCCTACCTGAAGAAGGAAATATAAACATCAGAGCAGATGGCAGCATCCAAAGAAAGCCCACTGCTGAGGAGTAGTACAAAAGTAGCAGTTGCCTCTACTGCTATCCTGGCTTCTGTGTCACTAACAGCAGCCTGACTGTAGTCACTGTCCCAAGTGTTGCTGCGGCCCAGGGTGCAGAACTGCTTAGCTACTTGTCTGATGGTGTAGCTTGTGCCCTGTGTCCTCCAAAGAGTATACCTCCTCAAGCATTGCAAGACACAATGCGACCCCACCTTCATCACGAAAGGACATCAATATTGGCCTGCCCCATCATTTTCACTCAGTTGTTTCTCCTACAAAGCTCTGAGTTGCTTCTCCTACAAAGCTCTCAGTTAAGTGATGTAGGAGATGCAGGTGCTCAAACATCTCTCAGGATCAGGCCTTCATTTGTTATGCTTATCAGCTCAGACACAGCAAGAGCGTTATCAGATTTGGAAAAACACACACTGCCAACATCAAAGCCAGCCCTGTTTATTCAGAAGCGTACAATATTTAAGCAATTGACATGACTAGAATAAAGAATGATTAGCATCATCAACATTTGTCTATATAACTGCACATGTTACTGTGCAATTGGCTAACGATTTTGATTTATAGATTTTCGGCAGTTCTTCTCAGGCTCTCCCCCCCTCCTCATTAACACAGACTAAAATTAAATTTGGCTTCATACTGGGAGAAGCTTACTTCAAAAACCTGAGAAAAATATTTGGGCATAAATCCAAATTAAAAGTAAATTAAAAACAGAAACAGCATTTTATTGAACACACTGTTACGTGAAGGTATTGGAAATCACTGTTGTATTAAAAATGAATTTCTAG
The DNA here is from genome assembly GCF_000455745.1 of Alligator sinensis. Lineage (NCBI taxonomy): Eukaryota > Metazoa > Chordata > Crocodylia > Alligatoridae > Alligator > Alligator sinensis. Next base: position 3,732,227 of record NW_005841919.1, read on the forward strand.
GAAAATTCCTCTGATACATTTCTAAAACATAAGCCACCCTGCAAACAGAATACACATTATTCTACACAAGTATCATGAATGAGGTATGAATTTTCAAGGTAGGCTTTTGTTCTCTCAGAAGCCATCTATTATTAACGTTATTAAAGCTACCTGAAATCTAATCACCTGGTTAACATCTCTTCCTAATTCTTCCTCCCCCAAAATGTTGCATTTCACTTGTGCAGCAGTATTCCAAGTAGCTTTTTTTGGAATTTTCCTTATAAAAAATTATAAAATAATACATGTGTAAATATTATAAAATAATAAAAGTATAATACTAATATTTAAAATGTATATTTAATCTGATAATTTGCACAAAGATGTTGTGCATCTTGAATTTTAGTTTTGTTAATTTGAAAAAAAATCAGCTTCTAAATGTGTATTTATCTGTTGCAATAGAAAACTGAACAATTCATTCTTTGATCTCTTATAGATTTGCAAATGATAATGTAAAGTAGATCTGTATGAATCTATATTAATGCTTTTAGGTATAGGGTGGCTAAAATAAATGGTTTTTAATAAAAATACCAGATTTTTATATAAATTGTATATATGAATTTAAAATTAAATATGCTAATTTAAAATTACATCTACTTTTAAAATAATTAAAATTGAATCTAAAACTATGACAATTTATATAAAGGCTCATATTTACCATACTCTTTTAAAGCAATTCAAATGAATACTAGTATTCAAGCAGTGGCTGCTTGCTGGAAAAGTTTTAAAGAATACCAAGCCACTCACTTCATGGAAATCCCCGGAACAAGCTGTTGAAATGATAAAATTGCCTTTGATAGCTATAGACTTTCTGCAGACTTAGAGCAAATATTTTATTTTCTTCAGTTTATTTAGTTTAGCTCAATTCAGTAATTTGTTCATTCAACAAAACTGACGGGGAGTTGAAAAAACAGGAAAATTTATTTTCCTTTTCCAAGCTATGAATTAAAAATATGTCAGAGAAGTCAAGTTCTATTAGTTCTGAAAATCTGAATGACACACTAATCACAATAAACAGCTCAATTCTCTAACAATAGGAAAAACATGTTTGTTTAATTACTCAATTAGTTGTAAATATAAAACACATCTTAATTTTATGAAGTTATATGAAACATTTTATTTGTATGAAGTTTATTTAACTAATAAAAATAATTCTAAATGACTGTTTTCTCAATTTTTAATTAGATTCCAATCTCTATGCAGCTTGACAGAAATCACAAGAAAAAATAGTCCAGTAAATAAGAAATGTCATTTACCATCTTCTAACATAAAAAGTAAAAAAAAAAAAAAATTAAGAATCTGAATAAAACTAGGTAAAGCTATATAATTTCTCCTCCTCTATCACTCCCTGTTTAGGAAAAAAAAAGAACAACATTTACATAAAAGCTATATTTAACTACAAATTAATGTGTCTTAATGTTTACCAATCAATATAAATCAACCTTTGTTTGAAAAAATAACTAAAACATACAAATGAAAACAAGATTAAAATCACTGATTTAAGGTTTCTTGACTTTCTTCCTGATCTAAATCCCAATGCAGATCAGTGACTTAAATCACTTTGATTTAAAGTAATCTATTTTTTCAGGGAGCCAGTAAGATTTAATTTGTAGGGGGATGGGAACAGAGTGTAGGTTTCAAAAGGGATTCAAAGAAACTTTCAGCCTGATTTGAAGACAAGATGGGATAGAAAATCCACTTCTCTTAATAGTTTGTTCTGATGGCTAATCATTGTTACTTGTAGAAATATATGACTTATTTCTAATTTCAGTTTGTCTGGTTCCAGCTTCCAGTTGCTGTTTTTGTTATTATTGCAAGACGAAAATGAACCATTAGAACCTAGGATTGTTTCCCATGAAGCAATCTTGGTATCCTGTTTGATAAACTAAACAGACTGAACTCATTTTTAAGGGTATGTATGAGTAGTATGCTGAGTCCCGCACTCCTAAGGAATTGCTTGTCCACCATAACTCCTATTTCCTTTCCACAGTCAATGCTTTCCAGGATACATTCCCCCTATTCTGCAGGCCTGGCCTGCATTCCCAGTTCCAGTTCCTACATGTACATAAGTTTGCATTTGGCTGTTTTAAAATGCTTGTCTCTGAATAGGCCCAAGCGGCCAATTTACCCAGATTGCTCTGTAATGATTGCCTGTCCTCACCGTTATGCACTGCTCTTACCAATCTGCATGGTGTCAAGAAAATGTTAGCAGCTGGGATTTTATATTAACTTTCGTATTGCTAATGAAAATGTGGAGTAGCTTTGGGGCTGGTCCCAAACCCTATGGAACCCCACTACAAACAACCCTGTTTAATGACGATAACTACTGTTTGAAATTTGTCAGTTAGCTGGTTTTTAATCCATTTAACCTATGTTCTTTTGATATTGTACAGTGCTCATTTTTTTAAAAAATCAGCATGTCCTGAAATATCAAGAGAAGTTATTCAGAGTGCTACATCTCATGTAGCAAGGCTGGTGAGGGTATTGCCTGGAGGTATGAGAGATGTGGCTTCAAATGCCCTTAGGCAGACTAGGGAATTGAACTAGCATCAGCCATATTCCATGTAAATATCCTAATCACTGGGCTATTCCCACTACCTCTTCCTGGGTGTACCTACATGTGTGCTTTACTGTGCAGTAGACTGATTTACTGCACAGTAAAGCATCACTGTCTACACATGTGCCACAATTAGGGCATAGTAGATTAATTTACTCCGGCACAGGACAGTCCTGTCAGACACAGGTACTATCCAACAGCAGAATAAATTACTGTGCTTAAATGCATATATAGATGGTGGCATTGGGATGAGTTCACTCCGGCTCAAATTGTGCCGGTGTTTATTCAGTCGCATTCACTGTATGTGTAGATGTAGTCCAGCTTTACATTTTTGTGATTCAAAGGGCGAACACAGATGTGGGGTTCATCCTAGGTCTGACTGTCCTGGGCTTAGACTCACATCAAAACAGGCATAGGACTGTTATTTGTGCGTGCAGCTTGAATGGCAATTGACTCAAGTTAGCCTCAACTGTCCCAGGAAAAAGCGCCATTTTGGATTCTTCACAGATACTTAAAGTGGCACTATAGGCTTGTACATTTGTAGGATCCCAGAATAAAAGGCTTTGTCCTGAGATAAATCCAACTTGTATTTTTAAGTTAGTTGTCCATTTACTTGCTTTAATAACTTGCTTTTATGACAATTGTCTGAAAACAAAATGTTCCCTATTGGGTCAAGTGAAATGCTTTGTGCTACCCAAAATATATCTGATTATATTTTTTCTCCAAATATTTTTTATTTGCCTGCTGAAATGAAAAATCAATTACATACACAGCCATAATAACACCAAGCTAAATCAAAAGTGACCCTGGGCTATGGATACTTGAACCAAATAACAAGATCCTTCAGAAACTGCTTTAGTGGTAGCAAGACTGGGAGGGCCATAGCCACATGCTGGGTTTTTTCATTACAATTTCTGTTAATCAGAACAATTAATTAAACTGAAATTGAAATATTTGAAAGGCTGCTATAAGGAAGCAGGGGAACAACTGTTTCTCCCTTGCTGCAGAGGGCAGGGCATGAAGCAAATGTTTTCAATTGCAGCAAAGTAGATTTAGATTAACTGTCAGGAAAAAAAAAAGAAAAAAACCCTTCCTTATTGCTAGAAAAGCCAGTGGAATAGACTACGCAGCAAAGTGACAGAATTTGTTTCCTTGGAGGTTTTCAAGAGGAGGCTGGATGAGTGGATAAGCATTGGACAGTGCTGGTTCAGATATAGGGAAGAGGGTTGGACTGGATGACCCTTTAGGTCAGTCCTATGATTCTCTGAGTCTCATTAGTTAGTATGAGAGAGATAGAGAAGGGGTCTGCTGAGGGTGTCTACAGACCCACAGTAAAAGTTGTTGTTTTAATTCTTCACATTCACATATACCTGTGTTTACTGAACCTGGTGATCACTACATGGTTTCAAGAGTGGCAAATGAGAAAGAGCTTGAAAGCATTTGAGTTTCAAACTGAAAACAAAGGTAGAAACTGAGAGCAAGTGAAGCAACAGAGCCACGTGGACAGATAAAGGCTCCTAGGAAGGAAGTGATCTTCCTGCACAGGTAGAGTGTATCCAGGTGAGCACACGTGCACTTTGCGGCACCTCAGATGTTTTTGAGGCACCGCAAAAGACACTCTGCATGCATGATTTGGTTCCCTGTGCTGCATAATTGCAGTGTGGAGCCAAATTTAGATACTGAGAAATCCTGGTATCAATAAAAAAATGTGCCAAAAAAAAGTGCAGTGGTGCGCAGCATGCACCACCCGAAACTGGAGCCTGGCCAGTCAGAGCCATGTGCCAGCTGCCAGCCAGGCTCTGTGCACCTGGATCGCCGCAGCTGCAGCCCCAGGAGGCTTCCAGGACCCTAGGTAAGGCTGTTGGGCTTACCTAGGCTGGCCCCAGGCTCCCCTACCCCACTCAGGGAAATGTGCCCCACACCAGAGTGCACATGCAGGGGTATTCCCCAGGGACAACTAGCAGTGGCACAAATATGTGTCACTGCTAGTTGTTCCAGGGGAAATACACATGTGTGCTCATCTGGATGCACCTGTAGTCTTACAACAACGGCTATTGCATGTGGGAGACCGGTTCCTAGAAAAGACTATCCACATGTCCAGGACAGCAGAAACTGTGATGGTCCAAGCTGCAGAGATGAATATGCCAAAAGGGGTTGACAGCAGAGTAGGCATCAAAGCATGTGGCCAGAAAAAGCCACCTGATAGGGTGGAATTTTCTACTGGCAAGGAGAATGCTAAGGGAGAAAGAGGAAAAGAGTCAGCATGCAGCCACCGTGGAAGACAACATGGCCCCAAACATTGTGTTGCATTTGGAAATATCTGTTCTAATTCAGGCATGGCTGGTGAACTCAGACTGGTAGGGCAGGTGGAGTGGCACATGGGAGCAGGGAGCAGTTTGCAGCTGGCCGGGTGTGGGGGCGGTTTGCAGCCAGCTGGAGGCAGAGGGGAGGCCAGAGTGCCCTGCTGGCTGCAACCCCCCCTACCCTCCTGCTCCTGGCTGACTGCAAAACCCACCCTGCTCCCAGCTGGTTACAAACCCCACCCCACTCCTGGCCAGCTGCAAAATCCACCCCCCGGCTCCCATGTGATGCTCCACCTGCCTCACCAGTCTGAGTTCACCAGCCTTACCTGTTCTAATTTTAACAAGAGGAACCATTTTGCGAGGTGCTGCAGATCCCAAACACAGAATCCTCAAGTGCACACAGTTGAGCATACACTGAAAGAGAAGTTGTTAATATATATAGTAGAATCAAGTGGTTTCATTGGACACTGGAGCTCAGGTAAATATTTTGCCATAGTATGAATACAGAAAATTAAAATTGAGACCAAAAGTGAATCCAACAAACATCAAAATAATTGGTTCATCAGGAACAAATATACCAGTGCCAGGGTGATACATTGCTAGCATACAATATAAAAATTAAGTATACAAACTCCAATTCACTGTGGTACCTAGGGTGGTGACACCAATTTGGGTCTGGCAGCTTGTGAGAAACTGAACCAAGTTAAGTGTGTGCTTGCACAACAAGAAACAAGATTCATGCCTCCTGATGATTCTCTTAGCTGTCACAGCACCAAAATGTGTAATTTTCTTAGGAAGAAACCAATTGCTCTAGAACACAACAAACAGCCATGTCCTTAAAATAAATGTACTTATGGACACAAATGCAAATAACATCAAGCAGAAGCAGGAAATCAGCTTCAACAGTCTATAGCTAATGAACTTTGTGCTATACAGAAAAAGCACAGCTGTCAAAAGTGCAAGTCAGTTGGCTCCCAATACAAGGACACAAGTTTATTAAGACTTGGAGGAAAAGCTTCCCACCCCAAACATCAGAAACTGGATTTGATACCTCCTTGGTCTGAAAAGAAAGTAAAACTTCCTGCAAGACTCACAGAGACTTGCTGAAAGAGCTGTAGAAAAGGGGGAAGAAGGAAAGGAGGGGTAAAGACTCCAGAGTGAAGTGTTAGTAACCTCTCCTCTGCAGATGAGTGTTAATCAATTTTTGTGTTGGTTTTTGTATTTATTGTTAAGAGGGAAGATGTAGTGATAGAAGTTGTAATTTAAAGACGCTCTCTAAGGAAACCCCAGAGACTGGGAATTGGGAGATGGCCCCTGAGTCTGGTTGGTTAGTTAGAGAGAGAGAGGGGGGCTCTGCAGAAGTTGCTTACAGTTCCACAATAAAACTTGTTTAGTTCTTCTCATTCATGATACCTACAAAGATTAAATATGCTGGAAATGTTGTTTAAAAAAAAGTTGATTTTTTTGTGGAAATATAGGAAGAAAACCGAGCAAAAGTTCCACAATTCCATTTGCTTGTCTGTAAATATGAGGTCAGATTTTCTAATATATAGCCTGCAATAAAATTAAACTGAGTTTCAGGACATAAATGCAGTGGGTTATCTTTTGCCCTTGTGTATGAAATGGTTTACATAGGCAAAGCATAATGTTTTATGCTTTGTGGTTTGTGCAAACCGTTATAAAAATGTTAAGCATTATATTATTCTTTATATCAATTTTTCTTATTATCTCACTACATATGAAATATTGTGGTTTGTGCAAACCGTTATAAAAATGTTAAGCATTATATTGTTCTTTATATCAATTTTTCTTATTATCTCACTACATATGAAATATTACATAATGGCAATGTCTACACGAGCAGCAGACTGCACAGTACTGTGCAGTCATTTAGTACTTGCATAATCAAGTACTAAATGACTGTGCAGTAACTAGTGTTACTGCACAGTAGCAACAAGCTACTGCACCCATGTGTCTCATGTAGATGCACCCGATATGTACAAAATAGTACATCTGAACTATGCCAAAGTTTTGCATTTATAGACTACAAGTATCTAAGCTTGATTAATTAGCACAGGTAAAAACAAACAAACAAACAAACAAACACTGTCTTACAGTCTACGTATTCCATACTTTCCTATCCCAGATATACGCAGTGGAAAAAAGTGATAATGTCCTATTTCGCTACCTAGCAGAGTCTGATCAAGTATGATCAACAAAGCTGAACAAGCTTTTAACCAGGAATTGAATTTCATAAACACCCACTGCATGATCTGAAGAGGAATATATTTCAAGAACAAACAAATGACATCCAGTAGTTTTATAAAGGCATGCAGAGAGATATACTGTAGCTTAAGCTGTACAGTAGTGAGATGAGGATCTTCATTGCTATATTTGTGGAACAGACTCTTGGATGGATTTTTCAAACATGTTTTCCTTGAGTTGGGAAGCTAGGGTGAGTGGTTTATATTGTTTAGGGATGATTTTTATAGGACTTTCACATAAAACTAGTTCTTTAGCAATGGGGGAAAACTGAAAGAAGTTCTGAAAATGACTTCAGTTTAGATAACTCCTGAAAAGACAATTTATCTTGCAACTGTTTTGCTAAACTTTCTGAGGACTCCCTTTCCTTCTTTGCAGTTTAACCAGAGTCTTCTTCTCTTTTCCTTTATCTGATCCTATCCATTCCCTTCAATACTCTGATCCCTTTATCTGACACCTCCACCCACATCTCTCATACTCTTACTGTTGAGAGATTCCAAAATTCTTCCAGCTTGGAGAGACACCATCACTGAATTTGTCAAAGGGTTCCACATTGGGACCAAAAGAGCAATGCTCTCTTCCTTAAACTTTGTGTTCTGTTAAAAAATTGATGCCAAAGGGTGTTTGTTTTTCCAGGAAGCTGAGAGACAAGGAGCTAATAAATCTTCCTTCTACTTCCCTGTTGACTGGGCAGAACAGTTCAGAAGGAGGTGGCGGAGTCCCAGGGCCTTTTGAATGCTCATCTACACAGATTTTGCAACCTTCTGGGCTGTCTGATGGGGTGGTCTAGCTCCACACAAGCTTGGGAAGGGTTGAAGAGATTCTGAGAACTATATTAAAGTTCAGCTGGCACACCTGGGGAGGGCATGTGGGCAAGATGAGGGAGAAACTCAAAAGAGCAAATGCAGGGCAATCAGTAGAAGGGAACCAAAAGGCAGGGGAGGATAGGAGCCTTCCCTTATGTGAAAGGTCTAGGTAAGGAGAAGAGGATGATGTGTTACCTCAAATTCACAGTCTAGTGGGAGGCACAGGATTAAGCATGCTTTTTCACTATTCAATTTGCCAGTCATTCTAATGGTATCTTTGGCAGCTGGATGTCATTATCACAGTCAGTATCACAGAGACGAAAACTGAGAAAGAGATAGCAAGATTAAAAAAAACTCAGCAAAAAAAGAACTTACTTGTGAGAAGACCAATATGACCAGTTCTTTTTTGATGCAATAATCTATGATCTCCCTTAAGGCATAAATCTTCTAATGTTGACTATATTCTGAAAAAAGAGAATTAAAGAATCAGGAATTACTTAATCAATTAAGTACTGGAGTTAACCAAACCAGACTAAGATGATTTGTTATTTGAAGTTAAATGAAGACCCAAGAGAACTGTTCATTATATTGCTGAATGCCTATCAGATTTTCAGCCTTCATTTAGTTGTGAGGACAAGGTGCTTGTCTGTGCCCCACACAATATCACCCTCAAAAGTATACAACAGTAGCTGAGGGTAGAGATAGTTAGCACTCTGATGCAACATGGTGAATGAATGCATCCTCCTGGATAGCCTACACAAGCAGGGCTAATATGGCATCTCACCTTGCTGTCTCCACCAGTCAAAGCTGGTGCTGCACCAAATAAAAACATTTCCCATTGATTTCACTGGGTATGTTATTGAGACATTGGAGTTTCAACCACAAAACCATAAATTCAAGGAAAGTTTCAGAAGCTTCCTAAACAGGTTGACTTGTTCAAAGAGTTTAATATGTACTTAGCTCTGCTGCCAATCGCATGTTTCAGTTTTAGAGTTTAGTTATGGACAGTTGACGCTACTCTCTGGGAGTCTCTGTGTAAAAAAACTCTTGTGATTGATCTAAATTTAAATATAACCATCTACTTTAGGAGGAACCATGGCAAACTAGTAGTGAGACCTTGCAAACTCAGCCATGTCAAATAAATTAGGTAAAGGACATGGTCCACATCATAATTTAACTTAATGAAAGTGTTTTACTTAATAGCTTCTTAGGACAGTAGGTTGTCACCTTTCAGTTAAAAAAATACAATGGTTAGCAGATATAGAAGAACTGAGTAATGTTTAGTTTTCCAGTCCTGTGGTACATGTTGATCATTTCAGTCTTCATGAAGCCATGGCTGTGCCTTGTCTCTGGCTGTCCTGTATTGCTTTATAGTGTGCCTCCCTTGTGGGGCCCTGCATTACTCTATTTACTTCCCTATATATCTATGCATCTATGTACACCTACGTGACATACTGCATCTGACACAAACTTCTCCCCTGATCCAATCAGGACTGTTTGGATGATGTAATCTTTTTCCATCTATATTTATTTCATTCCGAATTCCAAGGAATCAGTTTGACGGTTCCACATCCCAGGACCTATCCAGTGCTATGCAGTTTGAGTAATTTTCTCATGCTTATCTCCTCACAAAAGCAGATGGTATTTCAGTCAGACCTAAAATTTAGAAAAAACTGCAGCCAGTTCTGTTTAGTATACCTACCTTTTAAATCAACCATCATACTTACATGTTGTTTATACATTTTTTGTGTAGGTATGGATAACCTATACATTTTAGACACAATTTTGTTTACATGATTAAGGGCATGGATGCACACAACTATTACTGAAGACTGTTTTTATTTTGCTAAGGAAGTTGAAAGTAAATTCCCTCCAGAGATGGTTACACTGGTGTACATGTTATGTGTCAACTACCACCGTCACTTTCGCTTGAGGGCTGCCATTTACTTATTGCAAATCAGCTCAGCTTGCCCCCTGGTGGCCAATTAGGGCCCTGCAAAGCTTCAGTTGCTGATTCAATTTGGAGGAGATTCGGCCAGATTTGGCTGCCAAATCTCCCAATCCAAATCAAATCGGGAGACCAATAAAAAGGTCCAAATTGATTTAAAGCCTCCAAATTGATTTGGAAAAGCTCAGGAGGAGATTCAGGCAGTCCCCAATTGCTACTACAGGGATCCAGACCTGGACCTTGTGCCAGTAAGTAGTGGGTGGGGGGCCTGGAGGAGGGGGAGGGGACCCCTTGACCTGCTGCCCACTCTCCCAGCCCTGTCAATGGCTGCCCCTCCTGGCCCCAGCATTCAGGAGCTTAAAAAAAATCAAACCCCGCACTCACTGGCTGCTGCTGCAGCACTCGGGCTTCTGAAGGCTCATGGTGGAGCCCCACCATGCACTACAGGGCAATGGGGGGCAGCAGGGATTGCCCCCCTCCCTGGCAGGAACTGGTGAGTGCGGGGTTGTTTTTTTTTAAAGTGCCGGACCATTGACAGGGCTGGGAGAGTGGGCATGGGATGGGCCTGTTCCATTCAGAGAGTTGGCCGATTCAGTGGCAGCTGAATCTCTGAATCAGATTTGGTGATTCAGTCAAATTGATTCGGTACAGTGATTTGAATCACCGAATCAAATCACTGTCCCGTGAATTGGCTGAATCTGAATCTGAATCTGAAGCAAATACTAGTTGCTTTGCACAGGCCTATGGCCAAAACTATAACAGTGCCTATTTCAGGCAGCCAGCTAGGGAGAAGCTGGTCACATTTATGCAAGTGCTCACTGTTTTCTAAAGTGCTCACTGATTCACATCACACAGTTCAAATCAAATTTCAGTTCAAATTAAGGGTTAATAGATGATCATTATCCATCAGGGAGGTTTTCATGCATTTCTACACTTTTATAGTAGAGATGGCAGGGAGCACTGGGACTCTGCCCACCACTCACAATCAGAGGCACAAAATTGAGGTCACTTGCTATAGTGGGCATGAGCAACAGCAAGCTCTAGATACCTGCTGTAGATACATGTTAATTAATACAGTTTAAATTGCCTAGTTTGGACTGCTCTCGTCTGCATTAACTTTAATTCTCATTTAGTGAGGATTAGTAAATTCGGACTGGAACCAATTTTAATTTGGATTATAGATGTCCACGTGTATATCGTGATGGCTGTAGTCTGGACTAAACCTAGAAAAATGTAATGTCTAAATTTACTGTAGGGTAAAATCCAGGGTAAACTTTTCCACAGTAAATGTGTCGTGTGCCATACCCTTAATCATATTTATCTAATAGTAATAGCAAACAAATAAAATTAAAAAATGTAGTGGGGCCAGATTGTCAACAGCAATAAATCTATGTAGCTCACCAATGCCAGTGGAGGAAAGATTCATCACAGACCATAATGTAAACTAAAAGATCCATAATGTTTCTGTAAAAAATTAATAGCTCTTATATACTTTAATAGTGGCCAAGGTGAGGTTTCTGTTCAAGCTGTTAAAAGAAAATCTGGAGTGAAATAATTTGCTTCTAAGATAAAATCTTTTATGCCAAAATGGTGAAAATCGTTAAAACCTAGTTATGATGCAAGTACTTAAAATAGGCGTCTCTGAAGGAAGCACTGACAGAATAACTATTACACTACAGGTGAACCATTCTAATGTCTGACCTTTGAACATTGTCTTCTCCGCTACTTAAATATATTATTGTGGAAAAATCCTTTGTGGGCTAAACATAAAATTGTACCACAACCAAGACATGCTAATGAAGCCTTCTGAGTTTCTCTTTAATGGGGTGTTCAATTAAGTTCATTGTAACTCTTTCCTAGTTAACACAATGCGTTTATAGCTTTTGTTCAAACCTAAGGCTATAATGCTTGAAACTTGGTTTTCTTGAAGCTAAAGTAACTCTTAGCACAGATTATAACCTGTAGGTATTCTGCCATCTTTCCCAGTAAAATATATGGATTCCTTACTAATTGCTCTAGTTTATTCCCAGCCCTTCTTGGCACATACTTGTATTTCGTTATATCATTGTCTCTGTCCAACTAATGAGTAAAAAAAATGAGACATAAATGTCATTTCATGGGGAATAAAAAGGCAATCCATTGATTGAGAGTGAAAATACTGGATTTTTTTGCCAAATTTCACTAAAACTGATTTTTTTTTCCTTCCTGAGACTTATGCATTATGAGGGCACCCTCCATAAAATTGATGCCCGGTGGACCCCAACTGTGTGCTTTACCTGCCATAGGATGCATCTACATGTTGCCTTATGGTGATATAGTGATGCACTACATCACTACATGGTGCGCTAAGGCAATGTAGTGCTCATGCAGAGCTACACATGATCGCCAGCTATGTCACCATAATGATGTGCTCTCTGGTTTTAGCATGGAACTATGGTGATGTAGCAGCAAAATCTACCTGTGTGCTGCACGCATGGCACAGTAACTGTCCATACTCTGCTGTGCTTCAGTACTTCCTTTTGGAAGCACGATGCCATAGCAACATCACCATAGATGCAGTCATAGTCTCAATATGAAGCAGTCTTTATGGACTGTGTACTCAGCATGAGTTTGTAGTATTATGCTATGACACAAAAGGGAAATGCAATTTTGAGCTGTATCAATAGAAGCATTAACTGCAAGATATAGAAAGAGATGGTGCTACTTTACGCAGGACTGGTTAGGCTTTCTCTGGGGTATTGTGTGCAATTTTGAGCTCTACATTTTAAAAATGAAGAAGTTAAGAGAGGGTCCAGAGGTAGGCAAAATAAAGAACTTGGAAGGCAAGTCATAGAGGAAAGGTTGAAGGAAATAGACATGCTCAGCTTGCAGAAAAGGTGCTTAAGAGGGGACATGGTTGCAACCTTTAAATATTTGAAGGGCTGCCATAAGGAAGAGGGAAATCACCTTGTTTCACTTTTGCTTCAGAGAGCAGGATTTGGGCCAATAGCTTGAAGTTGCAGCAACACAGGTTCAGATTGGATATATAAAAAACTTCTTCGCTGTTAGAAGTGAGGCGATAGAACAGATTGCCTAGAGATTGTGGAGCCTCCATCAAGAAGAGATTGGACAAGAATTGGATAGATTATGTACATGTAGCTATGCCTATGTTCTTCTATGGGCATTTCCCATGCTTCTGGGCATTGCCAATTGCTTCATGGGGCTGGGAAAGAATTTTTCCCCTCCAGCCTGTACACAGGTCAGGGTTTTTCTTTCACCTTCCTCAGGAGCTTTGGATGTTGGCTGCAGTCAACACTGGAAATTTTGACTGATGTATGCTAGTGCTCCTGTTAGTATTTTAACCTGGATGTTCCTTGCCTCTCCACTCAGGATCAGACTGATCACCATATTTGGGGTCAGGAAGGAATTTTACCCTATGGCCAGACTGGTACAGACTGGAGATTTTTGCCTTTCTCTGCAGCAGAAGGCATGTCCCTCTTTTTTCAATTTCGGCATATTTTAACAACCCTCACAGCAGCAGGACACTAGACACGGTTAACCCCTTGCTTTACCTGTGGTAGGTTAAGGTGCTATACCCTGTGGTTGTATCAGGGTTGACTGTATCAGGGTTACTAATAGGATAGACAATGGATTTGTATAGGGTGGTTTGAATAGGGATGTCCTATCCTCTGATGGAGGTTGGACTAGATGACCTCTGAAGGTCCCTCCCAGCCCTACTTTTCTATAATACTGTGATTGATTACCTCCCAAATATATTCAGATTTACAAAGATGAAAGCAGCATCACTTCCTGAATCATGTGCTTCTTGCTGGGGAAAGGACTATGTAGAAATACAAGGCTAAGTCTGAAATAAGGAATAACTCTGAATGCACAGTAGGGGGTGTTCAAAGCCAACCAGTGGCTATGAACATAAAGCAGTCAGGTACAGCAAATGGGAAAAGAATTGCTGGAAAACCCATTCCTTAAAAGAAGCTATGAGGTTAAAAATTCACAAGTCCAACCAGAACAATAATTTATCTGCAATACAAAACACTCTCTTATAAAAGCAAATGCAAATGGTAAATGACATTCTCCCTTTGTTGTCTCCACCAGTCAAAGAAGCTTTGACTGGTGGAGACAACAAGGTGAGAGCATCAGGCCCTCAGTATGGAAATGGCCATACAAAAATATCTTATATTAATGGATCATTGAGAATTTGGCCTATATCTTTTGGAAAAGTATAACTTAGTAAAACAAACAAACAAATCCCAAAAAACAAAGAACAAAACCAACAAAACCCCTACTTAATCAAATCTAAATACTAATACATTCCATATTGAGGATGAGGGTACTTTTCCCTAATTATCATGAATAAGCCTTATTTTTACAGTATTTAAAAAAAATCTCTTAAGACATGTTACAATTTGTAAAATAGTATTACTTACATTTTCAAAATTCATATGGCATAGTAGCATTCAATATAAGCTTTAAAGAGTTGAAAATCCTATACAGCAGTAGAATAGACCCCAGATTCACCTCTCATACTCGTTTTTTTGTTTTTCTGTTTATTATTTTTTTCCCACAAAATTTGGTCTTAAAACATTTTTTGTTTTGGTCTTCATGAAAAATGTCCCGTTCATCCTACAACTTCTATCCTATCCAAACTGTGAAAACATTCCTCAAACTGAGCATTTACTTATGTAAACAGCACTACTAGTATTCAGTGGGTGTGTCTCCATGTGATGCTTAATGCACATTAGCTTAAGTTAATGTGCATTAAGGGCATGTGTCCACACATGTGCACCTTTAATGCACATTAAAAATGGCAAATTTAGACTATTCACACCTCAATTTGATACCTGCAAATGGAGGTATCAAATTGAGATGCGAATAGTAAAATGCATTAACACACACGTAGATGCGTTAAAGCGCATTAACACTGTGTGTGGACTAATTTGGTACTAACTTTAATCCATTTCAAGTCAGTCTATACACAGCGTTAATGCACTTTAACACCTGCAGATGTAGACTCCTGCTTAAATCCGCTTAATGTGTGTTAATCTAATGCACATTACATTTAGGTACGCTTAAATGCACATGTAGACAAGCTCAGTCTGTAGTATCATAAGTTTAGTAGACTTGTTACTAGAATTTTGGACTTCCGTGGTGATGAAAATTAAGGTAGATCATAAGGAGAGGGAGGATTTGACTCCATCTTATTATATATATTATCCCCACAACTTTGCACTGAGTACAGAAACTCCAGAGAGAGCAGTAGACAATCAGATTTAGGCTGATCTCCATGTTGGGTCCTGATTTTGTCAAACCTGCTCACTGAAAATTCAGGGTGACTGAGAAGCCAAACTGGAAACCCTTGAACTGCACATTTCTAATAGTTATACACTCTTCAGTGGGTATGTCTACACAACACGCTACTGCACCGTAGCTCATTGCTACAGTGCAGTAGCATTGCCAGGCACTAACCATGTGGTGATGCTACTGCACAGTAGTAATGTGCTACTGCGCAGTCACTCATTGCTACTGCACAATAGCATATGAAAAAACTGTGCGGGGTTGGTACTGCACAGTAACCTCATTTAGTACTTGCTTGTGCAAGTACTAAATGAATTATGCAAGTACTAAATGACTGTACAGGAACAACTGTGCAGTCTGCCATATGTGTAGATGTGGCCAGTATCAACAGATTTTGCAGGTTTGAGAAAGGTAATTCCCTCAAGCCTTTAGGAAAATTTACCTTTAACCGACACAACAAAAAACTAGATACAATGAGAACATGCTAAACCCAAGGCCTTAAAGGAAAAGGAAGATGGGCAAAAACAGGAAACAGTTGCCAGTTGAACTAATATAAATTTACATTCTGTGAGAAAATTTGACATTTGAAGAATTTCTTTTGTCCTGAAATTGAACAATAACTCAGAATGCTCCAAGAAATAAAATTCATTTTAATAAGACCACTTTTATTTTGTTACTTTGTTATATTATAATTTTAAAAAGTGCTTTTGACCTTAATTATTTTTCTAAAAATATTCTAGAGACCCACAAAATGTTTCAGTTTTCAGGTGGAAATGTTTTCCATAATATTTTCAACTAATATCATGCTAGAGGGAACACAATTAACATGCATTAATTTCTTTTTTCCTTCGATCTTACCTTCGCAGTTTTTCAAGCTGTGGGTACATCTACATGTGCCATTAAGGTGACATGATAAACTCTGGTGCAGTTTGCACTGGAGTTTATCATGGCACTTTATTGGCATGTGTAGATACTCAAACTGCAGTCTGGGGCACGTGTGCAGATGCTGTGCCCAGGACAACAGCAGTTTGAGTTGGGGAAGAACAGCATCAGGCTGTGAGGGGATCCAGGGGGGTCAGCCCTGGGCTCTGGGAGGTGGTGTGGGGTGGCACAGGGTCTGGCTGGGGCACAAGAGCACCCCAGTGTACATAGACCTGTGGCTACAGGGCAGGCAGGGGTCTGGTCCCCTGCTGCCTGGACTGACTGGGCACAATGTATGGCTGGGTCAGCGTTTACACATGCATTTAGCTGCAGTTATTTTTGCTGCCATAAAAAGGTACTGTCTCTGACAGTACTATCTTATGGTGGAAAAAATGTGTTTGTTATGGTCTAATAGTATTGCACATGCAGACTCTGATGCTTTACATTAGGGTTGTCAATCGGGGGTATGCATACCCCTGGCGGGTACTTTGAAAGGTCTCAAGGAGTACGCAGGGGTGGGTGGGGATGGAGCGCTGTCACCTCGCACTGCTGCCTCACAGGAGCAGGGTCATACAGATGTTGTGCTGCTGCCACTCTGCTGCTTGTCATGCCCCCGCTTCGCACTCACTCCCCCCTGAGGTATACTTATTAAAAAGGGGGCAGCAAGGGGTACACTTATTAAAAAAAGGTTGAAAACCCCTGCTTTACATCACAGAAAATTAGTCTACGGTGCAGTTAAGCACACATGTAGATGCACCCAGTGTTGATTTCCTTCCCTTTTGAACATGGCCAATCTTGTACCTGAATATGTAATCCCTGTCTACTAGGCCTTGTTTACCTAAGGAAAGCATGTAACCTTTTTCTCCTGAATGTACCCTCAGTGAAGATAAAAGTAGAGCTGCATATTTGACCAATCAAATAATATTTGATCAATTGACTGGTCAAGCATTGGTCAAAAATTGTAAAACATTGCTAATATAGTTAAACTAGTTAATTGCCCGTCAAGAATGACAGGGGATGGGAGGGGGGTAGAGGGGGGCTGGGATGGAGTGCTGCCACCTAATGCCCCATGCTGCCACTGTTCTGCCTCTTGCAGGGAGCAGGGTGGGGGAGCCGAGGCCAGCAGCTCCCCCACCCACTGTCCTTGTGTCCCCACCATCATGGCTGCACTCCACCACTGCCAGCTCCTGCTGGAATGCTTGTTCACACTCTGATTAGCTGTTTGTCAGCCAATCAGAGCATGAATAAAGCATTATGGACGGACAGACAGACAGACTGACTTAAGCTTTTATAATATTAGAACAATACACAGAAAAAGCATAAATTTTCCATTAAGAAATGTGTCAAAAACCAAGAAAAATATCAGATTTGTCAAGAAAATTGCAAAAAAAAAAAAATTAACTCTCCATAAAATTGCTATAATCATTGACCAGTCAAAAAATATGAAATCAATTGATAATATCTGACTGGTCAATTGACTGGTTTGCCAGCCATAGATAAAAGTCTTAAAAAATATAAAGAGAAAAACCTTTAGGTTAGTCAGTGCTTATACTAATGTGTAGCATGTGTAAACAGACTATCTGCCCTGAGCTTTCATCTATCTGGCTGGAACTAGGCAGAACTTTTTATTGTATTATTATTAAAACATTTAATTGGTGATATAGTATTTAATCTCACAGGAAACATTGTCTGTTAAATAAGATTGAGTACTGGAACTATCATGCTCTTGAGTATGACAGTGATCAGGTTAAGGAAATTTATAACACTGGGTCAAATGAACAGCTGCATAGTTTAAGCACCCTAGCTTATTCATTCAAAAAAATATGATAACAGTCAAATGAAAGTGACATTTCCACACACTCTGTGTATGACTGGAAAAAGCACAGTCAATGTCTCTTTACCTCTGTAATTAGGTATTATTAAGATAAACATTGTTGAATATACACACAAGTGCATCTCTCATGTTTGGAAGCATCATCTCTTCTATCATTATCTCTTTTATCCCTGAGGACCCTTAGAAAATTCCAGGCTAAGGACTTATTTACATCAGGAAGTTGCACTAGTTTAACTTAAAATGGTATTTAAACTTCCAAGTAAAAATTTTTATATAGTTTTAGTTATCTTAAACCAATTTATCTTAAACTTACACAAGGAAATCAGTTTAAGATCACTCCTTCAGGTAAACCAGTTCAGCTTTCTCTGACAAGTGCTTTTCTGGTGTTGCTGAGGCATGGTCTACATCAGAGAACATTTCCTATAGCACAGCTATGTCAGTTTGGAATCTAAACGTTATCAATCTAATTCTACTGGTATAAGCCACACCACAGGCACATTAATGCTGGTATCAAGTTACCCTGTCTAGGTAGGGTTACCATACATCCAGGTTTTCCCAGACATGTCCTCTTTTTGGGTCCTCCCATCTCTGTCTAGGTGTTTCTTTAAAATATTAACAAATGTCCGGGATTTTGCTCTGCTCACCATCAAAGTTTTCCCTGGCATTTCCCAGCTTGCCCTAGCAAGGAGCTGCTTGGGGCTGAGGGGAGTAGGGAGAGGGCAATTGGAGGCAGGGGAAATCATGTGCATTTGGGTGCGCACAAGCATGGTAGTTGAATGCAGGTAAGTCTATGGGTGGTGAGAGTTGGAGGGCCAGGGCTTGGGGACTGTCCAGGGGTGGGTGTGTGTGTGTGTGCAGAGAGGGGATGGGGCGGGTGCCTGCTGGAACTGGGGGAAGCTGTCTGGGCACCAGGGCTGCAGCAGGGCAGAGGGGGAGGCACTTGTTCCTCCAGCAGGGGAAGGGGGTGGGGGGACCCTTTAGGGGCAGCAGAGAACTGTGTGGCCAGCCTGGCTGCACTGGGGCCTGTGCCCATGCTCATGGGGTGGGGCAGCCAGAAGGTGCTGCAGGGCTGGGGGAGCAGGGGTCTGTGGTTCGGGAATGAGGGGCTGGCGGTACTGTGGCTTGGGAGTGAGAGACACAGGTGGGGAGGGGACTGTGGGTTGGAAGTGTAGTGCACAGGCAGTGCCAGGGGGCTGCGAGTTGAGAGTGAGGGGCATCAGCATGGGTTGGGTGGGGCTGTGGTTTGGGAGAGCGAGGCAGGGATAGAGCATGGGCATATCACTTCCCCCCAACCATTGTATTACCTCCCTCTCCCTGACAGGTGTCCTATTTTTTTGAAACTGGAAATATGGTAATCCTATGTATGGGCAAAAGGCCATTTCATAACCCAAACTGGGGCTACAACTACATTACAGATGTCTAGAAAGTGTACATCAGTCGAGGATGTGAAGAGGTGTGATTTCTGAGTGACATACCTACGCTGGTATTTACACAGGCAAAAAATGTGCTTACACTGACAGTTATTTTGCTTGAAGGGGTTATTTTACTGTAGTAGTACAGTAAAAGCTCTATTATCTGGCATCCCCTGGGAATGGGGGATGCCGGATAACAAAATATGCCAGTTAATTGAGCGGCCCTGACCGCCGCTTCTCCTGCCGTGTCTGGGGTGTCCCTTCACCCCTCCCACGGCATCGCTGCCCCTCCCGCGGGTCCTGCACAGCCTGTTATGCCCCCGGGGTGTTGGGGCTCGGCAGTGCAGGCTGCTTTGCCCTGAGCCATTAGGGCTCGGAGAAACCGGAAGTGCCACAGTGGGCACTTCCAGTTTCACTTTATCTTACAAGCTGGCATACCAGTTAGTGGAGCATGCCAGCTTGTAAGATGCCAGTTAACAGAACTTCTACTGTACAAAGCAAAGCCATGCTGCTTTAGCTGCATCTGCAGTAGGAGGACTTTGTTGTTTTAACATCCCATATACCTATATCCCAGGCTATGAATATATGAATACAGCAACCATATGTCCTGGTTTAGCCAGGATAGTCCTCGATTTCAAAGACTAGTCCCAGTCGGCTGTTGAGAATTATAAGGGGCATCCTAGAAATGCAGGGGCATGGGGTGCAGCCTGGCTGGGAGTTGGAGTGGTGCGGAATGCCTTGCTGGCGAGCAAGCAGGCACCTGTGGGGAGTGCTATCAGGTACTCTGTTATGACCCCATGGTGAGTATAATGGTAGTTTATCTTCCAGTCAAAGCAAGGTAGGTAAATGTAGTTTAGACTTCAATTATCACAGGGTGAGACTGCAAATGGGCAGGTAGTGCAGAACAGTGGGTAATGGATGAAGTTCCATTTGCTTCTATCCCACATTAAGCTGTTTGTATGCCCATACACCTAGCTTAGATCTAGTCAGGTGTAAGTTATATCAGCACAATTACTTGGATTAGGAGGTAGATTTTTGTTGCTTCTGAATCACAATGTCCACATAATCCACATACTGAATTGTAATTTATATGCATGGACTTCACACTTCTCTACTTAATTCAACTTTGCTTCCAGAAGTATCTCTGTGTGGAGTGGTGATGCTCAATCTTTTGTCCCCATGAGCCAGATCCTGGGTTGGTCCATGGGCCAGATTCAGCATGGGTTGGTGCATGGGCCTGTGTCATTTGGTCTGCAAGGTGCCCCACCGAGCCAGAAATTTGGCAATGGGAGGGGTATCAGTGTTAACTGCAGCAGCTCTGGAAGCCATAGCAGTTAATGCTGCCACTCCCCAGTCCCATGGGGAGTCCCATGGGCCAGATGACATGGTTCTGTGGGCTTGATTTGGCCCACGGGCTGGAGGTAAGAACCACTCATGCAGACAAACCCCAAGTCTTTGATATGAAGAAATAATTTCCTTTCCCAGTGATCTATTTCAGGGGTGATCCAAGTGATCCAAGACGGGTGTCAAACATATGGCTCATGGGTTAGATCCATCCTGCTAACCCAGATCATCCAGCCTTTGAACTTTTCTGTTGACTCTGACTGAGCTGGTGGGACTTTCTGCAGTAGCAGCCAGCACCCCTGAGATAGTAGCACTGAACAGCACTGCCACAAGAAGCCCTGCCACTGCAACCAGAACCAGGGCAAAAGACCCTGCTCAGTGGGTTCTTGTCAGGGTGGCAGAGCTTCTGGTCACAGTGTTGCTGCTCATTCCTTGGCTCTCACTGGAGTGTTGGCTGCTGCCACAGGAAGCCCCTGTCATTCCACCCCTCCCGCCTTGGTCAGAGCCCTGGCCCTGGCTGCAGTGGTCAGGCTTCAGCCTACAGTGTTGATGGAGTTGGTGGCATGGTTTGCACATGGTGCCATTGGGGTGGTCAGTGCCCCAGCTCTCACTGGGATGCAGGCTGCCACCATGGGAAATGCAGTGCTGCTCAGGTTGTCAGTGGCTGGCTGCCACCACAG
>NW_005841919.1:3753717-3762755 GCF_000455745.1 Alligator sinensis
GGTGTTGCGCGGTTGGTCGGGGCCTCCCTGCCACTACAGAAAACCCAGCCACCGTGGCCATGGGTATCTCTCTGTCTCTGTCTCTCTGTCTGTCTCTGTCTCTCTGTCTCTCTCTCTGTCTCACACACACACACACACACACACACACACACACACACACTGCTTCTGCAGAGTCTTTCTCATATGCACATACTCTGTGCTCCTGCAGGGCTGGGATGCTGGTTGTTCAACACTGGGACCCAAGCATCAGTGGCTGAGCTACTGCCTGTGGCACCACTGGGGCTGTTAGTGTGAGAGCCATAGTGCAGCCCACAAGCAACTGCAATACTGCCCTCCAGTTGATTTGAGTTTTGAACCTCTGAATTAGGACAAAAAAAGAAGATAGCATCTCTTCTACATTCAAACAGTGGGTAATAAAGACACTTATTTTCAAGGCAATTATGTAAGTACACATTCCTACTAGGTCCATCTGTAGCTAGTTTGCAGATAAATTATCTAAGTCTTTTTCCTGCTCACAGATTCTTCTTGCACAGATTTCTGTGAATGCATTTGTTAATTATTCACTGAATCATTTGGACAAACAATCTTCAGCTTGTGGGTGGTATGTCAGCTGTTCAGGCACTTACTATTTACTATTCATTGTTGTTTTGACTTCTTATGCACCTGGTGGGAACAGGAAGAATGAGGAAGATGTTGTGTCCCTGAGATGACCAGTCAGAGAGATAGCTATTGCTTTCTGAATGGAAGACTAACACTTTTTTTGACACAAATGAATAGAGGCTAACTAGTGCCTTTGTTTGCACTTGTATGTTCTTGTTTGCATGTGAATGTGAGTACTCAAGCAAAAAATAGTAATTCCTCAAACATATCTGTGAACAAAACCCCCCTCAGGCAAATGCCTCTGAATAGTGAATAAGCAGGAATATGAACATGGTAACACCTAACAGCTGTTTGGAATCTGAAAAAATGTTTATGAACAGGTATTGCAGGTATTACTGAGCCAGCTTCACTGACAATCGAATACATCTGGTGAGATTGCTGTAAGCTTCAAGGCACAGTTATGCTATGTTATTGAAAGGATATGTGGACTGCTAACTAGTCCTATGTCATTTACTTCTGTTTAATTTGTTCCAAGATAAATAATCTTGTGTTGTTTCTCCTCCGGCTTTTGTGTCATTTGCATTGATGATCTTTTGTGTGCCTGAAGGTTCCTGTAGCTCACTGTCATATGATCCATACGAACTGCATTTATGGGCCTATATTAATTCTAGGTTACATTATCAAAGATGTCAGGACTCAGCCAGCTGACTTTTCCTCTACTTTATTGATTAGTAGAGGGGAGGATGACAGTCTGCTAGCTTCTTAGGAAGGTGAATGATAGTAGATCATCAGCCCTTAGAGCGGATAAGAGTTCTGTCCACCTAGCCTTCGTTCTTGCTTTCAACCAAAGTTGTTCCACTGATCCCATAGCCTGCAAAACACTGACAATTACTTTGGCTGCCGGACTAAGGGAATCTATTGAGATTGCCACTGGTGTGCAATCCTGAAATCAGTAAGCATATGGGAAAATCCTATTAGCAGACACTATGCAGAAGAATCATCTGCCTCCAACAGAAAGAGGATCCATGCTCTCCTTTCCCTAAGTGGTTCAGTGAGTGTGCTCAATGTTCAAAGACATTTTACACATAAAAATAAAATTAGTTAAGCTCCAGAAAGGAGCAGAGATGGCCATTACAGCATTACTATGAAACATAGGAAGAGCTGGAAGCACAATTCAGATTGGCCCCTTGAGGTACTTAAACAGCCTGCCATTCCTACAGTTTCTGGTAGTCTTTAAATATTGATCGTCACAATATTCTGAGGTAACAAAGAGCTATTATCCTGTTACACAGGTTGGGAACTGAGGCACAGACAAATGAAGGTGCAGATAAGACAAATTTAAGACAAATGAAGGTGCAGACCCAGCAAAGAACATAGGTGCCTACAAGCTAGGCAACATCAGACCTGGTGCTTTCCTAGGTTTACCATAATTCCAGTTTCAAAAAAGAGGACACCTGTGGGGTGAAAGGGGGAGGGAGGGGAAGGGGTAGATGATTGTGGGGGGGGAGCAATATGCCCGTGCCCTTCCCTTGCCCCTTACTCCCAAGCCACAGCCTCCCAGCCCTGCTGCTGCCCACTAACAGACCGAGGCCCCTGCAGTGCGGAAGGAAGTGGGGCAAGAGAAGTTGCTCCCCAGCCAGGGTGGTAAGTAGGACACTGGGGCCAGGAGGAGGACAGAGTCATGGGCAGCTCATCCAGGCAGTGTGGGGGGTGGGGAGGGGGTCTGGCTCCTCATCACTGTGTGCCCCTGGGGTGAGGCATGTGCCCTCCTGATTTATGCACAGAGTGAGGGTGAGCTGCCTGGTGAGGGCTTGGGGCAAGGGGCTGAGCTGGCCTCTTCCCAGCAGGGGGCCTGGGCCGGGGCTGGGCTTGGGGTGGGCTCACCTGCATGGGTTGGGTGGCAGCAGCACTGGGAGGGATGGCTACAGTGGGGCTACAGGGAGCTTTGGGGTGGCTCTAGCCCCCCCCCAATTGCCCCCAGTGACACCCCTGCTTAGGGCACTCCGCCTGGGGCTCCCAAGGGAAAGGCAGGAAAGTGGAGAGCCTCAAGCAAGGGTGGTGCTGGATGGGAGATTGGGGGGCTATGGTCACCCCAAAATTCCCCATATCCTCTCCAAACCATCCTTCCTAGTGCCACCATTGCCTGCCCACCCTATGCAGATGAGCCCACCCCGAGCCCAGCCCCCGCACTAGGAAGAGGACAGCATAACCCCTGGCCCTAAGGCCACAGTGGGCAGCCTGCCCTCATCTCATGCATAAATCCAGGGGGGGAGGCACATGCCCCCCTTCCCCACCTGCCCACGCCTCCTGGACAAGCTGCCTGTGGCTCCATCTCGCTCCTGACCCTGCGGTCATATTCATCTCCCTGGCTGGGCAGCACCTGCTCCTGCCCCACTCCCTCCCTCCCTCAACATGGGGGCCTCCATCTGTCCCTTCCACACCCCCTCTCTCCCTCCCTCCCCCATGCCCCTTCTCACCCCCATAGACTTACTAGCACTAGCACTCCAAGCTACCCAGCTACATTCCTGGCCATGTGCACACAGCATTTATTAGTGACATTAATTGGCTACACTGGCCAAAAAAAGCCAATAGCCAATAATGTTAATTTTCCTTTTATTGGTGGTGATCCAATATGTGACCAATATATCGGTGCACTTCTAGAGGGGGTGCTCAATTTTGTGTTTGTCCGGAGCCCCAATAAATCTTAATCCACCTCTGCATGAACAAAACTGTGGAAACCTTCAGGTAAAAAATACTGGAGTATCTAGGCTTATGTAGCTATTGAACAGGGGTTTTTTGGACTACAAGGTTGGAATTAGGCATTTTGGGTGTAGACAGAAGTGCAGCTTCCTGCTGTAACTGAGAATGCTTTGCAGGCATGGTTCTGAGTTACAACGATCCCCTGGAACAGTGGTGATGCATATGGGGTGCACGGGGGTGCATGCATACCCCCTGAGAGTGCTAGTGCATCCTCTGACAGCAGCTTTCTCAGGCAGGGGGGGCAGGCAAGAGCACTGGTGCCCCCCCAGGAGCGCCGGCCGGGGAGTGCGCCAGGAGAAGCGGTCCACCTGCAGCCGATCCTTTTGACCCGGAAGTGCCAGCGGCACATCTGGAAGTGCCAGTGGTATGCCCAGAAGTGCTAGTGGTGCGCTGCTGCCAGTTTTGGGTCGGCAGGACCGGCCGCAGGGGGAGCTCCCCCAGCCTGCAGGATCAGCCACGGGAGACCCCCTGCCCTGGTTGCTGACTGTCTGCTGGGGTGGCAAGTGCCCCCCTGACACAGGAGGCACCAGTCAACCATGCCCCAGAACAAACAGAAGTACACTGTTGCTTCCAGGGGGGAGGGAGCTTTAGCTGCTGACTGCCAGCCTGCAGCCAGTTTCCCCTAGCAACGGTCCTTCCTCACTCCCAACCCGTTCCTGTTTTCAGAATGGGAGGGGGGAAAGGGAGCAGAGGGAGCTCATTCTAGGGGTTCCCCAGCTGGCACTGGAGGGTGTAGTTTTTTCACCCCACCTCCAGCAGAGGCTGAAAAAACTGCACACCAAAGTCCCTCAACTTCCTTTCCCCTCTCCCATTCCGAAAACAGCGACAGACTGGGAGGCAGGCAGACGCAAGTTATAGAACATACTATGTTTTGAAATGTCTTCATCTGAGCCCTCATGCAATGCAATGAGGGTTCAGATTTTCACTCTATCAGCCATATTTGAAGCAGTGTGCAGCCATGCACTTGTGTCTGGTTATGGCTATAAATCGCTTTCTGTGGCCAGATTGGATGAAAATAATCACTTCTGTCTATGCCCTTAAGGTCCACTTAAGTCCTATTATAGGCACCTAAGCCTTTATTGAGACCATGTATTTCAAATCTTAGGCTAGGATGATTCCCCATCTAATGTCTTATCTATTGTATCATGCTACATCCAAAATGAAGTAATATCAATTAAGTAAGGATCCATTGTCCTCTTTGGGAATTCAAAATGTGAGGTTAGTGTACAAATTCTTATTTAACTGATATAACAATGGCTAAAGGAAGGAAGTCTCACTATACTTGGCTGTACATTAATGTGTGCACCATGAAAATGAAACTCCTTAAAAATGTAATATCAATATAAGAGGCTAAGTAACCCCTCCCCCCCCCCACTTAAGAGAAAGCAAATGACTCACTTTGAGAGAACAGGCATTTTCACGAAGAATTAACCACATTGGGCATTTGCATTAAATAGGAAAAAATTAAAGTAATATAGCATTATCTTAGTGTTCAATTATTTTAATTTTTTGGCCTCCAACAATTAAATGCACAACACCTTATCAGCATCTGTGAGCTTCATTTACACAGGAAATCATGGACTTACATTAAGAAGGAATTATATGCATCAATTGCAGTGGAACTACTTGAATGAATAAAACTAGAAGGATTTCCCTTAGTATGCTTAGTTTATATCCATGTTGCAGACTTTATATCAACAGTTATCTTATTAAATAATTCTTATTTTATGTTGTAATATTTGGACTTAAATTTCATCCAGTCAACATCAATATTGATCTCTGGCTACAGTAGGTATTTTCTATTAAGATGTGGGAAAATCCTCACCTTTTCAATTGATAGATTTTTTTAAATATTCAGTAGAAGAATAGAAAAATACAATTTCCCCACAATTTCTTCACTCCAGATATAACGATGAGTGGCAATATTTCATTCAGCTTAAACAGCGAGCTCCCATAGTTTGCCAAAAAGATGTTAGAGCAAACAAATAATTTTGATCCGTCTATAGTTTATATAAACAATGAACAGTGTACCACAATCACTAAGTATATCTGTAGGCAAACAGTTTATGCCAGCAAGCTCTTTGAAACAGTTTATGCCAGCAAGCTATTTGCCAGTGTAGTAGATTAGATTACACTTTTCCTATACTTAGTTAATAATTTTGCTCATCTTATTTCCCAGAATGTTACTATCTTTCCTATTATATTAGGCAGGTTAGCTCCAAAAATAAACAGAAGTGAAACAAGGTTTTGTTGAAGAACTGATATGTGGAGGTTTATTCTACCATTATTCATATTAAAAAGAAATGTTCCTACTGCTCTATAAATAATTAATTTGTAATCTGAAGAACACTGGGAGCCTTGTGATTAGTCAGTCTGACCTCCTGTATAAAACTGGATTTACATCTCTCTATCGCTTTTTAGGGCATGCCTATCCTGGGTCCCATTGTACCGAGGAACTGGACTGTGAAAACATGCCTTACATGTCAGCTTCTGCTCTGAGTTTACCAAATGCCACCAAATGTAATATAGTTATACTTGGGCATGTATGGAATGCCTCTATAAGTCTTGGGTCATAGCCACTCTATTGACAGTTATCTAATTCTTTAGGGTATCTGGTGTGTGTGCAGCTAGGATGAGTGGGCAGGGTGTGCTTTCATGGCAGCGTTGCTTAGTGAAGTCAAAGGTGGTATAGAGGTGCCAACAGGTCTTTAAGGGTAGGGACAGACATTCAAAAAGCTGGAGCCCAAATTGATTCAATCTTTGCAGATTAGTCTAACCTGCAAGGATTGAACTGATTTATGAGTGCATAGACATTCATGTTTAATTCTGGAAATGCAGGTGCATGCCTGCAGTGGCTGAGGCTAGAAACTGGGGGGTGGCGAAGGGCACTAGAGTAGCCCTCCCTTTAAATTGCAGCAGCTGCAAAACTGGAGGGAAGCTGATGTGGGGTGTGTGACTGGGCCCTGAGCTAAGTATGATTGTGGAGGGGTTTAAAATCCCCCCCTGGCCTGTAGGAACCCCAGCCAGGCTGTGCCTGGAGGAGTAGGGGGGAAGTAACTCTTGACAGGCTTGTCCCTGAGGCCCGACACTGGCCAGGCAGCACCTCAGGCAAAGGCAGGCAGGGGGTGGGGATTAAACTCCCCTGTCTCTGGGCACAGGACCCCAGTTGAGGTCTGCCCAGCTTTCCCTCTGCTCTTTCTTTGCCTCTTGCCCCCCCTCCCCCGCACTGCCTCCCAGAGCGGCGCAACAGTGGCAGGAATGGGAGGTGGAATAACCACTGGAGGTGAGGGGAAGTTGGTTTGGCCCAGCAGAGATGTTTTTCTCCCCTCATCTCCAGCTGCAGCTCCTGCTTCGGGCTGGGGGATCTCCCTTCAGCTTGGCTACTTTGACCTGAGCTGGCCCCCATGGCAGCTTCTAGGATTAGATGAGCATCACAATTGCTGTAGCATGACAGATGCTGGGAGCATCTACATGAGAAGCTACATCACCGTAGCAATGAGCTATTGCACCATAGCTCACTGCTATGGCAATGTCGCTGGGCATGAACCATGTCAGTGACGCCACTGTCCATTAGCAGCTAAAAATAACTGTGCGGTGACAGGACTGTGCAGTAATGGTGGTACTGCACAGTTATTTAGTACTTGCTTAAACAATTACTAAATGACTGCACAGTAACAACTGCACACTCTGCTGCACGTGTAGACATGCTCGCTGAGTTTTAAATAGCTCCCATTACAGTAAAAGGGAGAACTCTATTGTACCATAAAAAATATTTAAATCAGTACAGTGCGTATAGTTAAAAAGAAAAGTAAGTCACTGTAAATATTTAAGAGCCTTCAATCAAGATTAATTAACAACCAGGCAAGAAGCTGCCCTTTCTTTTTAAGCAGTATTTTTTTATTGTATGCTATGTTTTGGTAACAAATGGATACACTGAAGAATTATAAAAAGAGAGCTCTTAAGGTCAGGTGTAATGATCAGATACCTATTTTATATGTGCCTTAGTTTATAATTAGGCAAATCCTGAAAAGAAAAGATATATTAGTTGCAGTAAAAACATTCTTAGTTCACTTTAGAGTTCAGCAGCATTTTCCTTCTAGAAATACTTGCGCAAGTTCCACTTTGCACAGGAAGTAGGGCTGTGTGAAGCTTCAGCAACCGATTCGATTTGGAGAAGATTTGGCCCGATTCAGAAACTGAATCTCCGAATCGAAGTGGGAGATCTGTTAAAAGGTGCAAATCGATTCAGAAGCCTCCAAATTGATTCAGAAAAGATTTGGAAAGATTTGGAGATTCAGAAGGCAGACATGCAGGAAACTGAAACTGAGAAGTGTTGGGGGGCAGGAGGGAAGACTGCTCTGATATTGCTATCTGTAGCTGGCCAGTGACTGTGATCTTTCCCTGAATTCCCTTCCAATCACAGTGCTCTGGGAGAGGGATGTAGAAACAAAATATAAGGCTGTGTCTGAAGTAACCTGTGCCTTTTGTGAGCTGTCTCTCTTGGACCAGCGTCATCTGAAAGGCTCTGGCTTGCTATCTAGTCTCTTGGTAGCTAGTCTTTCTCTTATTCTGTGTTTTCCCTGACAGAGGCTAGAAAATCAGACTTTAATCCTATTCCAGATTCTGTTGCAGATTAAAATCAGATTTTAATCCTGTTCCATTCACATATGTAAATGCTATTTACTGGAGTGTTTACATATATGAAAAACAAGAATATTTTTTTCTATAACCAGGGGGGGGAAAAGTAGTAGCAATTTAAACCAATGAGAGTGAACCACGGGTATAGATATAGAACTCAAAGGCTATAGCCTGATTTAAAGTTATCCTTTTCTGTTTGAGAATGAAAGCCACACCTTGGATTTTATCGGAATAATAATTGTAAAAAAAACCCAACCCAAATCCTATATATACACCATATCAAATTCCCATTCTGCTTATATTCAGAATTGGAAGGGCTGATTTCTCACACCACACCAAATCAAGACATAACTTTAAAAATAACTGAACATTTGTTTTGTTGATTCATCCTCTCCTTATAAAGTGAGCCGACTTCATTTATTTACACAGCTATAACAGTAGAGCTTAGAGTATAAAAAACCAGAACAGTGGGGGCATCTACATGTGCAATTAGTGTTATATGGGTTTACCTTGCAGTAATTTACTGTGCAGTTAACCCTCCCTGGACAAGTGGTTACATGTGCAGCCACTGGGGAGCAGATTTGCTCCTCATGGCACTAGCTTGCTCCCAGCCTGCTCTGGCCCTGTGCTGCCCCCCTGCAACAGCCAGGCAGACCAGAAGGCTCTGGCCACAGCTGCCTGTGGGCAGGGACCCTCTTTAAAAGCCAGCCCCACGTGCTGCTCCCTGGCCACCTGTACTTTTGGCATAGAACAGGCCACAGTGTGCTGGCACAGACCTCTCAGCCTGTGTTGCCAGAGCCTGCACCCATGAGATGGCTGCTCCACCCCCAGGCCCCAGGAGTTACATCCTGTGCCCCGGGCTCCTGCTTGCCACCCTGCTCACCATGCTGAACCACAATGGTGACTACTGCCTGGTTCAGGTCAGTCTCAGCCCCACAAGCTGTGTGGCCATGTGACTAAACTCACCACTGTGTCTGAGGTCCCCTGACCATGCACTGATGTCACCCAGCCCCTGGGCTGCCACCCATTCAGACCCCAGC
>NW_005841919.1:3762765-3793253 GCF_000455745.1 Alligator sinensis
GACAGTGCTCATGGGGATGCTGCCACTGGTCCCATCCATGAGCTCCTGGGGCTGCAGCCCTGCTGCCTGTGGGTCTGCCTGGTCAGCCATCACTGGTGGCTACACGTCATCCAAAGCACCTGGGATGATGAGCAGTGGCTGGAGTCCTTTTGGATGACTCAAGCCATTTTACAGGAACTCCTTGATCAGCTCTCCTGCACCTGGAGTGGCTGGCCTCCACCATGTGGCTGCCCCTCCCCATGGAGACCTGGCTGGCCATCTCCCTGCTCAAGTTGATCACATCCACCAGCCTAGGCTAGGTCAGCCACCTCTTTGGCATGGGCAACGTGACCACTGGGGAGGCCACTGGGATGTGTTGGAACACACTGTGCTCTGGGTCCATTACCTCCTGTAGGTGGTGGCGGGGTTCCATGCCCTGGGCTTCCCCAGTGTATCAGAGCCTTGGACAGGACCCATATCCCCATCACCTGCCCACTCTGTAGTGACTGCCCCTAATACAGCTAGGGGGGCTTTCACTCCATCATGCTGCAGGCTGTCATTGACCACTGTGGGACCTTCACCATGAACACTGGCTGAGCTGGCAGTGCCCATGATGCTTGCATCTTCTGGAACTCTGTCCTACCAACACTGGTGAAGAGGTGGGTGCTTCATGCCAGGGGTGCTGAACCTCCAGCTGAGCATGGTGGTGGCCCTGCCCCTCCTCATTGGGGACCTTGCCTACCCACTTCTGCCCTGACTCATGTGGTCAGCTGAGCCAGCTGAACTTGGCCAGCTGAACCCCCACTAGGCACACTTCAACTGGTGCCTGCGCTGGACCTGTACACTGGTGCAGTGCACCTTTGGCTGCCTGAAGGGATACTAGTGCACTCTCACTGCCCACCTTGAAGTCACAGCCCCAGGTCATTGTTACAGCCTGTGTGTTGCATAACATTTGCAAAGCTTGTGGAGAGCTCTTCCATGAGACTTGGTTGGAGGAGGCACAGTGGATGGAGGATGCCTGGCATTAGTAGTGCCAGTTACGGTGGCAGAAACAGCAACGGACCCCCACACGAGGCCCTGGGCGACCTGTACACCCGGCAGTGGGGGTCAGAGTACTTGGTACGAGAGGCAGACTACCTTCTCCTGCACTCTCCACTGTAGGGCACGTGGACAGTCAGCCCTGGACCTCAGCCCCACTGCACATCCCCAGCACCAAGCTCACTGTGGACCATTTTCTCAAAAGCACTTTATTCCTTTCCACAAACACAGACCCCATCCCCGCCTTCCTATTGAACAAGAGTCCCTCCCCTCTCCCTCATTCCCTCTCCCAAACCACAGAGCCCTTCCCCCTTCTCCACCAACACACAGAACTCCACCATCAACCACCCCACTCACCACCATTAAAGTACCCTATTCCCCATGTAGAGTATGTACAGTGCTCTGCGTACCCTCCTGGGGTGGGACACAGTGGGGTGGGGGTGCCTAAAGGGAAGAGCTCAGGGACAGACACCCAGCTCCCTGGCTTCTGGCTATACCACCATAGGTATGAATGCTGCAGTGAGGCTGGTGGGCAGGGGGCCAACCCAGGGGTGAAGGTGGCCACTGCTCTGACAGTGTGGCTGGCTCCTCCTCCTGCAGTGAGTTGCCTGAGCCAGCATGGTGCACACACAGTGCTGATCCCATTGTGGGCAGCTCCTGCTCTGGGGCCACATGGACAAGGGTGGGCCCAGGAGGGGTCCCGGTTGGTGGGGGAACTGCGGTGGGTGCCAGGGAAGGGGGACCTAGTTGGAGGAGGTGCCACTGTACCTCAGGCCAAACCCACTGGCAAGCTTGCAGATGGGCAGCAAGCAGGGCAACAGGCTGGAATAAGGTGACTGCCAGGGCTAGGATTGTGCCCAGCACCCCACAGCCCTCCTCCGTGGCCTCCACTCTCCCAGGAATCACAGCAGTCTGCTGCTCCTGGGCCTTCACCATCCTGTTGAGAAGGATGATGTGGCTCTCCTCGAGGACCATGAGCCTGTCCCAAAATGCCTGGTCTCTCTCCTGCTCACGCACAACACCCTCTGCACATCAGACCTGTGAGTCTGCCAACTGCTCCTCTGCCATGGTGACCTGCCAGTCCAGCAGCAGGGTCTGGTCCTGAGCCCCCCTTGCTGCCAGAGCTGGTACATACAGAGGGTCCCAGCCAAGGCTGGCAGTAACTCTGATGGCACATCCCTGCTTGCAGCTGGTGGACCTGTGGAGCCAGGAAAAAGAGGTTGTTTGTGAGAGTTTGCAACATTTCTGAGATAGCACGAACTATACCAGGGGGCTGTGCACTGCCCAGCCTCAGATCGGAGGTCATGTGCACACAGGTGCCCAGGGACCATGATAAGTCAGCCAGGCAAGTTCTGGCACAGGTGGCCACCAGCCAAGGCCCCCCATCCCTGCTTACTCCACAGGGACAGGTGGCCCACTGGGTGCTTGCTGCAGGCAGCCTGGGTTCCTTGCCCCTTTCCCAGGCCAGGACAGGCCTGGCTCTTGGCAGCACCTCCTCCAGGCCAGGCTGTCTCCTCTGTTGCTGCTAGGCTCACAGCACCTGGGCTTGTAGAGTAAGGGGCTCCCAGCTGGTTGGGCAGCCAGTGCCTACCTAGCTGAGGGGACACTGGCTGCTCAATAAAGTTTTACATTGCCTTCCACCTCCCTGAGTGCTGTGAGGGGAGTAGGGGAGGGAAGAGAAGACTCAAGGGGAGCTCATCTAGGTTGGGTGGGGGGAGGAAGGGCAGGGGCAGAGAGAGGAGAGGAAAGTGCTCTTCCCAGTGCAGGGCTTACTAGGTGGGCATGGCAGATGTGCCCAGTGGCCCAAATCTGTCCCCACTGGCAGCAACAACATGCAGCTCCTGGCAGCATCCTGGATTGCAGGGGCACAGCATCTGGCTGGCCAGACAGGGCCGCCCTCTGGGAGGAAGCTGGAGCTCATGAGGACAGGCATTGACATCCCTTGGCTGGCCTCCTGGGTCTTGAGGAGCTGGCAGGGCATTCACTGGTTTGGAGTGCTGGAGCTGCTGGACAATGCTGGAGTGGGAACTGTGGCAGGAAAGGCTCCTGGTGCCCTGAGGCGCCCTCCTCCACTGATGTCTCATCACCACTGCCAGGCCACAGTGGAGGCTCTGGCAAGCTGCCCATCCTGGAGGACATGGTACAACTCTGCCCAGAGTCCCAGGGGATGAGAATGTGGTCCAGCTGTCACATAAAGGGCATGATCCTGTGGGCAGCTCCTGACCAGTGGTTGTGGTTGGTGACACTGACCCACTGTGTTTGCAGGGCCTTGACCTTTACACAGCACTGGTCATTGCCACACTCCCACGTGGCCCACCAGGTCCTCACAGATGCGGGCGTTGGAGCGTGCACACTGTGCAAACTGACTCTGGACCTCAGCTTCACTCCACAGTACAATGAAGTCTGCAGTCTCATTCTGGGACCAGTTACGCCCCTGGGTGGTGGTGTGTGGCATCAGGGTGTGTGGCTGTCTTGACAGCCCTTACCTATTCTAGGGACTCCAAAGCCATCCGTAGCTGCTGCTACAACATAGTATGCCCTTTCTGGCCGTTGCTCCTACTGCAGCAGTGCAGTGTCTATGCATCTGGCTGCTGCTGCCACAAGAGCAATGCTATGAGGCTGCTTCTGCTGCTGTGGCACAGACTCTGCATGGCTGAGTGCACAATTCTGGTGCCCTGAGTAAGTTGATGCCTGGGGCTGATGCCTTGCTTACCTAACCTTACTTATGCTATTGCTGGCTGCAGGAAGGGCGTTTTGTATGTTGATGGAAAGTGCCACTGTAATAGGATAAGCAGTGCTGAACAGAAAAGTTAGGGGCAGAAATTATACATAAACCGGTATAAGTGATTGGAAACTGGTTCAGATCTGTAAGACAACAGAAGTTCAGTCGCATTAACCACTTTCAAAATGGCCGAAACTGGTTTAAGATAAAGCTGGATGGATGTAGTATCAGACTTAACTGATTTAGGTTAAATTGGTTTATTGAACTTCTGTCCCAGATCTGCTCCAGATTCAGGTTAACTCACAGTCCCCCAGCTTCCAAGGATTCTTTGCATCTCCCTTGCAAGCCCCACCATGCCAGGTGCATGGGCTAACCTTGGCCCAAGCTGTCTGCTAAAGTCAAGCAGGGAGACATTCTCTAACACCTGCCTGGCTTCTGACCTGTGCCACTGCAGACATGTGGCTGCCTTTCTGGAACCAAAAGTGAATGTCTGTTCACTTGCTTATTGGTTCAGTCTATGCAGCTCAGACTAACCTGTGAAGATTGAATATATTTAGCCTTGGGCTATTTGACTATCTATACTTAGCCAAGGGTCAGATTTCAGGAAGAACCTTGCTTGATCTGGCACTTGCAGTTCAGAGGTAAAACCTGATGGCCAGTGACACCAGGCAAACATAGATCTTTCAGCATGCAGCTGCAGTTTCCCAATAAAGATCTCTTTCCTACAACTCTGCCTGCTCATTGCATTGCTTACTGCTAGCAATATCAGAGCAATCAGAAACAAGGGGTCAGATCAACCCTTCTTGTAAAATGCATACACACACATTATGGAGCTTTCTCTAGATTGTTCTGTTGTTAATGGGCAGGTCTCATTTGAATGATCATAAAAGAGACACTGAATCTCAATGCTATCTCGAGGGTCCCTGCTTCCACCACAGAACTTTGGCAATGTGGCTTTGGGGAGTCTTGTTGCCAGGTTGGTTTTTTTTTGGTCACTTGCTGGCAAGCTCAAGAACATAAATTAATACAGGCAAAGAAAGGGATTTTTGTTTTGTCACTGGCAACATTTCCTTGTGTCAATTCAAGTGGAAATGTTTATTATTTTGATTTGTGCAGTCTCCAAACAGACATGACAATAACCACAGATGTATCTTCTCCATTGCATTAGCTTAGTAGCTGTAATATCTGTAATACATGCATCTTTTATTAACTTTAGACCCTTTATTGAATGTATTATTTAAAACTCCACATCTGTGTGTGTGTGTGTGTGTGTGTATCTGGCTTTCTCTACATGGCTCCCAAGCCCATGTGTCTGAACTGCATCATTGTCTTGTCCTGTTCCTCTGCAACATACTCTGGTAAGTTTGGTTCCCACTACAAAGTTCCTATCATCATTACAGCTCCTTTTTATTTTTTTATAGTATCCAAAATAATTAGGGCAGCATTCTACTCGTCACCTCAGTAACATTTTTTTGGTCATCTATATGACTAATGGACTTAAATCAGGAGGAAGAGGCCTTCACATCTTCTGCCCCAATAGCTTAGTAACTAGGGCACTCATGATAAGCTGGAATCATGGGTTGTAACCCCCCCCTCCCCCCAATCAAGAGAGGGTTTGTATCTGGGTCGTCTTCACTTTGCAGGACAGTGTGCTAAAAACCATACCATAAATCTGGCATGATCAATCTGCCTCTCTAGTATTCCTTTTGAAACTAAGCCCTGGATAACCATGAATCATTTATTACCACAGCAATTTCTGAGTTATCAAATCTTAGACCTTCTTTTATCAAGTAATGTTCCAAATATTTTATTTAAACTAGAACAACTTTGCATTTGTTCTTAATCAGTTATATATTCTTTTCACAAGCACCTGTCCAAAACTCTTCTATCAGTCTCATCTTCACAGCAGTATATCATCTATATATCATTCAATACCTTTCAGGCTTTCAAATATCTGGTGTATCATTTTTCGATACACTTCAGAAGCTGAACAGATACTGAAAGAAACTTGAATAAACATGCACCTGCCAAAAGGTGTTTTGAATGTTCAATGTCTACAGCTTTTGTTATCCAACTAAATTAGCCAATATCTACTGCTGGAATTGAAGTTAGTGAAAATTTCAACTTTTGCCAGCTTTTTAGTATTTTTTTCCTACTACAAGCTATTGAAAATGCCCCCTTCTTATTGTTTTGTTTATTGCTGTTGGATCCAACTGAATTAATATTTCATTTTGCCCTGGTTTGTCTTCATTCACTATAGGATTGTCCCAATATGTAGGTCTTTGCACTGTTAACTTGCAACTGTTCCATACTGGGCAATTATTTTTTTACTTTATCCGTTAATGCCACGGTATGCATGTACTGCTTGTGAGTTTCTTTTGTTTTTTTCTTTATTTTACTGATTCTGAACTAAACAAACTTGACACATGTGGTAAGCCCAGGACAGCTTGTACATCAAACTCTACCACACATAATTCTAGCAATACTTTCTTATTCCAGTACTCACCATATAAATTGCATTTGCTACATACTTGCAATTTTCTCCCTCTGGAGGCTATTAACCTAATACTAGAGATGTGAAATGGTTTGTGTTGTATAATCTGTGAGGCAGCGGACTGGCTTGTATCTCTGTGTCAGTTTTATAATTTGCTATTTTGTGATCATTAACCTGAAGCAGAGGTATAACATGGCAGTTTTATGTCCTAGGCAGCAGCAGTAAATGGGTTAGCACTAGCTGCAGGTGATGCTGGTGCAGCTAGCTGGCAGCTCCAGAAGTGGCTATTTTTGTGTCCCAGCTATGTTAGCTAGTACCCAGGGTTACTGAGCCAGCCATGCTCCCCTTCCCCCCGCCAAGTTACACTGCTGACCAGAAGATTCATCTTCCATTCTCCCTTGAAAAGCTCAGTACTCACCATACCTAGCAAGCAACCAACCATGTGAGTTGCCATCTGTCCCTTTAAAGAGTTCAAATGTGTTTGCCCTGGAGCTTTTCCTTTCCAGATTTGCCCATTTTGACAAAATTATTGCTTTCACCACATTTTCAGCATTCTTGCCTACATGTAGGACAATTTCTTACAGAAAGGCTATGACTGCCTTTAAAACAATTTTTAATTGTCTTTGACCTCTCTTTTTTTCAAATTTCTCTTCATCTTAGACTTGTATTGGCAGCATGATGCCTTCCAGTCCCTGATGGTACTTCTGAAGATTTATTAAAGTTGGGTTTAGCAGGAAATACATACTTGTATTTATTCTGGTTCAGCCAATCCCTTCCATGGTTTTATTAACATTTCTTCTGCTCAGTTTATCCCCACAGCACATTCATTCTCTGCCCACAGTCTGGCACACAATGAGTCCGATGCAATGCCACACACAATGTGATCCGTAATGGGGAATTCGCACTGTTCCCCAAATGCATTAATTTGTGTTGCCATTTTTAGCTCAGTCACACACTGGTCTCTCTTGTCCCCTTAGGTCTGATTTCCAGTGAACAATATATGCCTAACAGCACATGTAACATTTTTCTTTGGGGCATTGCAGACCTCAAACTTATTCATTAAGATTTATATTATTTCTTTATCTGCTACATTCTCAAAATGAAAAGGATTAAATATGTCTATTGCTTCCTCACCTGCCGTATGAAGAAATAAGGCTGCTTGTAGCCATTAATCTTTTTTTTGTCTGCACCATTGCAATGCAGGACAATTCAAACGCTTAGTTCTGTTGTCTCTAGCTTTCTGTTGCATTTCTTTCAGGCACTAACTTTCCTGAAGGCTTTAGCTGGTTCCATTTTCTCCAGTTTTTGTTAAATATTTTAGAGACTGTTAATTAATATTAGACTTTTTCCTAGAGCGGAATACACACATACATACATACATGACATGACAGGGCAGCTAAAGTAGAGAGAGAGAGGAGAGAGAGACACACACACAGAGAAAAACTATCTCATTGCTTCTTCCTGTTCCCCTTTACAGCATATCCTGGAATTGGTTCTCGCTCCAGTATTACATTAGTTATAATTCCATCTCAGTTGGCTTAAAATTTAGGTAGCTTCTCTTTCCTGGATTCTTGGTCACCCATGATTTAAATGGCAACATGCATTGAGCACACGGTTTA
Source organism: Alligator sinensis (assembly GCF_000455745.1). Lineage (NCBI taxonomy): Eukaryota > Metazoa > Chordata > Crocodylia > Alligatoridae > Alligator > Alligator sinensis. The sequence continues at coordinate 3,770,618 of NW_005841919.1, forward strand.
CATATTGCTGCCCCAAGACAGAGATGAAATGTTTTCTTTTTCTGCAAACACACAAAAAAATCCTTGTGAATGCTGAAGTGGAGTCATAAAGCCATGAGCTTGCAGTGGGAGTCAGACATGAAGAAACAGAGTTTGAATCCAGGTGTTACACATCCAGGCCCTGGATGTAGGCTTGCGTGCACTTCTGAGACACATTCCCAGGTACTTTTGCACCATTGGGGTGCCTTTGTGCCCCAAATCTCTCTCTGCAGTCTGCTGCTTGACCAATGAGAACCACCTGAGATATGTCAGAGGCTAACTACTTGACTTATGGTGCCTTACGCCCACTTGTCTTACTCAGGCCTTGGCAGCCCATAGCAGAGGGGATTTTGCCACCTAGAAGGATCACACTCTTGTGCTCCTTTCCATAAAATAGGCAAATACTTTGGAATCACAAGTATCAGTTACATCAAATGATTTATAAAAAGACAACAAAAAGTATTTTTTAAATAAAAAAGAAGAACAAGCATAAGAAATCAGTAACCTTGTGTTGAGATACAGACAGAGATATCAGAATGAACAAACAAAATATCAGAACAATAGCCTGTTCTTACCTTGCACGTAAATCCAAGGATGCAGTCACTAGCCAGCTTCAATAGGTTAAAGAGCAAAACTTGCCTGTAACCTTTCTGTCATGGCCTTTTGCAAGGTTTCCTGTCAGCTTCTTTTCTCAGCCTGCTCTGCTTAGGTTAAGGGACTCCACTCTCCCCTGTACCCATGCTTTTGAAGCTGGCTTAAGTACAGTAACTTCCTACCTGCAAAAAGTGAATGTTTTCCAGACTAAAAGATTTTCTTGATCTTGTTAAGACCACGAGAACATGCACATCCTTTCAGAAACACAGATTTCCTAAACCAATATATTATCTCTCTACTCCCACGGTTTGACCAGCCAGATATTTTGACCCTTTCTTTTAAACTGTAAATTCAAGGGTGACAGTAAACAACTCACGTCAAATGCTAATGCCAAGCCATTACTGTTTTTCATCCATCCGAGGTGCCAAAGAAACTAATTGTTTAATACTTGAAAATCATTATCATATTGTGCAATCCTGATCCTATTACAACCTATAAGAAAGGCATATAAACAAAAGGACAATAAGGCTAAATACAGCTTGAGGTTACTTTTACATATAGACTACACACGCCACAATACTAAAATTAACTCAAGAAATCATGCAAGATACCCCGCAAACTCCCAGTTCTTGAAACTAGGCCATTTTAAACTTTACACCTGAGGTACGTGTTGTGTATAAATCTGAGGTATAACTTAAATATTTGGCACTATGGGTAGCATGGGCTTGGAAGGAATGGGCTTTTACCTCTTTGCACAGGGGCTTTTGCTTCAGTGCAAGGTCCCTGTAACAGGGCGCATGGCTCAGGGGCAGGGGCAGGTTGTTGAAAGAGGATTTCCTGCCTGCCTAAGAGGACTGGGCTAGCTAATGGGGATGATTGCATGGCCCAGAGGAAGTTAAAAGATCCCAGGAAAGGGAGTTGAGGGAGAGAGGGAAGGTGGAGGTGCTGAGGAAGCAGCACAGAGCTGGAGCTACTCTCTTAGGGTCTGGGAAAGGACTATAGGGTTTAGTTTAATCTTTCCTTGTTTATGTACTTGCTTGTTTCCTGCGGGGACAAGCTTGTTCTAGGGAAAATAAAAGCTGCACTGTGAAAATGATAACCTGCTACAGTCTATGAACACAGAATACTGCTGCTGCAGTGGTGGTAGTTTTCTGGGGGCTGCTATTCTGGTTTCTCTTCTGAATCAGCACTCAGGGCTAATGCCTTCCCTGCTCCCCACTAATTATGTTACTGGTGAGAATACATTGGGTCAGATTCCTTACTAATGTAAGTCAGTGTAGCTCCATTAATCACAGTGGACCTATAGCTGATTTATATCAGCTGAGGATTTGGCCCAGGGGTGGGAAAAATATAGCCTGCGGGCTGGATCCTGGCAAAATTAAGAGATTTTGTTTGGCCTGCAGTAGGTCCCTTGGTCTCACCCTACCATCCCTAGGCAAGCAGTGAGGCTAGGGCAGCCCGGTGGCTGTACTTGCTTCCTGGCAGCCCCAGCAGTGATGGGGCCTTCCAGCTGTTGCCACTGCCAGACTTAGGTCCACTCCCTGGGCACCCTGGCCCATCTTCCCCACCTCCACTCCCAGGGCTGAGCGACCTGTGCAGGCAGGGTTTGCAGTTGGTTGGATGGGATGAGGCCACAACATTCCATCTGGACAGATGGGGAACAGTGTTCAGGAGCAGGATGGATGGGTGAGGCCAGGATCACTGGGCAGGATTGTGGTGAGGTGACAGCATGAGGTTGGGGCTTGGGGCAGAACTGTGATCTGCTCCCCACATGGCCCTGAGGCTGGTGTGGGTTCCATGGGAAAGGACATGTGAGAAGTGGATCGCAGCTCTGCCCTGGCCCCTGGCCCCATGTTGTCACCACTCCAAAATCCTGGATTTGGCCCCAGACGCTGCTCCCTACACACTCAAGGCCCCATCCCATCAGCCCTGCCACATGCCCTGCCTATGTGGGTCTTGGCTAGCTTCCATGGGGACCCCAGGACTGCAGGGCAGTGACAGCAGGGCAGTAACAGAGCCATGATCTGATCCCTGAACTCATTGCTATCCCTGTCCCGTGATTCCAACCCCATATGCTGTTTCCCTCCTGGATGCTGCTCCCAGGCCACACAGGAAGTTTTGGTGAGCTGTTGTGCATGGGGGGAAGAAGGGGAGGGGATTGATCTGGCCTGCAACAGCTCACCCAAACTCCCTGTGTGGCCCTTGGAATCCAAAAATTGCCCACCCCTGACTCAGCCCAAGTCAGGACAGATTCCATAATTGGCTCCAATCTTGCTAAACAATTGTTGTTTGTTCTGCTTTTTATAAGTAAAGAAGGACAGAGTCAGCAATAGCTAATTACTTATGGGCAGTCTTGCTAAACAGGTTGAAAAATAAATGAACACAGGGTGACCTTCTATTATTTCCTGGTCACCTAAATCAGGGTTTCTCAACCAGTGGGATGCGAAGGGCCTCTAGGTGGGACTTGGGTTGTAGCAGTGAAACCAGAAGTGCCACAGCGGGACAACCCACCTGCTACCTAGAGGTATGTAGAAAAAACATTTAAATCTGTGTCTATGGCCAAATCGCCAAATCTTTCTGAATCGATTCAGAGGGTTTCAATTCAATTTGAACAGATTAAAGGGTCCTCTGATTCAATTCAGATTCAGAGATTCGGCCACCAAATCGGGCCGAATCTCCACCGAATCGAATCAGGGACTGAAGCTTCACACAGCCCTAGTAGGCAACCTTTTCCAGATGTGGACCAGAATGATCCACCCCAGGTCAAAGGAAGGGGGCAGGTGGGTGCAAGGATCTGGCTGCCACCACCATTTCTCTCTGCAGTGGTGCAGGGAGAGTACCTGATGCTGAAACCCCCTGCCACTAAATGCCACTGTAGCCTCACATCATTGGGCTCGATCTAATGGCTCCATGGCACACAGGTTACCAACTCCTGTAATAAATTATCCTGCTACATTGGCATGACAAAGTGGGAAAGCTCTCATTCTTTGGGACCAAGTTATATCTACTATATCTTGTAGATAAAAAAGAAATCTTTAACCTCCACAAAATTTAGTCAGATGGCTTTCCTGAACTCTACATATATTTTTGCTACATCAAATAAAACATCCCAAATGCCTTTGGATACTAAGAAAGAAATGCAGCAAAATAAAAATATTGTCACCTGTGAAAAACAATGGCCCAGCTGGACTTTTAAACATGAGTCATGTCTTTGAATTCCCTATTAAATTATCTTAATCTTTCTGAAATGTTTTGCCATTTATCTGTCCATTTTAAATGGCAAATTCTACAGACTAGGGACTCTCTCTCGCTTTAAATAAAGATTTGTACAGAATATAGTAGTAATACGCTTCTAGGCCTTTTGGCTCAGATCAAATGTAGTTCATTTTCTAATTAGACCAGGGGTAGGCAAAATATGGCCTGCAGGCTGGATCTGGCCCACCAGGCCATTCTATTTGGCCTGCAGGGCCCTTAAAAAATTTAGAAAATTAATATTTATTTGCTGATGGCTGCCTGTCAAAGATGACAGGAGCCAGGGGCAGTAGGACCAAGGGGAAGCTGGCAAGACCCAGCAGCCAGGCCAGCCAGCCCCATGCCCCAGCCCCTCCCCAATCTCCCACCTGGAAGCCTCTAGCCTGGGACCCTGGGGCAGGGTGGCAGGAGCATGGGCCTGGGTTGGCAAAAGCTCTGTAACTGGGCTGGCTCCCCACTTTCTCTGCTGGCATAGCTCAGCCTGGCTCCATAGACCCTTGCCTGCCCAGGCCCTGTGCTCCTGCTGCCCCACTCTGGGCCCCACTGGTGCTGGCCCTGGGATACCGGCATGGGCCCCATGCTCCCACTCAGCTGTTGTTGCACTCTACGCACCCGCTCACTGCCACTCCCCCCTCCATCACTGCTTTCACCACTTCCCTGCCCACCCGCTGGCCACTCCTGCACCACGTGGCTCCTGGCTGCATGGCTGGGCCGCAGGAGGATGGGGCCTGCACTGGTACCCTGAACCCAGGAGTGGGGGGGGAGGGGGGAGAAGGGACTCTGTGTGTGTGTGTGTGTGCATCTGAGCAATGAGGAAGAGACAGAGTGTGTGTATGTGTGTGTGCCTATATACAATGAAGGAGGGAGGTACAGCGTGTGCGTGCGTGTGTATGTGCACATGTACAATGAGGGATGGAGGGACAGAGCATGTGTGTGTGTTCCCAGGTGGTGGGAACAGGAGTGATTAACTCCTAGCCTGCTGGTCCCTGGGAAAAGTAACCGGAGGGACAGGCGAAGATTCCTTCTCCCATTCCAGGGAGGAAGAGGGGTCCTGGTGAGCCAGAGTCCCCTGTACTTCATCAGCAGACACCGAATGTCTTTACCTTGAGTGAAGAACCTTCTAAATTATTGTTACCCCAGACTGTGGCATGTTCAGTTATCCGCGGGTTGGTCTGAAGATAAAGGATCAATTCAGGAGCAACTGATGGCTGAACATACCCGACCCCACTCGGGGTAGACCTCGCAGGTGAGAAGAGATTATCCTGGGGAAGATTACAGGGACCAGAGCCCTCTCAGGCTGTGGATGTGGTAAGGGTGGGGTAAAAGGGAGGTTTGGAGCCCCACGAAGAAAGACCAGGGCCACAACCTCTCTGGGACTGAAAGGGCATTGCCTCCCCATCTATCAACATCAAAGTCATGGCAGACGAGTAGGGGCAGTCCTCAGAATCATATAGGTGGCCCTAGGGGGCGGTCTCACCCTGACGTCGCTAGGGAGGAAGGCACCAACCAGAAAGGGACTGAAGCCTTACAACACCTACCAGCAACAAAGTGAAATAAAACAGACCCCCAATAAATAAATCTCTGGGTTTGCTACTCTCCTGTGTGGCATCAGATTTATGCCAAGAATACTCTGATGAAATCAGAGAAATTACATAATTCAAAACCAGGAATAACGCATTTCTTTTGCCTTTCCCCCAAAACCTAATTCTCTACTTCCTCACCCAATGTGCACTCATTTATTCCATACAGAGTGAGTGCCAACTGGTGACAAACCTTAGTCAGAAGAGGTTTTCTGATACCTGTCACTCATTTGCTACAATTGTAAGTGAACGCACATGATGGAAGACAGAGTAAAATCTGGAGTTGTGTCTAATCCTGCTCCCTGAGAAATCAATGGCAGAATCTCCATTTCTTTTGACTAACAATCAGAATTGAGCTATAAATATTAGAAAACAAAATGTGGAGAATTCCATTTTGTATCCCCATAGTTCATCCCTAACACAAATGAAATGAGTTTGGCCTCATCTCTTTTCCTATAGTTTGAGCCATGAATTTGTTGAAGTGCTGTTGTTAACTGAATGAACATAGTGCAGCTGTATGTAAGGAGTAAAACAAATAAGACAAGATGATTAAAAAGATGCCTTCTTGCTGAAACAGACCAAATCACAGCATGCCACACGATTACAGAACTTGACAGTAAAACACTAATTTGCTTCTTTGAATGATGCAGATTCAATCAATAAATCTCCAGCTATCACAGAAAATCCTTCAGTGAAATAAACCAAACCAGAAAATCAGAATTTGCTCTTCCTTCCCTGGAACGTTAGAAACATTTAAAACTTTTTCTCTGCTGTATTATCCTCCTGTGCTCTTGAACCTGCACGCAACATTTCTTGCTTTTATCTTCAGTGAATAAAGAAGTTGCCTTTCCTATGCAACCCGTTGCTTAGAAATGTTGCTTTAGCAAATTTAGAAGAATCAAAATGACTCAAAATATTCATAAAGGCTCCATTTGATCTTTTCTTCCATACACAAGTTAACTTTAAACAACTGAATCACTACTGTGTGCCTCTGATTCAGCAAGATAATACAACATCCACAGAAAGTAGTCTTACCAAAAATCAAGTGAAAGTTAAGCACATGCTTTAAGTACTTTTCTGAATCAGGGTGTGAAACATATGTACTTCACTCCCAGCCCAATGCGCTCTGTTCCATGTTGGATATAATTAGGGACCTACCAAATTTGTGATTTTGCAATTTTTGCAGAAACCACAAATTTGATAGATCCTCTGTGAAAAAGCCCAGTCCCCATGAAAAAGTGTGGGGACTGAAAAAGCTGCAAAATGGCCAGCAAGCAGGGGCAGGGATAGGAGGGAGTTGCAAACCAAGGTGGGAAGCCCTGGTGCCCTGAAACACAGGGGAGAGGGAAAACGGGGAAGAGGGGGTGGATTTTCACAGCAGTGTATGGCAGCTGCCTCAAGACTCTGATTAACTGAGGGGCTCCGGAAGTCCCGCCCCTCCCTGGAAATTGACAGATGGACAGCTGTCAATCTCCAGGGACGGGCTGGACTTCCTGGATCCCTTGGGCAATCAGAGATGTGGGGGATCCTGCTACACTCCACCACAAAAATGATGCCCAATGCCATGCCATGGCCATGAAATCCAGAGGCAGCTGCCATGAATTAGGTAGGTCCCTAGATGTAATCTGTATGGCATGGTCCCCGTAAATTTGTAGCCAAGGAGTGGAGGAATGCTGTTTTCTGTGGTCTGTGGTAATGTAGATGACAGTGCCAGGTATTTATTTTACATATAATTATTATATATGACAATATATAATTAAGCATATACAGGGTCTTCATAAAGTCCTTGTACACAACCTAAGTTATTAAAGTTTAAATGTCCACAAGGACTTTATGAAGACCCTGTATAAACACACGTACACACATATACAATAAAGATAAAACAATATTTCTAGTAGTCTCCATTTTGATACTGAGTTGAAATCTCAAACTGACATGTGTGACTATGTAAATAATGTCCTCGTTTTCTGCAAGCTTCCTACTTAATGTGGTCATGACAGCACATATTTATCACTGTCTGGGGAAAGCTAGAGCATCTAGCAGGGTTGCTGGCAGTTGGGGCTTTTGGTGCCCCAGAAAGAAGTGACCTGTATTTTGTCTCAGAAAAGATGGTGCATCTTCTTTTTCTTTACCTTTCATTGGTAAGGCACAGAGGTGAGTTGGAACTTTAAGCTGGAAGAAAGAATAGCAGTAATAATGGACTGTGTTAGCTTTCTCCTCGAAATGTCAAGTAAGCTCTTTGTAGAGAGAGTAGTGAGAAAAGAGGGAGTCACAGGTGGTGAATAGTCAAGCCCCTGGGATTAAATTAAATCAGGGCTAAAAAGTAGAGCTCTTTGGCTAGGAAAATGGCAGAATTGAAGGAAAGAACAAAATCATCTGGGAAGAGAGATAATTTCATGATGGAAGTGGGGAACATAAGAAGTGCCATACTGGGTCAGACCAGTGGTCCATCTAGCCCAGTATTCTGTCTCTAGCTTAATATTCTGACTTCAGTATACTGATGCTTCAAAGGGAGAGTACTCTACACATGGTATGTCTAGAGTCATCCATTCCCTGTCTTACCCTTCCTGGTATCAACTCTGGTTTAAGGATGTCAGAAGATACTATTCTATTTTTCTGCAACCAAAATCCGCAGCCTGTGGATAATTGCAATCAGGGTTCTTTCTGACTTTAAATTACATCATCATTTACCTATACAAAGGCAGCCTGACTATAAATAGAGTAAAATATAGAGCAGGGAGGGTAATTTCAACAGATAAGGTTGACAGTTGCTAAACAGCTATTTATGATTCTAATTCACATAGGTTTTTCTACCCCTTAAGAAGCTTCTCAAAACTATTTTCATCCATGGTGTATTTAAATACCAAACTAGACAGCGAAGAGGAGACAGATGTTTTAACCAGACTTTCTGGATACAAAACCATCCCTCAAGACCAGATGCTTGCATTCTCTGGAGAAGAACCAGCTCCTGGACTGTCCAGGCATGCATTTGAAAGATGTATTTGGTTGTAGGGGAGCATTAGGGGGAAATGGCATCCTACTGATATTAGTGCTGATTGATTAACAGAGAGGCATTAATTGAGGCCTTTTACCCAGAGGAGTGTGATATACTGACAACTTCTGTGAAGGTGAACTTTGGAAACACATGAAAACAGACAGATCTCAGTGTGGCAGCATGGCCTTAATAGAGCCATTATAGCATGGTGGTTGAGGGCATATTTTCTGGTAAAACAATAAATAGCATAAATAATTATGAAATTGGATTAAAAAATATTAACCTATCAAGCTGCCACAAATAGTTGTTCCAGTGTCTCAGCTACTGAGACTGAGGTAGTCTTTCTAGTGATTATATTTTTTGCAAGTTGCTACTCTGCAAAGTACTTTTTTGAATCACTTATTGCAGTAAAAGAATATACTACCAAACTGAACTCTCTCTCTGATCAGACGAATGGGAAGGAACCTAATTAATGCCATTGTTTGGCCTGAAATGCTGCTTTTCCTCTAGAATGGCATTCATATGTCTGCTGGCTACTAAATAGAGTTTATTAATAAAAAGATTGAAATTAAAATAATAAATTGCATTAATCACAACCATATTTAAAGCAAATTTTATTTGTTTGGAGAAGGAGTATCTTATACTGAAACAGAGCAGATAACGGAATGACTAATGGAGCGAAAAAAACCCCTTTCTATATCCGTTTGTTACTTTTATAAACAAGCTCCTACCACCTTTTACACATCCTGTCCCTCATGCTTGAAAAGCACTTCCTATAAACCTTTGCAAAATGATGTCATTGTATTTTAGCTCTCTCCTTAAAATTCTCATGATGCCTAGGAACCAGAAAATTGATAATGGTCAGGTCACTGGTGTTCTGATACCCTTGCCTGTCATGCTGACAAGGGTTATCTCATTGCTTCCTTGTTCTCCCCTATCAATCTGCATCCTGCTGTTTATCTCATCAACTTCTACTTAGATTGTGCACACATTTTGTTCATACACGCCCTACCACAGTGGAACCCTGTTCCTTTACTAAGGGTCCTCAGTGAAGAGGCCAAAAGCTTAGCATGATTGTCCTTGGCACAGAAAGCAAGGCTACAAAAGTTATAATATGAAACAGCAAACGACCCCCGCCCCCCCAAACAAAACAAAACAAAACAAAACAAAACAAAAAAACCCAAACAGAAAACCTCCCAGAAGGTTGGGAAGGGAGATGAACCATCATACTTTGGGAAGAATCCAATCCCTGATCACACTGAAATTGAAGTTAAGCAACTCATGGAAAGTCATGTCACCAAGAAATGATGCCAGTACTACAGGAGATGCATACGCAAAAGGATGAATTTTCAGGTGCAATTCAAGATGCTGGTCATACAGGTATAGATAGTTCAGTCAGTAGGGGTATTTGCCTTTGAGCACTTTGACTAAAATCACAGAAGATGATAGCAGGATGTCCTCCTTGAAGGCTGCTTTGCCTCTGGGACTCATGTCCTCCTGTGCAACAGTTCCAGGATGTCAACTTGAATCACACTGGAAGACCAGTATATTCATCAAGACAATTATTCAGTCTTCAACCTCTGGGGATCTCCACTTTAATTTTGCAAACAAGTGAATGCAAACAAGCTCAAGTATCTGAGCTACCCAGATACTCAGTGTTTGATAAATAAGGGGAACAACTTTGAGGCAAACACCTTAAGTTTTCTGGAGTGGGTAAGTCTGGAAAGGAGAGGGGTTCTAAGAGAAATCTAGCCAAACGATCTCTGGTAGGTACGTGCTTGCTGATTCACTGGCTACATTTTTCTTGTGTTCAGTAATCTTCTCTCTGATGGAAAAAGTGGTTAAACAGACTTTTCTATTTACTAGATTTTTTCAGAGTTTCAACAAGAGCTCTATGCCTGAAATATGCAGTTTTAGGAGCTCTACTGCCTCAAGTTTAGTAAATAAGCTTTTTATATTCCAAGACACATTAGCAAATGAATAACTAGTCTCATCAATGAATACTGAATGAGTGAATAACTTATTTCAGTCCATAAAGCAAATATATAGGTAAAACACAGCTTAACACTGTAGTAGTTCTCTTTTCTAGGAAATCTTTTAGGAATTTCCTGTAGCGTGGATGGATACAAGAGCAAACAAAGCTTTTATCTAGATCTCTTTATGACAGGGATATATCTTTGTTGAAAGTGACCTGAATATGTTTGCCACAGGTGCCAAGCATCATAGCCCCCACATACACAAAGCTGTTGGGTCCGAGGCAATATCTTTTATTAGACCAACTAAATAGTAGCAAAAAAATCATTTCATTGCAAGCTTTCAGGCACATACACCCTTCTTCAGGCTGAGGCAAATTCAAAGATTGTAAAAATGCTCCTAGGTAGAAAAGAAACTCCATTTTGCACAAGAGAGGTAGAGGGTGGAAGTTTACTACAACTGACAGCAATGACATTTGCTCTTGCATCCATGCTGGATTCCCATTAATTCATCAAAGAGGTAGCAGAGATTCCCCCTGCTATGATCTAGGGCCCCGTGTGATCCAGAGATTGATGGCAGGAGGCTTCTCCTCTTTGCCTGCCCCAGGGCTCTCACTGCTGGTTCACACACGTTGGCAGAACTAGGTAAAGAAGCATCAGGGCAGGGGGTGGGGGGAAACAGAAACTGACAGTTAGAGATGAGGGGGCAGGAACTAACAGAGGCAAACTGGGGAGACATAAATTTGCCAATGGGACAGATTAAGGAATTCAGTGCTAGTTTCTTACGTTGGGAATTACTCCATGACTATCAGCTTTTCAGGAGGCTATGTTTGCACTGCAAAGGTGTAGTCATACCCCAGATAGCTTCATCTAGTCAACTCAGGCCTCAGTAAGAGTGGAGATACAGCCCTTGGATTTAGCATGGGCTAATTCCCCAAATAAGTACTTGGGGTCTCAAGTAGGATCAATGTTGATGCCTATGTTGCTGCTATTGGTATCTGAGCTACCTGGCTGAAAGATAAAGCAGGTATGCCAATATTTTGGGCTGTAACCATAGCAAGTGTGTTAGTAACTACAATAGATGGTTCCAGGTGCTCTTTTCTTGGCCACCAACCCAGTCAGGTTCCTTAGCAAGGTCAGCCCCCAGACTTCCAATAACTCCCTTCTTGGGCTTCACTAAGACCCTATCCCAAATGGCAATCAGCCAAAGCACTGCCTCTGCTCTGAGGAGTACAACAGAAATAGGTATCTACATTTCCTCACACCTGTTTTCACTGGTCATTGGCACCTGTAGGACATAACTAACAAAGTTTTCCCATCAGTGAGAAATATTACACGCAATGTAACAAAACATCAACTCTTGAATCTTTTGTGGTTGTCTATCCAGATTGGTTGAGCACAGGTCATTGAAGGAAGGAAGACCCCATCTACTGGGAAGACTCTAAGCTTTAGAGCATGGGTCTGGAGACAGTCCTCATTGGACATTATCTTAAAGGGGAATGTGAATACCCTGAAACTGAGAATGTGCTTTTATTTCCTGCTGTTGATTGTAGTTCTCTGTGAAAGAAATCTCATTGAAAGTTCTTTTCCTCATTCCCTTTGTGACTAGAATCAGTTACCACATATTGTTCCATCAGTGGTCAACTTGCTTCAAATTCACAAAGCTCACATCCCCATCAAGCATCCTTTGGGGACAGAGAAACCTACATTTCTCTCATGCATGACTACTGTTTATTTTGGTTCTTATAATAATGATATACGTATGACAACACAAAGCAGTTGTGGTTGTATGGTGACTTAGGGTGAGATTACATACATCACAATGAGACCAAATTAAGAGCGCTTAAAATGTAGTCACGTGTTAAGGGTTAGTGCCCCCCCTAACATGCTCAAACCTGCTGCTAGAAGGCTGGTGAGCAGGAGCATGGCTAGAAGCTGCCACGTGCTCCCTGCTTGCCCTGCTTGCCAGTTCTCTAGCCACAGTATAGGCTGACTGGGTGGGGGGAAAAGACCCCCCCATGCTGCTTGGATTGCCTCCTCCATCCCCTAAATTTCCGCCTATCCCTCTGAAACTCCCTCAGTGCTCCCCATTAGTCCCTGAATCACTCGTCTGCCCACTGAGCATCCCCTCCATCCCCAGATAGCCCCCCCTGCCACTCTGATCCGCCCCATTGCCCTGACTGCTCCCTGAATCACCCCCTCCATCCTTCATCAGCCTCTCCACCCCCAGATTGTTTCTCTGCCAACCCAATCAGCCCAAGAGCAGTGACAGTGGCAGTGGCAGCAAGGGGGCAGGTTCTCCCTTTCTGCCTCTCCTGGGCTCTCTGTGGCCTGTGCTGCCCCTGCCAAGCCCCACAGCTGTCCATACATTCATAGATTATAGAGTCAGAAGGGACCCAATGGTTCATTGTGTCTGACCCCCTGCCCCTGGCAGGAAAGAGGACTGAGGTCAGATGACTCCAGCCAGGTGATTGTCAAGCCTCCTCTTGAAGACCTCCAAGTTAGGTGACAGCACCACCTCTCTTGGAAGCCCATTCCTGACTCTGGCCACCCTTAATGTAAAAAAAATTCTTCCTAATGTCTAACCTAAATCTACTCTCCACTAGTTTGCACCCATTATTCCTAGTTACTCCCTGGGGCACTCTGGTGAACAGCGCATCCCCAATTCCTTGGTGTCCTCCCCTGATAAATTTATAGGCAGCTACAAGGTCACCCCTCAGCCATCTTTTGTATAGGCTGAAGAGATCCAAATCTCTCAACCTCTCCTTGTAGGGTCTTTCACGGAGACCACTAATCATGTGAATGGTCCTCCTCTGAACCCCCTCCAGATCCTCCATGTCCCTGTTGAAGTGCGGCGCCCAAAACTGGACACAGTACTCCAACTGCGGCCTGACTAATGCTGCATACAGGGGGGAGCATCACCTCCCTCAATCTGTTGGTCATGCATATGCTAATACACGACAAGCTGAGATTGGCTATGTTGATGGCCTCGTTATACTTCCGGCTCATGTTCATCTTGGAGTCAACTATGACTCCAAAATCTCTCTCAGCCTCTGAGCTGCTGAGGAGGACATCCCCCAACCTGTAGGTGTGCTGGGCATTCCTCCTTCCTAGGTGGAGTACCTTACATTTATCTTTGTTGAACTGCATCCTATTATGTTCCGCCCATTGACCTAACCTGTCCAGGTCGGTCTATAACTGCTCCCTGCCCTCTGGTGTATTAACTTTGCTCCATAATTTGGTATCATCCACGAACTTGGAGAGGGTGCTTACCACACCCTCGTCCAAATTGCTGATGAAGATATTAAATAACACTGGCCCAAGGACCGAACCCTGCGGGACCCCACTGCCCACCTCCTTCCAGGCTGAGAATGACCCATCAACCACCACTCTCTGGGTGCGGTCCCTAAGCCAGTTAGCCACTCACTTGACTGTGTAGGCATCCACTTCACAGTCTGTTAGCTTCCCTATGAGAATAGGATGTGAAACTGTGTTGAAGGCCTTCCTAAAATCCAGGTAGATGACATCGGCCTCCGTTCCTGTGTCAAGGCAGTGTGTGACCTGGTCATAAAAAGCTATAAGGTTTGTCAGGCAGGATCTACCTGTGATCTGTGATGAACCCATGCTGGTTTCCTTTCAGCATCATTTGCCCTGCTGGGCTTTCACAAATATGCTCTTTGATGATTTTTTCTAGTATTTTCCCAGGGATAGAGGTAAGACTGACTGGCCTAAAGTTACCTGGCTCCTTCCTTCTACCCATCTTAAAAATGGGCACCACTTTGGCCTTTTTCCAGTCCTCAGGGACCTATCTGGAGCACCATGAGAGCTCAAACAGCCATGCCAGTGGCTCAGCAATGACACTGGCCAATTCCTTCAGCACCCGTGGATGGAGGTCATCCGGGTCGCCTGACTTGTACCCATCCAGTCCCTCCAAGTGCTCTTTAACTGAGTCAGAACTAACCTTTGGCAGTCTGGTGCCTTTTGGACAGCTGTCTATGCTCAAGGTGGGGGATTGTCTTGGTCAGTATTAAGGAATACTGAAGTGAAGAACTCATTGAAGAGCTCTGTAGTTCCTTACCACTTCCCCATCTTTCCTGGGAGCTAACGGGGGCTGGATCTGGGTACAAAGGAATGGTGTGGGCTGTCAGGAGCCTGGAAGCAGGCAGGGAGGGGAAAACTCCCCCACTACTGTCACTGCTCTTGGGCTGATTGGTGTGGCAGGGTGGTGAGCTAGGGGTGAAGGGGCGAATGGGGGGCAACAGGGGATATTGGGGGTGGATGGAGGAGATGATCAAGGCTGAAGGGTGATCCAGGGGCCAATGCAGGGCAGTGGAGGAGATTTGGAGGGTGGGAAGCAATCCAAGCAGTGCAGGGGGCCCCTTCCCCCTCCCCTCCCCAGCCTATACTCTAGTAAGAGGGCCAGTGAACAGGGAAGGGAAAGCATGGAGTAGACTTGGCAGCTCCTAGCCATGCCTGTGGCATGAGTGACTGGTGCCACCTTAGTCAGGGGGGGCATGTGCCCCCCCAGCAACCAGTCAGCAACTGGTGGGGGAATCTTCCTGTGGCCAATCTTGCTGACTGTGGCTGATCATGCCACCCAGGAAGCAGCTGTAGCACTCCTGGAAGTGGCTGGGGGGCCCCCCCCCCCCCCCCACCACATTGGCTATCTTCCAATTATCTGGCACCTGGCCCGAGCACCACGAGCGCTCATAAAGCTGTGCCAAGGGCACTCCCACTCCCCAGCCAGTGCTCATAGGGGGAGCACCGGCTCTCCCATCTGCCCCCCCTGCCTGTCGCCTAAGTAGGGAGCGCGGCCTGTCATGCATGCTCCCTACTTAGGCGGTGCACCCATGCTCCCCATGCACCCACTACGTGACACCACTGTCCCTGTGTGATAGCCCTCTAGCAGCAGGTCTGAACATGTTAGAGGATATTATACCTTAACATGTGACTGCTCACAGCATGTGCTAACTTTAACACAGTCTAACTTTCCATAAAGTTAGCCTGTGGTAATCGTAACATGTAAGCTCACACTTAGTTTGACTAGATAGATACATTTTTGACTGAATAAAAGGTCTATTTTTTCTAGTGTACTGCTCTCTGGTTTCAAACTGTTTTACCTAGAATGTTAAAATGTTCCTTAAATGAGGAAGATGCCATTATATAAAGTCTACACCATCATGGAGCTTTGGCCTCACTGTGTTTATTAACTATTATATGTTGGGTTGAAAGTTGCCTAGCAACTCCAATACATGTCCCATTTTCAAACTTAGGGCCTGATCCCACTAAGCCCTTTGTATATATGTAAATCAATTTGAGTAAATCCTTTGGAGTGGATATCATGCAAGTCTTTGCGGGGCTTAATCCTTAATTTTCCTCTTAATGTATATGGAGTGTATAAAAAATAATCACAGAGATACAATGGATAAACTGTTTCTAAACAAAAGTATTACAAAACAACTTTTTTGTATTGTGCCAACAAGGCTCTGTGTTGCTTAATGTAATGAAATACAGTGTACCTTCAACTTTAAATTAGACAAAAATAAAAATAGTAATTATAATAAAAGAGTTGCTTTGCATAGGTATGTATACACACAAACAAGCACACAAACAGAGATAATGTTAATAATAGCTCTAACCTATTACATTAGATTCCTGTTAATTACATGGTCTTTAATAATAACATTGCAGATGCGGGGGTGGGGGTCACAGTTAACCAGTTAAAGCAGCACCGCCATAGCTGACATTCCCATACATTTATCTATCTTTAAAATATTCTTCTAGCTTTTCCTTCAATGAAGTCCATCTGTTTCTAAAAAAAGATAATAATAAAAGATTATGAAAACATGTAAAGAAAATCCCTGTGAGAGGAACAGGATTTTGAAAAACCTCAGTTTATTTAAAAAGCAAAAAATCCCCCCCAAACCTCCCAAAAAACAAAAACAAAACTCCACCATATGTTAGAAGTCTCTTGAAATAAGTCACATATCAGCTGAGCCAAAGAACTGATTTTCCAGGAGTTAACTGATCTAAGCAAACCACTATGAATGAAATCAATCTTACCGATTTAAATTCATCCACTAATTCAGTGCAGACAAGGCTTTCATTACCCATAAGCACTGTAGTTTATTACGCTTCCTGAAAAGAGGTCACTCACTCATTCAACTCTATTTACAACGTCTGCTTAGCACTGTAGCAGTGCCTAATTAAACATTTCTCATCTTGAACATCTATTATTTTATTGCCAGAATTTTTTTAATGAAATCTTCAAATCTACTGCACAGCAAATGAATATGAATTTTAATGTTCAGACCAGTCAGTTGGCACAAAGCACTTTCACTCTCTGTGCTGCCAGGCCAAAGTCTTTTTTGCTGCCCCGAACTATTTTACTATGTAGGGGTGAGCTCCACTATTCATCA
This sequence comes from Alligator sinensis, assembly GCF_000455745.1. Classification (NCBI taxonomy): domain Eukaryota; kingdom Metazoa; phylum Chordata; order Crocodylia; family Alligatoridae; genus Alligator; species Alligator sinensis. The sequence goes on from NW_005841919.1 coordinate 3,787,449, forward strand.
GCTCTGTTTTTACCCTGGCTCTGACAAACTAGAATGGTAATATTCATTCTGGCTGCACTACCATCACAATCAAATTTGTAACCTAACTGCTCAGCTGTCAGCTTCACTGCAGGCCACATTTTATTTTAATAAAAACTCTGGGAGTGAAACAGCTTCTTTGTAAAGTACACCAAAGGCCTTGAAACTGGCTAAAGGAATCTATTAAGTCTTTATTATTAACTGTTTTTTAAGATCTATTTAAATATGAAGTGTCAGTGATCCAATGCAATGCCGACAATAAATTTAATTGACTTTTGTTATTTTTTTCCATTACAGGGTCACAGAAAAGCATTAGCATTCTACTATAGAAAGGCTCTCCTTATGTTGTGTGTACAGAGGGATAAGCTTTCTATCATAACATTCATAGCTGAAACATAACCCAGAGAATATGGGTAATTAATACATTCTTGGAGAAGCTTAGAAGTTGACAATGTTTCAATTTAATAGATGTGGGTTGATAATGGGGGACACCAGCATGGTCCAGAGGGTAGAGGACTGTGGGTCTGGAGTGAAGGTCATCAGCAGGGACTGTGGCTTGGGAATGAGGGAGGGGCAGGGCAGGGGACTGTGGGTCAGGAGTGAGGGGCACTGGTGGGGCTAGAGGGGCTGTGGCTTGGGAATGAGGGGCACTGGTAGGGATGGGGGGCTACTCACTGGGTACAACAAACCACTGAGCTCATTACCAGGGATCCTGGTTTTCTCTATTTAAAAATAGCAAGTTCTCGGATTTAAAAAACCCCAAATTCTCCAACTAAAACCCCCCAAATTCAAATTTTTTCGTGATTAAAATGAAATACCACTATATATATATATATATATAGGTATCAGTTTAACACAATGTTTTAACACAATGTTAACACTGCTATATTTACAAATTTATATTTACAATTTTAAAGCAATTTGGAAGCCTACCCGTGCTGCAATCATTATAATAAAATAAATTCTAAATACCTATATATTTTGACATTTGTTTTTGCTTTCTTTTCGCATGGATAATCAGAGCTCCCTATCTCCTGCAGTCATCAGGACACAGGTCCAGCTATGGCTGTCCCTCCACTGCTGCTTTGTGGGGCTGAGCAGCCTTGATATGCTGGTGCCCATTCTCTTGCCCCTCACTCCCAAGCTACAGCCCCCCAGCCCTGCTGGTGCCCCTCACTCCCATTACATAGTCCGCTGCCCCTGCCCCCCGGCAATGCCAGTGCCCCTCACTCCTGATCCGGAGCCTCTCAATCCTACCAATACCCCTCACTCCCAACCCACAGTCCCTGGCCCCCTGCTGTCCTTCACTCCCAGGCCACAGTCCTCTGCCCCCTGAACCATGCTGGAGGCCCCACTCCCAACCCGCAGCCCCCCATCGCTGCTGGTGCCCCTCAACCCTGACCCAAAGCCCCCTGGCTATGCCAGTGCCCCTAACTCTTGACCCACAACCCCCAGCCACCCCCAGCCTTGCCAGAGGGGGCCTCCAGTTGCCCCCACCCTGCCCAGACTACAGGACAGTGGTCTATGGGGGCGGCCCCCAGCATGAGGTGCATACAGCACACCTCATGTAGAACCACAGGCAGTGGCTGAGGCATCACGTGCTGCCCTACGCCCCTGCAGTGTAGGGGCTGTGGTGTCACAGGGATGATTGGTGCCACGCTCCATAGCAGCAGCGTGAAGTGGAGTGCAGCTCTGGCCCAGTCATGCTGCAGGAAGCAGCAGGAGGGTGAGGGGCTCCAAGCCTTGTCCCACCTGAGCAGAAGCGTGGCAGCTGTGGAGGCTCCAACTCATGTGGGTGGCGGCAGAGCAAGTCTGGCTCGAGTGCAGGCTGAAGGGAGGAGGAGGGGACATCGGTGGCACCCCTCCACCCTGGGCCGGGGCTCTCGCGCCATGCCAGGTGGCCTGGCCACAGCCAACCCCAGGCAACACCTTCCGGCTGCCCCACCCCTGTGAGCATGGGCACTGGCCCCTGGTGTCACCAGCCTGGTTACACAGCTCCCTGCTGTCCCTGAACGACCCCACCACCTCCTTGCCCCATTTGCAGGGGCGGACGCCTCTGGGTGGGCCCTGCTGGCAACAGCACAGAGCTGGGCTACCCAATGGCACTGAGTGCTGCCTCAGACCCCCTGCCCTGCTGCAGTTCCAGAGCCCCCCGCTCCACACACTCCACAACCACATACACATCCCCTGCATACACCCTTGCCACCCACCCACATATGTGCACCCACAGAGCCCCCCAGATAGTCCCCAAGGCCTGGCCCTCCAACCGCGCTCCATTGACTTACTTATATCCATCCTGCCTGGTTGCATGCTGGTCACATGCACGAACACGCATGTGGCACCCCCTGCCTCCAATTGCCCTCCTCTGCTCCCTGCAGCCCTAAGCAGCTTTTTGCAGGCTGGCCTGCAAGGGGAAACCCACCAATTTCCCTGGTTTTCTCCAGTCAAAGGGAAAATTCGTGATTTTCTCCTTTAAACAAGAAAATTCACATTTTTTCACATTTTTCTGCAGCAAACAGAAAACCCAGATTCCTGCTCATTACATAGTAAACCATATGTGCCTTGTTTGATGGAAAAATCTTCAAGTAGTTAGGGTACAGAAAAACAGGTATGACTGAAGATGACTATATACCTTCTCCTAACAATGAAGGGGCGGCGGGTGCATTTGCCATGGCACAAATAGCAGCAGCACAAATTTGTGCTGCTGCCTTTTGCTGCTCTACATGCCCCTGCAAGTGGGATTTGGTGCAAGGCAAAATGCCCTGCTTTGGGGAAACAGCTGTTTGCTCACTTTTCCCAGGTCCTGGCATGCTGGAGGAGCTGGAGGACACCTAAAGCAGTGGAGACACTCTGGCCAGCAGCCACAGTGTGTCCCTGGAGAACCCAGCCTCCAGTTGCTTCAGCTGCTGCTACACCACTTTTTTGTGGCTTTTATATTTTATACTGAGTGTTCGCTCTGCTGGAAATTTGATACCGGGAACAGTTGCACGTGCACTGCGGGTGGTTGTCAGTGCCTCAAACAGGTTTGATGTGCCACAAACAGCAGATGCATGCTTGTCTGGATGCACCCTTTGGGTCTATCATGGTCATCTTATTCTGGTAAATTCAGTGAGGTCTACCCACTTGAATTTCCCAAAGGGAAAGTCCAAATCTTTGGGTAAAACGATTGACTAGACTGTTAGTGGCTTTCTCAGTAAACCAGAGGAATGGAAAATAATTTTGAAATGTAATCTATGTAGCAAAATGAGGACAAATACCTTTAAAAAGCTAACTCAATCTATAGGAGACAACTAGAATTAGATTCCAAGTAAATGGAATTACTGTTTATCGCACAATAAGTTAATCCAAGCTTTTACTAATTGAACTTCCAGTTCCCTCAATTCAAGCTTATATTTTGTTTTGTCTTTTCAACTGATGTCATTGTATACAATGCTATACCATTAGCAAGTAGAATGCTATTTTTTTAAATGATTTTGACAAGCCATGAACTAAACAGAAAAACAGTTCAGATTCCTTGCTACAAAATGCTCAGAGTTCATGATCAACATAGTTATTTGTTGCAGTCTATGTTATAGAAATAAACAACGAAGAACATATTCAGGGTACTATTTTTCTGGGAACAACTTCTTCCCTATTTTGCACTCCATTCAACCTCACTGACATCAAGGGTTTGTTAAGGCAGGAGATTCGCAATAAAATGTGTTCCCTTAAGAAAATTACTCTATACTTTTAAAATTACTTTGTGATTTCTATGCGAGTTCCTAAGAACTGCTTCTGAGTGAAATCCTGATGTCACTGAAATCCATGTAACATTTACTATTGTTTTCAACAGGCCAAGATGTCACCCACTGCCTTCTCTTGACAGGTAGGACACATGCACTTACTATGTCATTAATTTCATCTCTGTGTAGAAACTGCTCAAAATAATTCCCATGAATGTTACAAAAGGGAAAAATGAAATCTGAGGATCTGATCCTGCAGTTCTTAATTGTATAAATGGTCCCTTTGCCCTAAATATACTTAATTACTTTTGAACAAAGGGGATGAGATTATCCAGAAATGCAACCATTCATTTTTTTTTGAAGTACGCTTCAGAAAAGAGGCTTCCTTCCATTCTTTCTTAAACAGCCACTCATCTCACACTACATGCAAGGAGAGAGGATTTGTTCAACTGTAAAGAGTTATTTTATTTACTTAAAAAAGATGAAATAAACATGCTCCAAATCTGTCCCTGGAGAAGCTGATTTGTCATTAGCCCTGCTTTCTGTGTCCTGCACTGCCCCTTGCTGGAACGTCTCATAAATGCTCATTCTAATGGCAAATACTAATTACTAATTGTCTCTTTCTTCTCTTCCATGATCTATTCCAAAATAATTTTGAAATATCATGACTCTATAATCTTGTAATCAGTGAGCTAATCACAGTTCATTATCACATACACTGACTCTTTTTCCTATCAAAGCACTGACCATTCCAAGTTGTGATGGTTTATTTTAACTATATCAGCTGATGAACACTGTTTAGATTTCTCCTGATTACTTCTTTTTAAAGATAATTGTTAATGGAAGGAAATGTGAAAATTAAAAGCTCCAGAAATATTCATACTTCACTATCAAAGATATTTCTAGCAATGCCCTCTCTAAAAATTGTGGTGTGACTAAGATGTGGAGTGAACGTGAATACCCATATAGAAAGGAGAACAAGAAAAAAATTGCCCACCTAACTATATATTTCACATCAGAAAATACCAGGGTATTTTTTGCCATGCTTCAAAAACGATACTGAGATAACTACTGTCTGCTTTCCTGGGTGTTCATAGATTCATAGATTGTAAGGGCCTGGAATGGACCTTGCAAGATCATTGGGTCCAGTCCCCCTGCACTAGGCAGAAAAGACAACTGGGGTCAGGTGACCTCAACGAGGTGACCATCCAATTTCCTCTTGAGGATTTCCAGGGTAGGTGACTGTACCACCACTGGAGAGAGTTTATTCCACAGTCTGGACACCCTAACCGTGAATAAGTTTTTCCTAGTGTTAAGCCTGAAACGGTCTTCTAGGACAGTGTTTCTCAACCTTTTAAGTAGCAAGTACCCCTTAACTTCTGAAAATTTTAATAAGTACCCCAACACTCAATTTTCCATGGGATTTTATATTTACAGACTAATATGTGGAAGAAGGGCTGCGTATATAAGGCCGTGATATGACAGATGTCTGATCTGGTGTGGGTAGAAATGCTACCTTTTACACCAGGGGTGCTCAAGAATGTACCTGGGCTAGAGGTGATGTTGGCCAAAGCTAGGAGGGCTGAACCCAGTGTCGCGCAAAGCGTGGCACGCCAAATTATTGTTGGGGAATATAAAGCGCTGTGCAATGTGCAGCGTGCCAAAATTTTTGTCATAGTTTTGAGACGAGGAAGGGGTGAGAGAGAGAGAGAGGAAAAGAGGGAGAGAGAGAGCGAGAGAGAGACAATGATATAGGACGAGAGAGAGAGCGAGACAGGGAAGGGGGGAGGGTGAAGAGAGAGAGGGAAGCGGGGAGAGAGAGGGGACAGGTAGCAGCCGTAATTGTGGTGCAGGCAGGTGGTGTCAGCTGCTTCTGGGGCTGCTGTAGCAGGGGTTGGGGTGATGGAGGAAGCAGAGGTCACAGTGTGGTGAGGTAAGTCTGTAGGGCAGGGGTCAGCAACCCCCGAGGCATGCGTGCCCCTGCTGCAGCGGCCCTGGAAGCAGCTGACACCACCTGCCTGCACCACAATTACGGCTGGGACCTGGCCCCCCCCTCTCCCCCCTG
>NW_005841919.1:3793380-3817874 GCF_000455745.1 Alligator sinensis
TACCCCTTCCTCCCCTCAAAATTATGGCAAAAAGTTTGAACATCCATTTGCAGCAGAACAAAAGCTGAGCAGACTGCAGCAACCAGATAGGCCTATGAGGTCCCAGTGAAAGCCATCCCTGGGGGCCTGGCACAGAACTACTCCCCACAGTCTGTTCCCAGGGCTTTGTCCTGTTGCAATTAACTCACGTGTGAGGGCACTGAGCAGCTCCCAGGGGAGACTGGCCCCCAGTCTACTTTAGATGCAGAGTGTGGCCTCATTTTAGCTCCAGGAGCTCTGGGGGAGTTGTGGGGGATGTTGCTCCCAAGGCCATAGCAAAGCCCCAGCTGACCCAGCAGCCCCCCATGCCCAGATCAATGCTTGAAAGTAACCAGGCAATCAGATCTTCCATCATGCTCACCTTGCCCAGCCCGGCATAAGCCTGGGAAGGGTTTCCAATGAACTGATTAGCCTTCACTGCAAAGCTTCCAGATATTTTGGGCCTTAATAACACAATAAGGAGCAGAACCACTAATAAGCAAATTAGGAGAATGTTCACACTATGCTAATGAGCATGGCACATGAGGCCATTTTGCTTAGCACTCCACTGCCAGCCATGGAGCCTGGGCTGTTCCCAGCAGGCATCTGGGAGGCTGCAAGCCCTGCTGCAAGCTGCCCAGGCTCCGTGGCTGGCAGCAGTTAGCCAGACCCTGGGCTAGCTGCAGCCAGGAGGCTGCACAGGAGCTGCTCCAGGCTCCAGCATCCCATGGCTCTGAGTGGACAGGGGGGCCCTGAGGCAGCGCAGCCCAGCCCAGAAAAGCCCTGTGCTGCCATGGGCACTGCCTTTATCCAGCCTAGGCTCTGGGCAGCTGCAGCAGTCAGGATGCAAACAGCTGCAATGGGTTCCGCAGCCTCGGCATCAGCTTCATGCCAGTGACTGCATGCGTGCCTCAGAGCGGAGAGCAGGTTTGTCCCTGCTCTCTGCTCTATGGTGTGTGTGCAGTCACCGCCAGCAACTGGATTCATCATCACTTACAATTTTTCAAATCAAGGTTCAGTAGTGTAACTAGGGGTAGGCAAGTACAGCACCAGCCCCAGGTGCTGACTTAGAGAAGCATAAAAATGGCAGCAGCTGACATGGCCTCAAAATTTCCTAGTTACATGATATAACTTTGTCAAGATTGCATTTCCCTCCCCACAACCCCCACTCCAACTACATGCTCCAGTTCAAACCTAACTATTGTATTTGAAATAGGAATTACAACAGAGAATTCCCAAATCCTTTGAGAGTCAGCAAGTCAGAAAACAAAATCACATTGGTCCATTTGGACCTTATAATCTATATTAAGAAAGAAAACAGAATATTCACTTTCTGTTATGGTTTATTCACTTTACAAAATAAAATAATTATTCAGTATCTTTTATATTTAGCAATATGCAGTAGAATTTGTATCCCTACTTGAAGGTATTAATATATTCATATGTAGTGATGACTAATGCACATTTCTAAATATAATCCTCCCTCCGGCCCCAAACTACAAATGTACTCTTGCCTAAATGTGAATTTAGTAAGAAAGATGTCTCTAGACCAATAAAGGGACAAATCTAGCATTATAAAATGAATAGTTTTAAATATGTGGTGTTAACCTAACTGAAAAAAATATTTAAGGTAATTCCTTGTAATGTGCTTGTGACCTAAACAGCTGTTTTATGCAGCTCTTCCCTAAATATCTTTCCCAGCAATTGATTTACAGTGACTATATAGATGAAGGTGATGCAGATGAGAGCGAATGCCTTGAAGTTAAGTGATTATCCATAGAAACAAAAGCTTCTGAACAGGTTTGACATTATCTAGAAATGATAAATAATTGAATGGACATTGCTTTATTTGTGCTACTTCTTGGTCCTGGTAAAAGAGATGTATAATATCAAAGTTTTTTTTTCTAAATAGAAAGAGATCAAATATGTCAGGATTTAGTTTTTCCCATAATGTAAATTATCTTCACATTTTCCAATTTATTCTGGCAAGACAGACGTATCAGGACAAAAGGTATTCACCTGGCTTGTCCAAATTATCCTACTAATTTTAATGTGTAAGATCCACACCCTGCACACAATGAAACTGAAAAGGGTGTTGTCACTGATTTTTAAAAGGTGTCCCATCTCACTAGTGGTGTTCAACCTTTTTGGCTGATGGACAGTGCCTGGTCTGTCCGCAGGCTGGATCTGGCTGGTGGGACTGATCTGGTGCCTGGGGCAGTTGCAGTGGAACTCCATCTTGCCATGCGGATCAGCAGGGGGGAGGGAGCATGGCCTGAACCCAATCAAGTCAGAAGGAGGGGGAACAGGCTGAGGGGTGGGCATGGCCTGGCTCCAACCTGCTGTTCAGGGCTTGTGGTTTTCAGGTTTTTTAAATTTGGCGGTGGCAGGGTGGTGGCACTGGGTGGGGGTTGCATTACTGAATGCCACTGTTCCCTTGCTGCTAAATTTCCTGACCCATGGGGAGCTCTGCAGGCCAGATTCCAAGGTTCCACAGGAGGCATCTGGCCCATGGGCCAGAGTTTGAGTACTCCTGTTCAAAAGTAAAAGGACAAATAGAATTTGGCTGATGGTAAGTATTACTTTGCAGAGGCAAGTATAAAAGTAGCACAGTTCATAAGTAGATCAACCCTCAGTTTCAGATACACATATCTATATCCCTGACCTTCAGGTACAGTTCTCTGACCTTGTCTTCAGTAGCTATCATAAGGTAAGATCCTGTTGAAAACAAGTCAGTCTTTAGTTTCCCATGTGTTAGCAGGGCAAAGAAAACCCACAGCCATTATACTGCCTCACTATATGCCAAGATATGTTTGTAATTATACACAATTCCTTGCTATTAAGCAAAGCCTGAAGTATTCAGCAGTAGGACATACTGCAATAATATCCATTCCTCTGTGTACCAGGCATGAAAAGAATGACTCATTTTTTCTCTCTATCAATATAATATATATGTGTGTGTGGTTTTTTAAGTTTAAGATTAAACCAACTGTGATTTCCCACATATAAATATTATGGTGCTATGAAGATGTGCATTAAAACAGCTGGTGCTTTATTTGCAATCTCTGTCACTCCAGGTTTAGTTAAAAAAAAAAAAAAAAGGAAAAGCCACTTACTTCATGGCTGAGATAATGAAGTGATGGGCCTAGGAAGTAATGCTGAGAGCATTAAATTTTTATATTTTGTAGACTGTTTTTTTTGCTGGTATGTATATTTCTAAACTGCCTAATCCAGTGGTGTTCAGCATTTTCAGCCAGGGGCAAACTATTTTAAAAGATTCAAGGAACGATAATTAATAATACGGGGCCATTTCTCTGCACTGTTCCAAATCATATTTGTGCAAAATACTCTCCCTGTGCCTAAAGAAGGGTGCTTTTACCCAAAAGCTTGCAAAGAACAATTTCCCCAACTATTTAGTTGGTCTAATAAAAGATATCACATTTACCCAAAGAAACATGTTTACCTATGTCCTTAGACCAGGGATGAGCAATTATTTTGGGTGGAGATCTGCTTAATGACTTTTGGTGCACTGTGGAGGACTGCATGGGTAGCCCCACCCCTTGACAGTGCCCCGCCTCCTGGTTGCCATCTGGGGAGTGGAAGTCCCATCCCCAACCCCTGACCTTTGCCACCGGAAGTTCTTCCCCTTGCCCCCTGGAAATACTCCTTTTGGAAGGGTGGAGGTTGCCATCTTAGATCCAGAAAAAAACCAAATCATACACTAAAAGTCAAACACCAACTATATTTTAATTTTATTGCAAAAAATATTTGTCGTGATTTGTGTTTGCATACTGTATAAAGAGGTGATTGCATAATAACTTAAAAATAAATTCTTAGTGTTCTATATTATGGGGGCTGATTGGGTATCTGTGTATGGTAGTGTGTGTGTACGTGTATGGTAGGGTGTGGTGTGTGGGGAGGCGTTTGTGAGGGGGTGTGGCTGTGTGTGTGGTGGGATAGGGTATGTTGGGGGGTTGTGTATATGTGAGAGACTATGGGGGCACAATATACTGCTATACTTCATAGGCCATAATAGAAAAGGATGGTTCATTAGAGTGTTTCTTTATAAGCTTAGAGAGATAGTTAGCCCTGTTAGTTTGAAGTCAGATGGAAGGCAGGGTAGATTTGCAATTTTTAGCTTAAATTAGATATGTATAGCATAAGCCAGGGGTGGGCAACCTGTGGCATGCATGACACAAGTGGCAAAGGCAGCTTCTGTGCATGGCACATGGCAGGCCAGGGAGGGGACAAACAGTACATTGGCAGATAGGGCAGGAAGCAGAAATCAGAGCAGCACATTAGGCAGGGAGTACAGGGCAGGAAGCAGAATGCAGAGTAGCAGATTGGACAGGGAGCAGAAAGCAGAGTGGCAGATAGGAGAGGGGAAGGGGATTAGGGTAGGATGTGGGAAGGGTGTAGGGTTAATTTGTGGCATGCTGCCAAAAAGTCTGGCTCCCACTGGCATAAGCTTTCACAAGCCTGAGTTCACTTCATCAGATGCTGTGAAAGGACATGCACGGAGCATTGTGTCAAATAGAAAGAGTGATTGGCAGAAGGTTCCCTCTAGAGCCAGGGCTGCTCACAGTGGTGCAGTATCAGCTCCCCCAGTCCAGCTAGGGAACAGGTATGAGGCCCTGGCAACATTGGAGGAAGAGGAAGGAGAGGAGGAAACCCCTGGAGAGGAGGCCACTCCACATACAGAACAGACTGAAGGAGGCCAGTTGACCCAGAAGAAGAGACACTGGGTACTCATCATAGGCAACTCCATCCTGAGAGGAATGGAGGGTCCCATCTGTCACCAGGATCCCATGACATGTGAGGTCTCCTGTCTGCCAGGGGCTCGGATTCGGGATGTGATGGAGATGATCCCGGCCCTCATTCTCCCCACTGATTACTAGCCCATGGTCCTAATCCATGTGGGCACTAATGATATGGCCAGGAGCAGCCCAGATCGCCTGATGAAGGACTACAAAGCTCTGGGGGACAAGATGAAGGAGACAGGGACACAGGTAGTCTTCTCATCTGTTCTCCCAGTGAGCAGACATGGATGATGCCATGAGACCTGCATCAGGGAGGTCTCATGGCTTCCGATACTTGTGGCTTCAGAAATGGTGTCTCGAGGCGGCCTTTGGCTTTTTGGATCATGACCCATACTTCAGAACAAGAGACATGCTCGGGTGGGATGGGCTTCACCTCTCCCCCAAAGGTAAGCGTCTGTTCTCTTTCAGGTTGGCTGATCTCCTCCAGCAGGCTTTAAACTAGGTTCGTCAGGGGAAGGGGAGAACGAGTACCATGGAACACCAAACCAAGAGACACCAACAAGATCAGCCCAGGTATGTAGCAAAGATCCTATTAGACAGCAGTTTAAGGGTGGACCAGGGACAGCCACCAGGAGAATTAGGTGTATATACACAAATGCTAGAAGCATGGAAAACAAGCAGGAGGACCTAGAGCTCTTGCTAGGGAGTAACAACTTTGACCTAGTGGGACTAACTGAAACCTGGTGGGACTCTTCTCACAACTGGGTGGTGGGAATAGAGGGCTATAGGTTTTATAGGAGAGATAGAGTAGGGAAAAAAGGTGGGGGAGTTGCTCTCTATGTCAAATAGCAGTGCACATCTTCCCTAATCAAATTAGGGCCAGAGGGTGCTCAAGCAGAGACACTGTGGGTTAGGATCCAAGAGGCTCGGGGTGAAAGGGATCTGGTGGTGGGGGTCTACTACAGGCCACCATACCAGGACGACAAGCTAGACCAGGAATTTTCCAAGCAGCTCAAAGAGGCTGTGAGATCTAGAGATATGGTAGTCATGGGGGACCTTAACTACCCAGACATATGCTGGGAGGAGCAGTCAGCTAGATCTAACCACTCTCACGGGTTCTTAACCTGTATTCAACACCTCCACCTAACACAGGAGGTAAGGTGTCCCACCAGGGGCAATGCCTTGCTCAACTTGGTGTTGGCCACAGGGGATGACCTGGTGGGGGACCTGCGGATTCAAGGCAATTTAGGGGACAGCGATCACCAAATGATAAAATTCACTATCCAGCGAAAGGCGGGCATTATACCCAGCAGGGCACAGGTGATAAATTTAAAAAAATCTGACTTTAATAGACTCAGGGAATTGGTTAGCAGGGTGCTAGGAGCTAAGAACTTAGATGCATTGAGGATCCAGGATGGGTGGACATTCCTCAAGGAAACCATTCTTTGGGCTCAGAGTGAGTCAATCCCATGGCAGAGGAAAGGGGGCAAAGGGGCTTTGGCTAATCAGGGGCATCCAAGATACCTTAAGGGCAAAAAAAGAGGTGTACAGGAAGCGGAAGCAGGGGGTAGCTAGCAAAGAGGAGTATACTTCATTAGCCTGCACTTGCAGGGAGTCGGTCAGGAAGGCCAACGCAACTGTAGAACTTGGGCTAGTGTCAGAGATTAAGGACAATAAAAAGTCCTTCTTTAGGTACATTGGGAGCAAAAAGAGAGTGTGGGGTAGCATAGGACTGATACAGGACAGGCAGCGGGGCTTAGTGACAGATAGCAGGGACAAGGCAGAGCTCTTCAGTGAGTTTTTTGCCTCTGTCTTCTTAAATGTGAATCTAGACAAACCCTCAACATACATCACAGACACCAACAAAAGGAACATCAGCCGACCAATAGTCAGTGCCGACATGGTAAAAAGACACTTGGAGGGACTGGACATATTCAAATCTCCGGGACCGGAGGGACTCCACCCACGGGTAATGAAGGAATTAACAGGGGTCATAGCTGATCCACTGGCAAGGATATATGAGTGCTCATGGTGCTTGGGTCAGGTTTCAGAGGTTTGGAAGAGGGCTAACATCATCCCAATCTTTAAGAAGGGGAGGAAGGAGGACCCGGGGAACTACAGACCAGTCAGCCTTACCTCTATCCCTGGGAAAATCCTAGAAAAAATTATCAAGGAGCACATCTGTGGGAGCCCGCTGGCTTATGTGATGCAGAGGGGTAACCAACATGGATTTTTAGCAGGCAGGTCCTGCCTGACTAACCTAGTTTCCTTTTATAACAAGGCCACCAATTGTTTAGATGCATGAGTTGAGGTGGATATTATCTATCTGGACTTCAAGAAGGCCTTTGACAAGGTATCCCATACCATCCTTATAAATAAACTGAGGGGATTTGCCTTGGATGATTACACGGTAGACTGGGTAGCAAATTGGCTCAAGGGTCACACTCATAGAGTGGTAGTGGATGGGTCCATGTCACCCTGGAAAGATGTGGGCAGTGGAGTCCCTCAGGGCTCAGTTCTGGGGCTGGTGCTGTTCAACATCTTCCTCAGTGATCTGGATCAGGGGGTGGGAAGCATTCTGTCCAAATTCACGGATGACACAAAATTATGGGGTGAGGCTAACACCCTGGAGAGGAGGAACCAGATCCAGGGCAACCTAGACAGGTTGGGGAAGTGGGCAGAGAGCAACAGGATGCAATTCAATAAGGACAAGTGCAAGGTGCTGCATCTAGGGAAGAACTGCCATCATATCTACAGGTTGGGGGGCGACCTTCTCAGCTCCACTGAGGCAGCAAAAGATCTTGGAGTCACTGTTGACTCCAGGATGAACATGAGTTGCCAATGTGATGAAGCAGTTGGCAGAGCCAATTGCACCTTGTTGTGCATCTGTAGGTGCTTCACAAACAGGTCCAGGGAAGTGATTCTCCCATTCTATGCGGCACTGCTCAGACCGCAGCTGGAGTACTGTGTCCAGTTCTGGACACTGCAGTTCAAGCAGGATGCGGACAACCTGGAGAGGGTCCAAAGAAGAGCCTGCAGGGAAGGCCCTATGAGGAAAGGCTAAGGGAACTTAACCTCTTCAGCCTCCCCAAGAGAAGGCTGAGGGGACCTTGTGGTGGTTTACAAATTCATAAGGGGAACGCAACATGAAGTAGGCGACACTCTGTTCACCAGGGCACCCCCTGGAATGACAAGGAACAATGGCCATAAGCTGCTAGAGAGAAGGTTTAGGCTGGACATTAGGAAAAAGTTCTTCATGGTCAGGGTTGCCAGAATCTGGAATGGGCTCCCAAGGGAGGTGGTGCTCGCCTCATCTTTGTTTACAAATTCATAAGGGGAACGCAACATGAAGTAGGCGACACTCTGTTCACCAGGGCACCCCCTGGAATGACAAGGAACAATGGCCATAAGCTGCTAGAGAGAAGGTTTAGGCTGGACATTAGGAAAAAGTTCTTCATGGTCAGGGTTGCCAGAATCTGGAATGGGCTCCCAAGGGAGGTGGTGCTCGCCTCATCTTTGGGGGTCTTCAAGAAGAGACTGGACAGGCACCTGGTTGGGATCAGGGTTGGTGACTATTTTTTCTTGCCTGCCAGGGGCAGGGGGTTGGACTAGATGGCCCTCTGAGGTCCCTTCATAGAGGACTCTATGAATCTATGACTGCATAAAGTAGGAAAGGAGGGGCAGGAAAAAGGGGAGGTGGGAAGGGGAACAGTGCTGGGAAAGGGAAACAAATAATAAATCCAGACGAACAAAGGAGTCACAAAAGCTAATCCAGGTCAAGGGATAAGAATTTGCAGTCCCTGACCGCATCATCATTGGACCAAATAACAAGGGTTATAACATCCAAAGTTAATTTATCTGCACCTCTACCAATGTCATATATGCCATCATCTATAGGCCTCTTCCTAAAATGGAACAATCCCTTAAAGTGTTCATCATTCATGGGAATGGTTCCTTCATGAGAAGCGCAAATTTTGAATCCTGGGTTCCTATAAGTTCCTCCTCCCTCTCCCTGCCAACAACATATTGCATCTCCCAGTCAGGGTCCAGTCACAACCTAATCAATGCAAAAAGGCTTGAGATTCCTCTTTGACCTATAGAGACCAGTAACTTGGCCCACATGGGCTCGGTGCAGGAATTTAGCAAGGGGAAAATCCCCTTCTCTTTCTCCTCTGTGATAAATATAATTTCTAGAGTATTTCCCCCATTTCCTCTCAGTAGGATCTGGCCCTATTCATAAACATAATTGACCTGATTAGCTACCGAGTAAATGATACATGTTTCAAAGAACTTCCTAAATAGGTATTTATTCAAGAGACCAGACAGCACTCAAGTGAGGCATTCTATCTTCATGGGCAAATATTTTTCAATTTTATATTATTCCATAAATTATTTCAAAAGGGAATTTAAATATTTTCTTACCCGTCCTTCCCTATAAGTCTAAGATTAGTAAAGGAACTGGTAGAGCAGGAAATTCAAAGTGATATTCTTGTCTTCCTTGGTAATGTCCTTGTTTAACAGCATTCTAATTAAGGATGGCCTGCTATTCATCCTTGCTTCTGTGTACTTCACTGTCTTTTGTAACTTTTGTGACAACCCTGCCTCATGCTTCAACATATTGATTTATTTCATTTAATATTAGCACAAGACGTCTGTGAACCTGCAGACTGATCCTACCAATCCTCACTCAAGCAAAACCCCCATGATCTTCAGTGAGGCAAGAGGAGACAGTTATTTATTAAGTACTATGCTATAAAATGCTCAGGACTTGTCTCCACTGCAGAGTTAATTCAAGATACAACTTAAATCCCGTCCACACATAAAACTGTTTAATTCAAGGTTGACCATACTTTTTCCTGGGGTAGGTGGGTCCATCAGCAGGATCGGTGAGAACATGAGAAAGTATAGCTCATCACCTGCTAAAATAATCACTCTCAGTTGAGTTCAAGCTAGACTAAATCAAGTGCAGAGAACTCAAACCAACTTTGTTGTGAAGACAAGTCTTACAAGCTGTCTTTCACTGTTAACCCTTCCGCTAATAGCTTCTTACCAGAAATTTGTTTTAATGATGCTCTTTACCATTTTTATTGTTGTATTAGAAAGGACAAAATCACAAGCCATCTGCTGCATATATTAAGGAGCTGGACTAAGCTGTTTCTTGTCTAGGACAAAGTTACAAGATAAATTTTTATTTCAGTTGCTATTTTATGTACTTTGACCCTAGGCATATTGTCACTTTTACCAGAAGAAACTATTATTATGAGTGCTTTTAATTAGTCAGTATAGATCCTTGGCAGCCCATCACCTCATCTTGACTAAGGCAATCAATCTGCCAGAAAATCACTACAGTATCATGCACTGTTAATATTTTATGGTTTACTTACTCTAATTGTTCATTTTATACCCAAGCACTAAGGTTATGCTGGTCACACCTGCTAGGCAATTTTGTCCTCTTTGATGCTGATCACATGCTGCAATATTCTCATATCCATAATTCAGTTAAGTACAGACACTCTGGGACTAAAAAATAAATGACTCAACATGCTTCCCAGGAGTACAGTGTTATCAAAATACTAGCAAGCAACCTGCCCTCCTGTTCCCCTGAGAGAATATATGTCAGGTGTTTTGTATCTTGGGATGAATGCATTATGGGTTCTTAGAATCGGTGACATGCCCTGCTCAATCACATTTTTGCACTAGTTTTCATGATGTATGCTGATACGAAGATGAAGCTGAACTTGGTTTTAATGTAGGGGGCCTTTAGGTTCAAATTCATGCTACTGTTAAGTATACATTGACAGCACAATAAAAATAAATGTTAGACCATTTTGATATACAGGAAATTCCTATATATGGTCCTATGGTTTATGCAACAGCCTTTATAATCCAGGACAATTCCCCTAAACCCATTGAAATGTAAATCGGTGGACCAATGAACAATTTTCCAAGTATTTTACAAGTATTAACAATTTTCCAAGTATTAACATGTATTTTGCAAGTGATGCACCAGTATTTGCAATAATACTTACCTTATATATTCTGCATATCCAACAACCTATGTCTTTTCTCTATGGTGGGTATAAACTAAAGGCTGCATATTGGACTTGCAGTACAAAGTGGGTAATGACAGTAAAGAAGCTATAAAGTATTTTGGTACAATTCTCACAAAACTTACTGCCCTTGAGCATCCTACTATATGTGTACACATACTGTATACCAGACACATTTTGAGCGGGACCAAACACTGATATAAAACACAATCCTATGTTATTTGACTGCTGTGAAAACAAAATTGGTCCCAAATGAACTGTGATTATATAATTTTAACAATAAACTGGGTGGTTGCAATTGGAACAATACGTCAGAGAATTAAAACAAAAGAAAAAAAAGAAGAAGAAATGAAGCGCCTCTGGCATCCTTCTTTTACAAGCTAACATTTTCCCATTTTTAGTGCAAACCAGTGAGTCTATTTCTTGTTCAGCCTTTTGAGGTTTATATAGTACATCCAGGTAACCCTTCATTTCAGGATCAGGAGAAGAAATAACTTATTTGCAACCACACGTTTATGAGCATTTTGGTTGGTGCATAGTAGACCAAACTTGCAGTCAGTACACTCTATAATGCCTCCCATTTTCATGGGACATGGATAGCTATTTTAGCATCGCTCATTTGCTTAGTATAGGCCTGAACTCCCCTGGTTCCAGGCTTTTCCTCTATAGCTAGGGAGTTAAGCAAATATACTTCATATGCCACTTTCATGGTGGTTTGTATTTTTACTATATGTAGTAATCCCTGGTTAAGTTTATCATGGACCAGTATATTTTTAGTGTAAACACAATAGGGGAAGTTTCAGAGTCAAAACAATGAGGATATTCACCTATGAGCACTCTGAATCCTTTGAACATCTCTATTTTGTTATGACCTCAGTTTTATCTTCTCACCAAATAGAGCATATCTAGCAAAAATTGTACATGCTGCTGACATGACTATGCTTCATGTTTATCAAAGTAAATTGTCAGTGCTCTTCACTGGTAACTCAGGTGTCATGGGTTGTTTTAGATCATGTCTGTTTTATGCTGAACCCCAGTGGTAAGTAGCTGAATTTTTCTTATTTAGATTTGGCTCTGAATAGATCAGAAAATGAGCTCTACAAATGTTTCAATACTTCTGGGATACAAGCTGGTTCTTAGTCCAGTCTGTCCCCTAAGCCTCTCCAGCTGACAGTGATACAAGCATGCTTATTAAATTAACAATTACATTACAGGGTTGAACTGAAGGATGGCTATAAGAGTAGTTGGCATTAAAGTGAAAATCACCAACCCCCTATCCCCTGCTGACCCAGATATGGTTCACTTCCCACTACCCGCCTTCCCCTCCCCACACCCAGCAACACCGATCCTTACTCACTGCTCCCCTGTGGCAGCTGAACTCTCTGTCCTGGGGGTACAGGCAGGGAAGGGTTAACCTGCTTGCCTGGCTGCTGCCACTGCCCCTGCTCTCTGGGCTGGGCTCAGCCTTGAGAAAAGCAGTAGCCCAGCAGGGGTGGTGGTAGGGACAAGGCAGGCAGGTTAACCTTTCCCTCCCTGCTCCCCAGGATAGAGAGGACAGGAAGCCACAAAGAAGTTGGGGAAAGATCTGGGGTGGGGTCACAGGGTAACTGGGGAAGCCGCATGGGGCAGAAGACAGGGGGAGAGCTGGGAATGGGAGGGGGGATTATTACCTTTCAGTCCTTCAGGCCCGTCCTGCCTTTAAGTGTGACTTCTCCAAACTTGAGCTAGCACTACCACCGTTCAACATTTGAGCAGCTCACAGGGTAACTAGTAGCAAGGCCAGAAGATTTATGTTTTAAAAGTGTTGGGAAAATAATTAAAAATGAATACAATAAATGTACTTTAATAGACTTCCATGTACTTTTAATATACTTCTATAGCTAGATATATATATACTTTCCTACAATCAAAATGCCTTACTCCAGCTGATGCCAGTGGAAATAAATGACAGGCACTGATCAAGAGCAAATACAACACCTGACACTGAACATGAGCAACCAGTGCCTCCCGAGTCTGGGGAGGCACCAGATTCGCGGCGGGGGGGATGACACAGTGGTCAATCACCGACCCGGGGCAGGGAACAATCGCTGAACCAGTGGTGAAACCAGAAGTGCACTTCTGCCGGCACTTCCGCCGGCACTTCCGGTTTTGTGGCTGGCACTTCCAGGGGGTGCACAGCCAATCTCAGGGTGTGCATGTGCAGCTGTGTGCACCCCCTATGCATCACCAATGAACATGAGAATGTTCATTGTTCAGGAGCAGACTGTGCCTTCAAGGGACAGCTCTAAACTGGGAACAGTGCAGAGTTGACTATCTATCCTAAGAGCAACTTTAGGCAGTGTGGGAGGGGGGTTGTGCTGGTGATCATGAGAGGTATGAAGGCTGCAACATCCTGTGCTATTTTCTGTCCCTTGTTGGAGAACCCTGGGGAGGAAGACAGCTACTATGCAGCCCACAGTTAAAAATACCTACTACTTAGTGCTTTTGAAAATGGGTTTCAGACTAAAAGCTATATATTCTCCCCTTGATGAGACATGTTCTTGAATAGGATTTGAGAATCTATTTCTATGTGTTTGTTTAAGTGGAACAAGCAGGCCACAGATACATTTGTCCTTTTCCTCAACCAAAGAACAGCAAAGCCTTCATTAATCAAATACAATGAATGTTAAACACTGAGTCCATTAACTCAGAGTAAATAAGCTACATGATTAGATTCATCCTGTAGGTCAAGTCCAAAGGGATCTAACATGGATCACTTCATATTGGCCTCCTCTTCTCTCCTGACAAATCTTCACCCATCTGTATCATAGTATAAGGAAACATGGACATAAAGGTTATGGCATCCATGCTATATGCTTGTAACAGAGCAGAAGAGTTAGAGCACTTCCACTGGAAATACCTATTCACAGGGGACCAGACTTGATTTGACTTTTCTTTTACAAGTGAAAGATACACATGTGAATGAGGAGGGCCCTGTGTTTTTGAGCATCTCCTGGAAGGTTCCTTTGTTTCATACGGAGCCAGTGACCAGGGAACCAGCAAACAGGGGCTGCAGACAGGTAAGCAGTTTCCAGGCAGCTGCTGGGGGCAAGAGGATGAAGTGGGAGAGAAGCCAGGCACCAGATCCTGCACAGGGAAGGTAAGAGATCCAGCTCCCAGTGCCTTTGGTTTGCTGTGTGTTTGTTTTGTGGGCTGTGTGCATTTGGGGTGTGTGCTCTGAGAAGCTGGAAGTGATTGCTGACTGCTGAGTGATTGCTGTCTGGGCCTGACAGAAGCCCTAACAAGGGGCAGAGCCAGTCCAGGCCCAGCAGGGTATAGACGACGACTCCCCAGGTGACCAGGGAGCTGGTGAAGAGGGGCTGCAAACAGGCCCTCTTAGAGGTCGAGAGAGGCCCGGCCCACTTCCGTTTTTTTGAGGCTCAAAATACAGTGCAGTAATTTGTAATAAATGTTCCTTTTTTATTTAACAAGTGCTTTTCTAGCTTTTTTCTTCTTCTTTCAATCCTGTCAGTATATATTTTTTCTGTATGTATAACCTCATTTGGAGATAATGTCAAAAGTCTAAATTTGAGGCCCTCTGTGAATGAGAGGCCTGGGCCAAATGGCCCTCCTGGCCCCCACTGTGATAGGCCTTGGCTGCAAACAGGGTAAGCAGTTTGCAGGCCAGTCCCTAGGCCATTTCATGGGCCCTCACCGTCTTTTTAAGGGGCAAGTCTTTTAGCTTGGTGTGAGGAAGCAGGAAAAAAAGTAACTCTTTGGGGACAATGAGCAACAAACAGCAATAAACAGCTCCCAGTGGCTCGCAGCCCTGTGGGACTCAGCCTGGTGAGCTCCATGGGGCTGACAGAGCTGACTGGAGCACAGCCCGGCGGCAGGAGGGAGGCAGAGCTGGTGCTGCACTTCATTTGGCTCCGTCAGCCCCATGGACCGCAGTCTGGCAGTGGGAGGTGGGGAGAGCCAGGGCTGTGCTCCCCGCTGGGATGAGCCACATGGGGCTGCGGAGCCACTGGGAGCGCAACCCTGGCTCTCCCCTGCTTCCCACCTCCTGGCTGCTTCGAGTGCCCTCATTTTGTTTCAAAGCTGTTTCGATGCTTTTTTTTTGTTTCAGTTTCACTGTTTTGAACTCAAAACGCATTGAAACAGCTTCAAAATGAAACACTCGGTGACATTTCGCACAGCCCTACTGGGTAGGGTACAGCACAGGGGAGTAGCACAGGGAACCCCCTGCTTGGGCACTACTGCCTCACAAATATTGCAGGTGATGGCAAGCAGGCTCAGCACAGCTGCTTACTTCGTTATCCCTCAACACTCCCTGTGCATATGGGGGAGGAATAAGCAGCCTAGATGAACCAGCATATCTAAGTACGGTGGGATTCAGGGACTAGACTCTAGGGGTGTGTGTAGATGAAATAGGGGCCCTAAATTGAAGCGGTGGGTTTTAAAAAACACTGCTTCAATTTAGGGCTGATTAAACCCCTGTGTTGTGCACACACTCTGCTGATTTACCTGCCTCCCTGGTGAGGAGGGGAGGGTGAGCTACCGGCGGACGGAGCAGTCCCTGGGCTGCAGAGTGGGCTGGTGCTTCCCTCCATGGCAGCTGCGGCTCCCCCTCTCCCCACCCCCCGGGTGGCACCCACTCCCAGGCACCTGGCTCGGGGAGTCCCGGGGGGCACCGCAGCCATGGAGAGAAGCACCGGGCCCCTGCGCAGCTCAGGCAGGCAGGCAGGCAGGCTCCACGGGGAGGATAAAAAAGATCAGGCTTGCCACTTTTCTTGGATGGAGCTGCTTTCCCGGTCTGCTGCCAGGCTGCCTGCAGGGCTTCCTGCAGGGCTGTGAAGCTGCACAGAGCCTGGTGCTTTGCTCTGCAGCTGTAGGGGCAGCAAACTAAAACTTCTCCCCAAGTCATTTAAGGCACATTATGCTGCCGAATTTCCTACAGTGGCTGGAATTAATGTGCAATACGCCGCCGAGGCATGCAAACACCAACACCATTAAAGCGGTGCAAAAGCATTTAGCCTGCTTTAAAGTGTTATGTACACACGCTTCTCATTTCGTCTACACATGGCCTAGATTACTAACTTGCTCTTGGAGAACTGCCACTACAGGCTGCTTCTAGCTTAGGGCCTGAATGAAATAACACAGTTTTATAATGTCTTCATCATTAAAAAACAATTATTTATTTTCACAATATGAATATCTGGTTGCTAACAGAAATTCCTTAAATGCATTTGCACTTTATGCCTCATATAAAACGTGATATACATATTCACAAATGCACTGAGGAATTTCTTGAGGTTAATTAGTGCTACAGGAATCCTGTACCCTCTGATAAATTATCTGTGAAAATTACATTACAGATTTCATAGTTGATATAGAGACATTACAGTAAAAAAAAAAAAACAGGTAAAACTAGCTAATTAAACTGTAAAACCGAAGAAAATCTGTGATGCACAGGGAATGGTTTTGATGTGCCTCTCGTGACTTATCTGATATCAAAGGCAGTGCTACTATAAAGTACTAATTTGTTCTATATACACTGGTGATTAAAGCTGATAACTGGGTCATAATACTGATGAACTGTATATCCAGAGTTAGGTGTTTGCAGACACCTCTGTGCTCAGATTGGATTATTTATGTCATGCCAGGACAGGGAATTTCATGAGGGTATTGCACTTCTTTTGCTTTGAAACATCTTAAACAAACCCATCCTACAAATCTGCTTATTCCTTTAGCTTTCACACATGCCATAGTCCTGTCCCTTAAGAGTCTTAGGACATACTGGACTAAAACTGATCTGCTACACCGATAAAAGCCTGCAGAAAACTTCATTAGCAGGTTTATACTGCATAACTTAAATCATCATGACAACAGCTCAACCACCCAGGTTTAGCCTTAGTGCCCAGTCACTGGTATGGGCATAAAAACTCAAGAGAACATGAGAGAGTTACTGTAAAAATAACACCATTTCCTTCATGCAGTCGCATTTGGAGGGAAACAATTAGGTGTTGTACTTTGGAAATGAGAGACTTTATTTGCAAAAGTTCTTCTCCAAACCAGTCCCACATCTCTCTTTATGTGGGGAGTTCCCTCTTCCCTCTCCCCATCAGAAGGCTGGCACAGAAATGCCTAGTGGTCTTCTGGGCTTTAGGTTGCCTAGGAAACAGAGAAGCCTAAGCTATTCAACAAGTCCTCGGAGATGTTCCCAAAACACGAGATGTGGTGTAACTGAGTTTTTTTCATTTTAAATAAATGTTCAGTGTTAATCAGTTGCTTAGTGATTATTGTTTGTAGGCAACAGTCATGTCTGTTTAGAAGGATCTCAGCATGATTTTATATCTGCTTCCAGTAATCACAAACGGGTTTGCAACAGACTGTGAAATCTAGAATACTTATTGCGCGCATCATCAGGTCAATCCATGCAGCAAAGTCAATCCTTGATTTGGCAACCAGGTATATTTTGTAGGCATAATTTAGTTTACATTCAGCATGAAAAATCTGCTTGGATTTGTTTAATTCTGTATGCTTTCATTTTATTTACATACTTTTTAAAACCTAAGATGAATTCAAAATTGTTGTTTCATACCAGTGTCCAATGCACCTGTGCTGTTCAGGGCCTGAGTACAGGGGGGCAAGGAAAGTAAAGATGAATCAGTTAAATGTGTGGACCCAATGGCTATCAATTAAATCATGTTAAATCCATGTGTCTATTTTCATTCAAGAGTAAAAGAGCCTTGCACTGCTCTGAGGAGGATTAAGTTCCAGAGATCTGAGCCCCTTTACTCCTGAACAAGAATGTCAACCCAGGGGTTTAACACGTGTTAACTTATGTGCATTGGCTCCACATCCTAAATCGATTTACCTTCATTTTTCTGAGTGCCAGCATGTAGGCATAGCCTTAGGCATTCCTTATCTAGCTTTTCTTTGTTAATGTCTACAGGAATCTGAACAAAAAAAAAGGAAATGAGAAATACAGTGCAGCTATAGGCCAATAGTGTAAGGGGCCAGATTCAGGTTCCAGAGGTCAAGGTGCTGACATCGCAAGTGGGAATCCTTGAAGGTTTAAGATAGTGTAGTTGTAAGAAGGAAGGTGTTGTGGGTGGGCTTTCAAGGGCTTGATCCCATTTGAAAATACCAGAATCTAATGCAGGAGTGGTATATAGTTACCATGAACTCCAGATCACTAGAGAACAGATAGGCAAGCAGAGTGGCCATGTGCAAGAAGGCGTGAAGCAGTCTGGGAAGAAATGGGGCAGGCCAAAAGTATGAATCAGTGTTGGGGTATGTTCACCCATGATACTCAAGGCAAGGAGGAATTTACCCTTTGAATTGTCTGGAGGCAAAATCCTCCAAGTTGGAGGAAACCTACATTAATTGAAGGGATTACATCATGTGTACCCAGGGCAATGGGAGTTTTCAAAGGTTAACATATTTATGGATTTATGACTTAACCTGGTATACTATTCACCTTTTCCAGCCTATTCATAGTGCATGTTATACCACTCTGTATTCCCTTTTATCCATATAAAGGTTAAAGTGTTTTAGGGAGTTTCACTGATTGTCAGTGAGTTTATGGAAGGCGTAATACAGCACCACTTTGCCTTTGTATTTGTTCTCCTCTGTAAATGCTGTTGATAAATAGAAATAACAGAAATGTTGATGTGCTAGCATCATGCATAATAGTGGCCAAGTCTCTAAAAGCTGCTTCTGGCACTGAGCTATCAGCTTTTGACATCATGAAGAGAAAGTCTGAAAGTCCATTTCGTTCTGTCATTAATTCTTGAAGAAAATACTGCCTTTGAGGCTCTTCCAAGAATGGAAACGACTAGTGATATCTTTGATCATAGGTTTATTTTGCTCTTTGGATGTTTTTGGCTCTATCTCTTTTCATACTGATTAATGTGGGACTAGTCACACTCTTTTGATTATTGCTGCCTGTGACATTTCTTCTGAAAGGTGAAATTAAACTTTTAAAACCTGTTATATTATTTCCAAGGGTTTTCTCCCTTTGTTACCCTGTTCTCAGTAAATGATGCACTAGGAATTCCTAGAAACTCTCTCTGAATGTAGGCCTCTGATATTCTTTTAAAAATAAATGTTTAAAATCCAGGGAAGCATGACAATGAAACAAAGCAGAAGCCTCCCATGTATCAAAACCAGTTAACTAATTGTGTGATTTGTAGTGGTACTCCTACTCCAAGTACTTCAGCTGTTGCTGGCACTGGTTAATAAAATGGCAGGAAATTTGAGCAATCAAACCGGCTAATGCTAAGTGACAGCCATTCACAGTGCACAGCAAAGCAGACCCCATTGTGTTGTACTGCACTGTCCTGGGTCATTAAATTGTTATGTCCCCTGCCTCAAAGCAGACTCTGAGGCAAAGTGTAAATGCTTCTTTCAGAAATAAAACAGCACATCTCTAACATTTCAAGTCTTTTCTTCCCCCTTTCTCCCTTCCCTGAAATCCCAGGACAGGGTGGGAGAAAGAAAGCTTTCCTGTACACTGAGATTTTCCTATCTAGCTAGGACAGAGGCTGGCAATGTTTCAGAGTCACAGCCTGGAACAACTCGGTTTGGCTTTGCCTCTGCACTCCCTGGTTGTGGTGTGGGTGCAGCACTTTGTCACCTGACGCCAGTGCAGGCATGGGCAAAACTCTTTGCCAGTGACGCACTCCTGAAGCCCCCTGGCTCCACAAGTTGGATTCAGTGGCTCTGCAGGCCATATTTTGCTGACCCCTGAACTGGACACCACTGCTTAATGAAGGGTGCTCAACCTCCGGCCCACAGGCCACATGCAGCTTGCAAGGCCAGAGCAATGGCTCATCATGGCAGAGTCCAGCCCAGTTAAGACAGTTTCAGTACCTCCTCTTCCATGCACAATTTTAATTATTTTTATAAAATATAAAATAATAGTACAGAATATTGGTTTTTTAATTTTGTATTAATAAGCCCAGAATACTAAAACCTTATCCTTTCCTTTCTAATATTACTTCAAATACATTATATTAGGATATGGCAAAGTATAGCACTATAATGCTTTCCTATGCAGCCCCTGGCCTATTCCTGATTCTGAGATTTGGCCCACTTGGAAAAAACTGGTCAAGCACCATTGGCTTACTGTGATTTGTCCATAGACAACTAGAATCTCAAATTCGGTCACCTAGGTGCTCCGGGACTCCACTGTGCTGAATATTACATAAAGAAGACATTTCCACCCCAAAGAGCTTATTTGTGGCTTTCGTTTGTTTGTTTGTTTTAGCTGAATTATTAAACTTTATTATATTTATATTTTAACGATCCATCTGGCACACCACTGTCCTCCCTCACTTCTTAGAATCATTTGAAGGTAGAATTAGACCCAGCAGTCATGCAAGGAGGACAAAGGAGCTAGACTAGCCTCTGCCCACTTTGTTCCGTGTTATCTGAAATGATCAGAAATGTGCATCCAGGAAAGGTCAGGCAGAGGGGACAGCATGGGATTGGCAGGTTAGGCTCAACACCCTAAAAGTAGGTGATAAAAGGCAGGCCAAGCTTGGGAGAGCATGGTGTCACCAGCAACTGCAGGGAGAGCTTGGGCCAGGTGAAGCCACATGTGGAATGATGGATAAAACAAGGTGAGAACTGATCTCAGTAGAGGGCTGAGAAGAACAGTATAAGGCAGGGACATCTGCACAGAGATCAAGGGAATCACTTAGAGCAACTGCTGCAATCAGCAGAACCAGTGGATGATGGGGAACATAGGTGCAAGAAATGTCTCAGAAATGGCAGGTAATCCTAGAAGTGGTAGCAGAGCGACAGGGCAGGCTACAGAGGCATGAGGCATCAGTACCTGAAAGAGAGCAACGAGGGAAGATAAAGACAGACACTAGAAGCGTGAAGGCAAAAAGAAGTAAGGCAGGGTCACAACCTGCCCTCATCTATACCCCGGCAGCAGACTGTAAAAGGATTTAGTTGGTGGTTGGCACTTCCCTTATGACAAGTATCAAGAGAGATTGGAAACAGACACCTGGGGACAATGATAATACATTTCTGTCATTTAGCATCCGTCTGAGGAAGTGGAGCCGGGAGAAACTCATCACAATTAGAGGTATATTTCTCCCCTTTGCTTAGCAGAGCTGCAATACGTTATCTCGTCACATCTCATTATCTAGCTGTTCCTTACTAGAATCCAATGTTTTGTGTAGAATTTCAAAACGGGAAAAAGTGTTAACAACCAGACATCTGTAGAAAGAAGCTGGAACTTCCATTTCCTGAAACTGTATGCACCTATAGTGTTCCCAATCAACTCTGGGAATGACCCTGCATATAAGTTGACCCCACATTTTCAGGTTCAATTATAGGAGAAACAGATATTCTCCTAAATGTAAGTCAGTAACCATAGATGAAGGCCTTGAACTACAACCTGGATACCTGACACATGGAAAATATCAAATTTTAGGTGCTTTTTGAAGTGAAAACCTCATAATTTTAAAAAGAAGCAAAATTTACCACCTGAAACCTGAGACCCTGCGCCCGCCTTTGTTCGAGCTAATCTGCATTCCAACAGAGCTCAGAGATACCTCTCCGCAAAAGAGATTCCTGCCCAGAAAGGCATTACATCTTTCCACTCTTCTATGAAACATCATAACCAGAAGGAAATATGTTTCTATATCCTGCTTACCACCAGACAACTTTTAGGTAAAAAAACTTTTCCAACTTTTCTCTGAGCCTAATCTGCACAAAATGAACTGTTCCAAACAGAAAACTTCACCACACCTGCAGCTCTCTTGTGAAATATGAATTTTCATTTCTACCTAGCAGAACTTTTACAATCTTTGCAGTTTCCTATGCCTGATGAAGGGTGCCCGTGCCTGAAATTTTGCCTCTAGACCAATATGGCTACAACCTGGATACCTTGTACTACTATTGCCTTTACAAAATCTCATAGAAGAATCAGATAACCTAGGAAAGGTCTCAAAGACTTAAATACACTAGCAATATTCAAATAGAAAACACCCTGAAAAAGTTTCTGACTTGGCACTTTTATTTCATGAACACAAATACTGAATAAATAAAACAGACTGAATGGGGCTGAATTATAGGTGGATTTTGTTGGTCCTTTTAGAGAGAGAAAAAAAGATCAATTAATAGTCAGAATAATACAACTAGGCTACTGCTGAAATGTGCACTGTACAGACAGAACAAAACTGCAGCTAGAGAACAAGAGATGGCCCTATCAGAAAAAAAGCTATTTTAGCAAACTATTTTTATTTGGTGAGAAAAGGAACGAAGACCACAGCTATCAATATCAGACAGATCTTTCCTACCGCAGCCTCTCTCTCAGAAAAACTGACTTCACTTCTATTTGTTAATACCTGATGTTATTCCAATGCCATGAAATTTATGCTAGTAAAGTGAAGGTGCATTTCTGGTAGTATCCACATAGGCAGGAGGGACTGTGGTAGCAAGGACACCAGAAAAGAATGTGCTATGAACTAAAGATTTACTGCTGTATATGCAGCATTTTGGGAGAAAAGCAAAGATTGTTCACTTTCTAGAGTAAATATAAAAGGAACTTAATATTCCTCTCAACTCCCTTTCAAGCCTATATTTTCAACAGCTATAGTAAGATTCCATCTTTGCCTTATAATTTGATTTACATGGTAAATATGCATTAAAGATTATTGAAGGAGTCCCTGGTATTATGCATTTTACTATAATAACTTCATCCAGACAGGGAACTTGCATCTCACTACTGTAGCTTTGTAGAGATTATTGAATTTTCTTTTAATGTACTTTACCAAAGTAAACTTTAACAATACTATCCCATAAGAATAAAAGCTTTGTCATATGAAAATTGCTCAACATATCTGAGTAGATGGAAATCTTTTGGATGCCTGGTTGAATAATGTATTCAGTCAGCGTGCAGAGCGATAAAGTGACTATCAGAATTTCATACTGATATCAATAAACTAAGCAATGGGCCACATTTATTCCTGATGTGTCTAATGATGATAGTGGAGTTGCACCTGGGAACACATACAATTTGGGAGGGGAGGGGCTGATGTGCATGTGTGTATATGTTCATTACATTAGATTTATACCACGTTTGTGCTTTCTGGGCCACCTGTGCTCTCTGCTCTCTCAACTTCTCTTATAGTGGCCCGAAGGTTTCTCTAACTGGCACTGGGGCTGCAAAATAATGCCAAGAAAAAGTAGAGTAATGAAGAGGGGACATCTGAGACACCAGTCCTAGATGCCCACTTAGAGGAGGTAGGGGTTCAAGATTGACAGCCACTCCTGCCACCGCCCGTCACCCATGGCGCACAACCTGCTTGTTACACCTCATCAGGAACCATTAGATCACAGGGCAACTCTGGCTATACCTTGCTGTTCTCTTACAATGTTCTCTACTCTGGAGGGACTGGCAGTACAGCAATCATTTCACTGGCTCTGCTCCACCAGAGCACTCCTTTGATTTGAGAAGTAATGCCCATTTTTTCCATCTTAAATCACTGTGGGTTAAGGTTCTCATTAGAATAGCCACTTAGAAGTTGGAGGGGCCATGTAGTAATTAACTAAAGACTGGGGGGTAGACTTGTGTTGCACAAATGCAATAAGATAAAAGTAATGGGGCAAATCCTGCTTTGTCTTCTCCTAGTGTAAATCCAAAGTGAGTCGATTGGCTTTAAGTGACAGTAGCAAAGTGGAATCTGGCCTCTCATTGTAATATCTATGACTCTTTTTCTTTTGAAATAATTTTAGCTGAAAATACTTGTTGCACCTAAATGTAATAAACTTATTTCTCCATCTCCCTGCTTATCTCAGTATATTTGCTCAAAGAATCCTTGATGTAATTGGCAAAGTAAAAGGATTTGAGTGATAAAAACCAATAGATGTATATTACTCATTGATAATCTTTTCTTGTCATCAGGGTAAATAAGACAAGAATATAACGCAGGTTGTCATGTATCTTCAGTCCAAGCAATTTACTTTGTATCCTGTATTTATTTATCAATGTCTCTCCGCTGCTGACACGTTTTGCTTTTGTATGGGCAGATTGAGTATTTAGAGTTAATTTATTCACAATGCATCTTTCATGAAAGCTGTGCGCCATGCATTATCAGAAGAGACTTTATCTCTGAATAAAATATTCAAGGAAAGATTGCACTTGCCTGTTTTATTGAGGTAACTGACATATAGATAGTAAAGCTATGATGCTATTACATCCAGAAGAGCTGGATGAAATATTAGGTCCCTGCAAACCTTGAGCTACCTATTTCAGTTCCTATCCAATTGCCACCTAATTGCATGCAGTGAAGTTCCCACCCAGCCTTGGAAGAATTAGACAGGAGGACATCTTTTGCACAGCCAAAGCTACTATTCCAAATAAATTAGTTTTGATCAGTACGTCATTCCAACTAGATGACATCATCAAATGGGATGAAATGGGAAAACCAAACCAAGATTTTTGCTTTGGGGGGTTTTCCATCTCTTGCTCTCTCCCAAAAAGCTGGCCTACCATGCACTGCTCACACATGAGCTAAAGGAAAATGAGATATTCAATGGGGTTTGTGTTACTGAAAAAATCTGTCTCTGTACAGCAGTGGTGCTCCATACCTCCCTCTCAAAGTTTATGACAATAAATATACTCCAGGGAAAAAGAATGCTTTGGACCAAGGTCTGATTT
>NW_005841919.1:3817905-3829433 GCF_000455745.1 Alligator sinensis
ACATTCCTGTATTTTATACTTTATTTTATTAGGTCATAGACAAAATAATATTAATAAGCAGTAAAGAAAGAAAACAGCAATGTGTCCAGCATACAAAGCCTATCTTCATTTGGTCCCATGAAAGAAGCCAAAGAATGTCTCAATGCTTGAAATGGCTCTCTAGTCAAAGATAAGAAGCTCTTATAACGCAAATGGTAAAAAATTTTAGGAAGGTGTTATAGAATTGCAAGTAAATATCTGCACAAAAGGTGAGTTAACCCTTGGTGTAACTCCATTAAAATGAATGGTGCTACAAAAGGGATAATTTTGGCCTATTATGTAGTAACATGTTTTTGCTATTTTCCTAGGTCTATCAATAATGCTGAGACAGACGGCAATGACTTCTACTGTCAAGTTATCTCTACTGTGTATATGTATACATGGCAAAGTAGTAAATGTGTTTAAAAGAACTGCGCGAGGTTGCATATGTGTTGCAAGAGCTAAATAAAGACAAACGTACTTAAAGGGAATATAAATGGGACAAAATACAGTTGCCATATTATGAAAAGAAAGAGGTGGCGACTGATTTTCCAAACCTAAAAGTCTCCCATGCTGCAATTAAGGTTGAGCCTATATTTTCTCCCTGATGAGGAGAAAAGCCTTGTCCACTGATGCCCACTCAGTGTCCCACAAAACCTCCAAACTAGGTAGCTTCAGTGTTACAGAGCAGACCTAGCAGAACAACCTGAGAGCAGTGGTGAAGTGCCCTAGATTTACACAGCCTAATTCATGAATTTGGTTTATACTAAATAAGTGTGAATGGGTCAAGCTTATTTTCTCTACAGTGGTTCCAGACTTGGTCCAGTAATGGCAGTGAAGTTCCCATTGATTCTAGTGATTCAAGATCAGGCCAATAGTATCTTCCTCCACTTCCTGCCTTACTATTTTACTGATGGGCAAATACTGGTTTGTTACCAATCTTGTCCCTTGCCACCATCAAGATTTTCAAGTCTTCTATATGAGCTCTGCTCCCCTCGCAATCAGGTCAAATCTCATTTCAAGGAAGCAGCTTGTCCTGCTGCTTCACTCTAGCATAGTTGGATCCTTGCAGTCCCACTAATCAATCACTTATGTTTGAATGGCATTACAGAAATTCTCTCTCTCGTATAGAGATAGAGATAGATAGATATAGATAGGATATGATGTTCAGTAATGTGGCTTACCCCAGGGGCCACATTATCTTGTGAAATCTTGAGAGTTTTATAGCACTAGACAGATAAATAGCAATGGGTATGACATAGTTTCAGACAGTATTAGAAAGCACAGGTGGTCATGGAAATTAAGTCATGGCAATTCCTTTTTGTCAGCTTGAAGGGATCCACATACTTCCACAGCATGAAATAACGTATCATAGCTGACTGACCCAAACACAGACTGAAATGTAAAAATGAAAGCTCCTGTTTAGGAACTATTTCTGTTGTGGTATTTCTATCATGATCTCCTAGGGTGGCCTCACCAGCACATTTCCAAATTTGGAGTATGCAGGCTGGGCATGCTTGGGAATATCC
Organism: Alligator sinensis; assembly: GCF_000455745.1. Lineage (NCBI taxonomy): Eukaryota > Metazoa > Chordata > Crocodylia > Alligatoridae > Alligator > Alligator sinensis. Next base: position 3,819,453 of record NW_005841919.1, read on the forward strand.
CAGTCATGACACATGGCTATCACATGCCCTGAGAGAGCTTATGACTGTGAAGTGTCTTGATCCATTGGGTTCAAGGAGAATAAAATGTCTTTAGCAGTGACTGAGAATTGCCTTAGGTGATTTGTTTCCCAGCCCTCAGAATTACCTTGGTGTGCTGTCAGAGCTTCCCTGATGTTTCACATCTGAAATACAGTACTTCAGACTCTCAAGTACATCTCAGCATCATGTGCAACAATCCAGATCTTGGAGAAGGGCCAGCAGCAGGTTGGGTTATGTAGAACACTGGATTCTGAACATGCTAACATAAAACTATGTATAGGGGTAGGATCTTAGGAAGATTTAAATCCAGACATATTATAGTCTTCAAAGAAATACACGAAAAAAATCCTCTTTCCTAGGGAACACTTGCATACTTTTTTCATTCTCCAAATGGCTGCACTTGGGACTGAAATATAGGCAGTGGACAAAGGCTAAGACATACTACACCCTACAAAAGTACAAAGCAGTCATGCAAACAAAGGAAATAGCATTGTCTATATTTTACGAACAGGTGAATGAGGCAGATGGAGATTACTTGATTTGTTTAAGATTGTAGATGAACTCTGTGGAAAACCTTGAAAGGGAATGGAACTGCTCAGAGCCTCAACCTAGACTCAGGACCATAACTGTCCAAGGGCCAAGTATTAGCTACCTTAAACAAATAAAGTACCCCTTCACTTGTAGCTACCTGTAAGCAGACACTTACCCAGCCTGACAGGTAACCTTGACAGGTTACTGGACCCTTATCCCATTCCCCAGTTCACCCCTCCTCCACCTCTCAAAATTATAAAGAGCATAAAAAAATAAAATACCCCTGACCTACTGCTGGTGTAAATGATACTCTGAAACAGCACTGGCCTCTCCTGCCCCAACCATCCTTTTCAACTCTTCCTGCTTCCTATCACCCTCAGAGAGAGAGATGTTAGAAGATTCAGGGCTGAGTTTCCCAGCCTAAATGGATCTGAATACACATTCTCAAAAAGAATTTCAAAGCAGCCCATAGTCAGTTAATTAAGTCTCACAATGCTGATTGAGATGGATGTAGGATAAAAGTAGATCTCTTTACCCAGCATTAGTATATGATATAGCAGCAATTTATGATACCAGAAAATTAAGAAAATAATTCCTAAAACTAGGACACAGTGGGAATCTGCCCTAATGCATAGCTGCCCAATAGGCAATGCTACAGTATGATGATGCATAGTGTTGGGCTTGTCCAAGGGCAATCAGAGATAAAATGACTACAACCACAAGTGCAGTAAGAGTGCTACCAGTCTGGCAAGCAGAGAATATATTGCGGACATAAGGTAAAGCTATGCCTTAACTGCCCATCAGCGAATTAAAAAAAAGTAGGTTTAGATTCTCATGTGCACATTCAATACATTCACATATCTCACATACAGGAATGTAGAAAACTCAGTTTGTAGGAGGAGCCTGATGTGAGAGGACACTGTCTGTGGAGCACACTGCATAACCTGAATGTTGCACCTGGTTGCCTGATGCTCTCCATGCTTACTCTTGAGCACTGAACATGGTGTCAAAAGTAAGTCACTTTTTGGTTTTACGTGAAATCAAGATATAAGAGTATTTCAAACAAAACTGAAATGAAGCAAAAGGTAAGAGAAAAAAATCATAGCAGCCACACACCAGACTCCTGGTACTAAAGGGATGAATGTAAAACCCCAATGAAAAAACTATTACATTGCAATGGGTTCTGGATAAAAATTAAAATAAGAGCAGGAGCACCCTTAGCTGTAATAGGCAAAGGCTGCTACCTCCTCACGCACAAAACATAATACAGGTTTCCCTTGCCAGCCATGGTTTTGCCAACCACAGTTTTGAGTATCCATGCTTAATATTCTATATACTATTTTGGTTACCAAGGTATACAATTTCGGATACAGTTGGCAATCTGGTGGTTGCACCAGAGGAAAAGGCAGACCTTTTTAACAAATTCTTTTCCTCCATTTTTTTGGCAGGGACCAGGACATCTCCCCCACTGGTATTCAGGACAGGCTCAGGAGAGACTCCGCCAGGCCTAGGGTCAGGAAGGACTGAGTTAGGGAACTTCTGGAGGGGCTTGGACATGTTCAAATCAGCATGTGTAGATGCCCCAGGGTGTTGAGGGAATTGGCAGGGGTTATCGCGGGGCCCCTGGCACGACTTTACGAGCACTCACGGTGCTCTGGCCAGGTGCCAGAAGACTGGAAGAAGGCCAACGTGGTCCCTATTTTCAAAAAAGGGAGAAGGGAGGACCTGGGCAACTATAGGCCTGTTAGTCTTACTTCGATCCTGGGGAAGCTCTTTGAGAAAATTATCCAGGAGCACATCTGTGAAGGACCAGCATGGGTTCATTAGGGGCAGGTCCCGTCAGACCAACAAGATTGCCTTCTACGATCAGGTCACAAAATCATTGGACACAGGTGTTGCAGTGGATGTAGTCTTTCTGGACTTTAGGAAGGCCTTTGACACTGTCTCCCACCCCAGTCTCATTAAAAAACTAGGCGACTGTGGCATTGATGCCTACACAGTCATGTGGGTTGCAAATTGGCTGAGAGGCTGCACCCAGAGAGTGGTGGTGGACGGATCATATTCAACGTGGAGCGATGTGGGCAGTGGAGTCTCCCAGGGCTCAGTCCTCGGGCCTGTACTGTTCAATCTTTTTATTAGTGATTTGGACAAGGGGGTGAAAAGCACCGTGTTCAAATTCACTGGCGACACCAAGATTTGAGGTGAGGTGGGCATGCTAGAAGGGAGAGACAGGATACAACTGGACCTGGACAGGTTACAGGGGTGGGTGAATGAGAATAGGACGGGATTCAATACTGACAAGTGCAGGGTTGGGGAACTCCCTTCTCATCGGCACAGTGACAGAAAGGGACCTTGGAGTCATTATTGATTTCAAAATGAACATGGGCCGCCAATGTGAGGACGTAGTCAGTAAGGCCAACCGCACCTTGTCATCCATCCAGAGATGCATCATAAGCAGGGCCAAGGAGGTGATCCTCCCCCTCTATGCGACACTGGTCAGGCCACTGGAGTACTGCGTCCAGTTGTCCGTGCCACACTTTAGGAGGGATGTGGCCAGCATCAAGAGGGTCCTGAGGAGGGCCACTCACATGATCCGGGGACAGTAGGGCAGACCCTACAAGGAGGCTGTGGGACCTGAACCTGTTCAGCCTTCACAAGAGAAGGCTGAGAGGGGATGTGGTGGCTGTCTATAAACTTACCAGGGGGGACCAGTGGGGAATGGGAGAGACCCTGTTCCCCCAGCACCTCCTGGAGTAACAAGGAATAACAGTCATAAGTTGTTTGAGAGTAGGTTCAGGCTGAACATTAGGAGGCACTACTTCACAGTCAGGGCAGCTAGGATCTGGAACCAACTTCCAAGGGAAGTGATGCTGGCTCCTACCTTGGTGGTCTTTAAGAGGAAGCTTGATAATTACCTAGCTGGGGTCATATGAATCCAGTATTCACTCCTGCCCAGGGCAAGGGGTCAGACGTGATGATCTACTCAGGTCCCTTCCAACCCTACATCTATGAAACTATGAGTAACCACAGTTTTCCATGGCTGCACATCAGCTTGCCACCTGCCATTTTTTCCATAAGCCTTTTGTCTTGCCAACCAGGGTTTTGCCAACCACGGGAACTTTCAGGAACCTAACCCCAGTGGTTGGTGAGGGAAACCTGTATAAAAAAAATGCTTTCTTTCACCAGAGATGACCTGAGCAGGGTGTGGGGCCCAGGGCAAGTCAGCCTGTGTGGGGCCCCACCCCCGGACACGAGGAAGCTGGCGGTGTATCTGGTGGGGGCGTGGGGTGCTGAGTGGCCAGATGCACTGGATTAAGTGGTGGATTAGGCGGTGGATTCAGTTGGGGGGGGGAGGGCACCAAGCGCCCGGACATTTCATAGATTTCATAGACATCAGGGCTGGAAGGGCCCTCGGAAGATCATCGAGTCCAGCCCCCCACCCAAAGGGCAGGAAGTCAGCTGGGGTCATAGGATCCCAGCAAGATAAGCATCCAGTTTCATCTTGAAGGTGTTCAATGAAGGCGCTTGAACCACCTCCGGTGGCAGGCTGTTCCAGACCTTGGGAGCTCGGACAGTAAAGAAATTCTTCCTTATGTCCAGCCTGAAACTATCTTGAAGTAGTTTGTGACCATTCGACCTCATCATCCGTTGGGGCGCTCTGGTGAACAAACGTTCCCCCAGATGCTGGTGGTCACCCCTGATAAACTTGTAGGTGGCCATCAGATCACCCCTGAGCCTGCGCTTTTTCAGGATAAAGAGCCCCAGGGCTCTCAGCCTGTCATCGTAGGGTCTGCTTCCCTGACCTCTGACCATGCGCGTGGCTCTTCTCTGGACTCTCTCAAGCTTCTCCACATCCTTTTTGAATTGTGGAGCCCAAAACTGGACACAGTACTCCAGCTGCGGCCTCACTAAGGCCGAGTACAGGGGGAGAATGACGTCCCGCGATTTGCTTGAGAAGCATCTATGAAGCTGAAGCAGCAACGTAGAGTTGCCACAGCTGCTCTGCCTGGCTCTGCAGGGCCCCCCAAAGCACGGGGCCCAGGGCAGTCACCCCAATTCACCCTTCCCCCCGGGACAGCCCTGCCTTTGTAATCCAGATTCTCCTTCAGGAAACAATAGAGCAGAGCTTTCCAAACTGTGTGCCGCGACACATTAGTGTGTCGGCGGCAGTGTGTAGGTGTGTCGCACGAAATGCAGAAAATTTTGCGGAAGGGCACCACGGAGCTCCCTTACTCGCGTCTGCTTCCCTTGGCCCCTCCCCCGGAACTTCCTAAAGCAGCTAACTGAATTACTGTGTCGCGAAATGATGCATGTCTAAAAAGTGTGTCACCAACATGAAAAGTTTGGAAAGCTCTGCAATAGAGCATCACATGGTGGATACACAACACCACTCTTCAGACCATGGAGGATAGGGGAGAGGCATAGCTGGAGATCCTGGGCAGGTAGGCTCACTGAGGGGCTGGACAAGGAGTCGGCAATGGAAGGAAGAACCCACCCCTCTTCTGCTCCCACTGTCCTCAGTTTGACAAGCATGGCAGGGAGCCCCAGAGCCACCCCTGCCCGCTCCAGCTAAGGGGTATGGGAAATAATTGCATGGGGTAGTGGGCTTGGCTGGGCACAGTGGTGATGATGTGTAGACTGGACCCAGTGCTGGCCAGTAGGGAAGATGAGGGAATAGGCAGAGGAGAGGCACTGAAAGGAGGAACCTGTGTGCTGCCATCATTTTCCCTGGCTGAACCCAGCATGCCACACAGTTGTTCCCTGCAGCCCATGGCTGAAGTGGGGGAGGAGTGGCTCTGTGGCTCTCCCCCGCCCCTGGGTCAGCCAAGGACAGTGGTGGCATGGGAGCAGTTGGGGAAAGGTTCCTCCTTCCAGTGTCTGCTCGCAGTCAGCAGGTGCCCGGGGACAGGGTGGCAGGGGCTAGTGGGGGGGCAGATGCAGGAAGACACAACTTGTGTTTCTCTGTCCTCTGCCGAGTCTGCTACCCCTCACAGCCACAGCTCATGGCTGGAGCAGGGCAGGAGCAACTCTGGGACTCCTCCTACATCCAGGTCAGCCGGGGAGAGTGGTTGTAGCAGCAGTGGAAGGGGGTTGTGACCACAACACTGTCCCCCCTGGATCCTTCACTTGACTGAACTAGACACAATAGCAGAATCATCTTTTTATCAAGTCTCAAAAGATGAACTAATACATGGTATGTTAGTAATAGGGATAAAAATGTGCAGAAGCTAGTATGAGAACCATCAGACAGTCTACGCTAACTCTGGAATGAGCTACAGAAGTTAGTGAGTCTAGTGAACAGCTCATATCCAAATGCTGAAGCCATATGAAGCTGACAGAGACAACTTGCCAAATAGTGTGGGGAAATCATAACAATATAAGGGGGAATAATGAGTGCAAAAGCAAATGGCCTAATACAAAAAGAGAAAATAAACAAAAATATAAGGCCAGGCCTGAAGTCTAACCTTTATAACTCATACGGTCTCAGTCAATAAAGCATGCCTGCACTCCTCCTTCCTCCAAAATGCCCTTAGATGTTTATTTTAGATACAACCCTGAAGCAAAGTAGTAGGATGGTGAAGAGCTGCGGGATGAAAAGTCTGCCCTAGGATTCTGAGAGGCAAATATACAACAGCAAGAGAGTTCGTTGGCCACACAATGCTGGCTGCTGCTTTGTTCCCAGATGCTGTGCTTTGTTAGAAAGACAAGAGTAAAATGTATTCCAAGCTTTCCTTTCTATTTTCCGTGTGAACAATTGCTGACATTGCTACAAGGAGGTTAGGAGTCATAGATGAGAAGGAAAGTGGAACGTGGTAACAACAGGTGTGAAAACTCTATAGGAACTTTTGTCCATGGACAGCAGCACGTGGTCGTCCTCTGCATGCATGTCTCTCTGATTGTAGCTCTAACTTCTGGAGGACTTAATTATTCTGGCTGTTCCACAGGATAGGTGTCAAAGAAATATTTTTTTTTTACAACATAGAGTCATTTTGGCTGCAATATTTTCGGCAGATGGACAGTAATGCCAGGGATTCAGAATCCTAGGGTCATGTTGAATTCTGTCCCCGCTTCCAATCGTTTCTATTCAGGTTACACTTGAGCTAAGGCACTGAGTAAATATTTGTTTTACAATTAAATCTCATTTGCAAAACTGCTGCTCTGATGTCATAATCATAGCATTAATGGATAGAATGCTATTAAAATGTAAAATACAGACAAATATGGATGGTGCTCCAGGCATACTTCTCAGGTAAAACAATATTGAGAAACATTAATGGTTCAATTACTGCAAGGAGCTCGCATTAACAACTTCCTTAAATTAATTACACTCTGGTTCAAACAAAGTCCTGACATAAGCAGCAGCAGTTCCACTGGAGGCAACAGAATTGCAGTTGCTTGCAGCAGATCTGAGTTTGGTCTTCTGTGTCTAACTACAAACGACAGAGTTTCCACTGAAATGCTACTCATGGTTCTGTTTATATAGTTGGGTTTCATTAGATGAAGAAGAACACTGTCTGTCATATCTGTTTTCCTCAACAGCTGTTTCAGAATGGAATAATGAGACACGGGTCTCTTGGGCTGTCAGCTGGCATACATTCATCAGGAAATAAAGCAAAACATATTTGATACAGCACATCTTCTCCCATTACATCTTTGAAGACTAGATTCAATTTTATACTAATTTTATTAAACAACCCTCTTCAATAAATTATGCAACAGTACAGCCAGCTGTGTTAATAGAATTTGCTTTCTTAAGATTCCCTTTGCAAACTTAAAGACAGGTATAATTTACAAAAGTGCTATGTGGCAGATATAATGTCAATTTAATGGTTCTCACGATGGTACTTAAAGCCAGAGCACTCTTGCTTTCTAAAACATTTTTAGAAAATCAAACATAAAAATTGTATTTTTAGTAAAGTACTCCCTCAAATTCTGCATTTTAAGAACCTGACACATTTTTTTAGATAATTAACTGCAAAAAATGATACCAAACTTGAATCTTAAATAGTTTTCTAAATGTGATTTCACTTTTAAACTGATGAAAGCTATAATGATGAGATGATGAAGAAGCAGTTAGGACTAAGCCTCGTTACAGGGATGAAAATGGATTAAGTTTTAGTGAAAAATTGAATCATGTTTAAATAGATAATTTGCCTCGTAAAATAGAACTGTTCTTTCCTATTGTTTTTAAAGAAAAAAGTGCATATTTATCAGCCCAGAGATGTGAAATAAGAAACAACAAGGTACAATATTAAACTTTCTTATGCACATAATACAAAAGAGTAGGTGACGTCCTAGAGCAAACTTTCATTAATGAACTATATAGTACATTATCAATATGATATGTTTACTGGTGTTATATATTAGATATCAGTAATGGTTTCCTGTTAATGTCAGTGTCATATTGAATGAAATAGTTTGAATGTTTGTAAAGGTTGCCCATTAGCCAGTTTCAGGAAGAAGATAGGATTTATCTCCTTATCTAGCTCATTGTTTCGGAGCTACATGCGAAATGTCTTGACTTCACTTAAAGCCTTAATTTAAACTGTATCTTTAGAAGTTTTTTACAAAGAAAGCAAATATCCTGAATTCCGAGACATCAAAGCCTAAGGCCTTTTAACCAGACTGGTAAAAAAAGGGTATTTACAGTGATATGGAAGCCAATTTGGAGGTGACTTCACTTGCAGAACAACGAAGGAAGAATCGCAAGTGTAAGCTCGGATTAGATTGATCACCTAATCCAACCTCTCCGTGAACACGAATCTCTTAGTTCATGCTGAAGCCGCGGAGCACCTGAAAGGGACTGAAGCAAGGGGACGTAGTCCTATCACTGGTGAGCCCAGCTCATTGAATCGTATTGCTGAGGCCAGCCCATTGAACCGTACTACTGAGGCCAACCCATTAAATCGTACTACTGAGGAATGAAACTATATTTTGGTATTTGGCTTCTCGGAATTCTAGGATTGTAAGTATATTATGAAAAATAATAGTATTGATTCAAATTTAACTTTTAGTTGTGATTGTAGTTTTTGTAACACTAATTCTTATAGCATTGTTTGGGAAGGAAGTGCATTCGGAGCATTGTTTCTGATATATGTAATTATTGTGTTTTTAATGTTTGTGGTGTTTCTTAAAGCTAAGCAGTGTTATATACACTGCAAAGAGTTTTAAAATAAAATTGTGTTGTATAAATTAAGTGTGTAATCATTGTGAAATCGTGCAATCAGCTAACTACTCCCCCAGCCAGTGCATCAAAACGAATCAGTAAATTGTGTGGGATTTTCTCTATTCCATAACCCACTAGAGACAGTCAGTTAGATAAAGAAAGGAAGGGTTAATGTGTTGAACCTTGAGGCCAGGGAATAATATGCAGTGTACTGTCATTTAATGATCACGGGTTCAGAAATGGCTGTTTTTATCCAACCTGCATTGTTCTGAACCCAAAGATATAGGTAGGCATATTGGTACCATATTATTACAGGTGATATAGGGTATAGCTCTGCTGGTGATTAAAGTAGCTCCAAACTTGCCATTAAAAGACCCTATTTTTAGTTGCTTAGTTTTGTCAAACTTAGAGCAACTGGTCTGAAATGTTAAGGTGTGCGTTCAAAGAAAGTTCAGCCAGGTCAATCAAAATGGTATTTTTGATAATGAGATTAAAGGAAAATACACTGTTTAAACAGAAACTCAGTCCCGGTCAAAAAAGGAGTTTGTGTCAGAGTAAGAAATTGAGACCAGGTTTCCCATGAGATCATCTTTCTTTTGCTAGTCTGATAACAAATAGGCAGGAAGAGAGAAACTGTCTGAGAGGGGCTGGGGAGGACTGGGACGTGGCAGCAGAGATTGCAGCTGTGAGGAGAGGAAAGGAAACTGAACAGGTGAGTAGGGAGACTGCAATGGGATGCACAAGGGGACTGGGCACTGGGAGTTACCAGGGGATAAAATTAGTTGAAAAAGGAGATTGATACTATGTCTATGTTCCAGTTACTGTGTATGGACTCATGTAACATTTAAACTGGCTTAAATGCAGTATAAACCTGAAGCAGAAACTTGTAAACATACAAGCCTGTTAAACTAGTTAAAAGTTGCCTGAAACTACACTTTTGAACAAGTTAACTGTGAACTGGTTCAATGTTTTATTTGGATGCCAAATGGTCTGTGACACAGGCCTGGTCAGATCTTCAGGTATCCCAGACTCTTTTCCTCCTGCTCCTGTCCCACCATTCCCACTGCTGTAACTGGCCACTCCGGTGACCACTTTGGCACTACTATCCACCTTTCTTCCCCCTCTTCCCCTTTCTTGGCAGGTTCTAATCAATGAGCTTTCTTCTGCTGCTTGGTCAATAACAGCTCTCTTTCTAACAGCCAGTTGTGTCCTCACTTCCTACTTGACTGCAGCCTCTCTTCCTA
>NW_005841919.1:3829443-3838324 GCF_000455745.1 Alligator sinensis
CCAACTCTGGGAATCCAAAACCATTAGTCAGGCAAGTGAAGAACTTGGTCAATTGTACACTACTGAATTTTACTGAACTCATGTTTAGGAAATGGAAAGGTAAAGCAAAAACGTAAAAATGCCCCTAGCTACACAAGTCACCCATCCCCTGGTACCCACAAAGCATAGGTCCAAGCACTCTCCTACCCCAACTTGCCCACTGCAGTGCATGCTGGCCTGGTTGCACACATCCAAACCCTGGTATCAGAACCGCAGAACTTTGGTGCTTAAAAGTGACCATTCTACTTGAAATGTTAGGCATGGTATGTGCCCTGACACCTCTAGCATGCAAAACTGTGAAATGGTTCCCTATCGGTGATATTTGGGAATGGTTCAATTGCTACATGTGTCTGTACCAATGGGTGTGACTGCAATGTACTCTGTAGCTCCTACTGGGCTGCAGGTTCTGAGCTGTGCAGCAGGTTTTTTCAACCTTTTAAACTCCAGTGCTCCATAGGATGTCATAAGGCCTATTAGCAGTGTGACAAGCAGGACTTATAAATTGTTGTCCAGTTATTGAAACTGCCCAATCACACAACCTTTTGCTCTCACATGGATTCCTACTGACTTCATTATATAGCTTGTATTGATTACTCTTCCACAGTATCAAGATGATGGAAATAGCTGGACTTTGCTTTCTGTACAGAAAAATAATTCCTCAGACATAAAAAGACATGATGGTGTGTGTCCAACTTAGGAGTTCTGAATAAATGGCATGCTGCATTTCCCTGTTTGATTTATATCACTTTGAAAGACCATTTACAGCAGTGGTCTCCAACCTTTTTAAGTAGGAGATCACCTTTGGCATTTAAAAGCAACCCAAGATTGACCATGTGCTGCTACCACCCACCACCCAGCAGGTAAGTCTGTGAGGAGGGAAAGGGGGGAAGGTCAAGGCAGAGGGAGAAAAAATTGGGGGGGGACACCTCCCCAGCAGGTAAGTCCCACCTGGCCAGGGCCCCACTCAACTTACCCCTGCTCCTGCCTCTGCAGCACTGTCCCTTGGTGCAGGGGCCTCGATCTAGCCCCTGCGCCTTCCCTCTCCCACAGACTGACCTGTTGGGCTGGGGTGCACACGTGCATGCATACATGCAGGCACTCAGCCCCCCACCCCAGCCTCGGATCAACTCCAAGAGGCTCCAAGATCTACTGCAAGAGGCTCCGAGATCTACCAGTGGATCTCAATCTACTGGTTGGTGACCACTGATTTACAGCTTTCTGAGAGGGAAAGCATGTAAGAAATGCCATGTTACTTCTGAATTACAGGATAAGGAGTGTAAAAAGGAAGGAGCAATGAGGGTAGTGCAACTGAGGTGGAAGGTTACTCCTGATATATGTTTTTAAGAAACAAAGTCTTAGGCTGAGGATTTTACATTATTTATACCATAGAGCTGTAACTATTGGCATTTTAGCATGAAAACTTTATTTTTTCTTTGAATCAAACCTACGTGCCTTGACTATATTAGGTCTATTGGTTGATGGGGAGTTTTGACACACAATTTGATTACAACGAGATGACAAGTACAGCTATAGATAAGATACAATAGAATTTGTGCAACTTACTAGTCAAACAAAATATTGGTAGATGACTACCTGACTGGGAGAAAAGGTCCAAAAGTATGGTCCTGAGCTATGTTGAAAAAAGAATGACTATGTTTAAAAAGAATAACTATGTTTAGCATCAACAAACATGGCAATAAACAGTATAAGAATCAACAGAGTTTCATAATAACAGAATATAATTTAAATCTACATAGGAAAGCATTTTTTTTTTTACATCAGACCTGACTCTCTCTCTTTCTTACATACACACACATATATGTATATAAAAATATCCACCAGGATATGAAAACTACGAAAGCCATAATATCTAACTTTACTCAGTGAATATCGCATTGTAATAAGCTTCATCCTGCAATAGAATGCTTTATTTGTTGTGCATCTACATATGGTACAGTAAACTCAAATATGAAAAAAAATCATTTTGAATGCAAACTTTCAGCAAGGACATCAGATATTTTAGACAGAAGCAATAATGCCTTCAGCAAGAGAGCATTGTAGTAATTACAGTGGAAGGCATCTGTCATCCTGTTACATATAGCTTTGTTTAATTATTTGTATAATACTTTTATGGGATAGTTCAGAAATGTCCCAGCTTATCTGAATTGACATTTTCTCAGAGTGAATAGAATTTCTCCTATCCTGTAGTTATAGTTTTTATTTATTATTATTACTATTGTTACTATAGCTATGTGGCTAGTATAGTAAAACTATAGCATCCAATGCTTTGAAATACATTTTTGCTGCAAAGTTAACTTGAGTGATTAGTGCACAGATCCGAGCACCTTGGGTGAGGATAGCCATGGCAGGGACACATTGCAAAGCCACATCCAATTCACTAGATCTGCCCAGGAAACATAATTTACTTTCTCTGATAATCTAAGACTTTTCAGATGTCTTTTGTCCTAATCAGGGAAAGTCAGCAAAGCAAATGTTGTGGAACCAGAATTCTGTAATATTTTATTTAAAAAATGAAATCCAGTTGCAATGAAAGAGGCTTACTGAAATTGACAGTTTCTGCCAGTTTCACTGCTGACTGCCATTGAATAACAGAGGCAAAACCAGTAACTTGTGCTACTCAATGGTTGGCAGCACTAAAATGGACAAGAACAACGTCAGTTTCAGCCAGACCTTGGGCAGGGCTTTTAGGGTTCCTAGCTTCACAGAGGCTCCACCACACTGACTGCCTTGATGTCAAGGACATGAGGACTTCCAGTGTCCTCCACTCTGAAGCTGCTCTACCAGACAGACTGCCTCAGGGCCAGGAACCAGAGGACTTCTGATTCTGGGCCCCCAAGTCAAAAAGAATAGCAAGCAGTTGCAAAGCCAGTTCCTGGCCCTGCCTGTGTTCTACCATCACCGTCATCAAAAACAACATCTTTCAACAAAATATGTTAATTACAACAAACTGTTGTTTTATGAAAGAAAAAGATGTTATCACAACATTCCCAACTGGCTCTAGTTGTCACTGATGTAGTGCTCACTCATGTGTGTTGCTGGAAAACCTGGGGGCATATCTTAGAATATTTTATGCTATGATAACCAGAAAACCTCAAAGATTTTTTCCCCAGTGAATTTTAGGAGATTCTGTCTTCCTCAGAACACAGAGGGTTGTGGGAAGATATTGGAGGATTACTGGTGCTTGTGTTCCATCTTTACTGCAAAGTATTAAAAGCAGCAAGAGCCAGGCCAGGTAGGTCAGATTTAAGGCACCACCAAACTCAAGGGAAAGGACTGGGTATGTAGACAGGGGAGGGAACTATGGGGTCCATCTAAGGAAAAGCCAAAGTTAACTCTGCAGTTAGGACGTATCTACTCTGTGTGCACATCCACTTGTGATGATTAGAAACTGGATGAAGTGATAAAGTATTACTATTGATGCCATTTAATTTTTCATCTTGCATCAGTTGTTTTCTTTTTTGACTTTATCAGAAAATAGCCACTGGAGAAATTACAGTTCCTAAAAGCTTCAGAGGGGGAAAAAAATGAAGCTGAGAGAGGAGCCCATAAGACAGTGAGCCTCTTTCCCACATTTCAGAAATTGATTCATACTATGGAATTCCCTACCCTTAAAGGCTGATGTGAATACAGGCGACCCTCCCTGACAATGGTGACTCACCACTTCCCAGCCTGCTCCACCATTACCCCAAAACTCACTGCAGAACCCCTAATGAGCCCAGAACGCATTTTGCAAATGACAGTTTTACTAAATATCTAGCAAAAACCCCCAAGTTGAGTAGTGCCAAGAAGTAGGGGTGTGCAAAACGGGCCCTATTCAATTTTGGATTTGGATTTGGCCCGAATCAGGGGCAGTGATTTGATTTGTTGATTTGGATTACTGTCCCCGATTCAATAAGGCTGAATCTGAATCTGAAGATTCAATGCTGATTTGGAGAATCAGTGATTCGGTCATAGATGCAGTTTTAAATGCTTTTTCTATGTACCTTGAGGTACCAGGCGTGGCTTGTGAATGCTGCGATGCTGGAGTGGATGGAGCATCCCACAGGAGTGTGGGGGCAGGGGGCCCTGCATGCTCAGCAGTGAACCTGGAAGTGGACTGGAAGTACTGGGTGCCCACCCCACAAGACCCAAGAGGCACCAGTCACCGAACTGGGGAGGTACGAGGGAGGGGGAGGGAAAGGGGTCCCCAGCCTACTTCCCAGTAGACCCAGAAGTGCTTCTGGTCCACTTCTGGGTCTGCTGCTGAGTGTGCTGGGAGACCCCCGCACTCCTGTCGGACGCTCCATGCGCCCCAACATCACAGCATTCACAAGTCCCTGGTACCTGGCTGTATATAGAAAAAAAATTTAAAGCTGTGTCTATGTCCAAATCACTGAATCTTTCGGAATCTCTCCAAACTGATTTGGAAGGTTCCAATTCAATTCAGAGAGATTGAAGGGTCTCTTGATTCGATTCGGATTCGGAAATTCAGCCACTGAATCGGGTGACTCTCTGACAAATCGAATCAGTGATAGAAGCTTCACATAGTCCTACTAATAACTTTTTCTTTTACTAACTGAAAGAGAAGCACATTATATATATACCTTTAGATATGTAGGCACATATGTCTTCCTATCAGAAGGTCCTCAAAGTCAGCCAATTAATAAACTTTATATGATTCCCATCTGAGGGATGAAATTCTACTCTCAGTTTTGACAATGCAAACTCAGAGAAACTGCATAAAATAGGACAGAGTAACTTCAGTCTTACACCAATGTTAGAGCAGAATTTGGTTCAAGGATTTTTGTAGTTATTCTGATATTAAAATGGTTACACTAGAATTTAAAAAGTAATGATATTCACAGGTTAATTTTAAATAAGCATATACATGCTCATTCAAAGTGATTCAGAAACAGCTAGCTTTCCGGTTGCAGTTCTCCAGAAACTGGATGAATATCTCTCACAATATTTCTAGCACTTCCTATGTTGGCTAATCTGGAAGTATCAAGGGAATAGCCTTTGTGACATTCCTGTGACTATTCCTCCTGTCATTGCCAAAACTTGCAAGTGAAAACAGAAGTGGAAATGGAGGCTAGGGGAATTTATCCATCAAACTGTTTCAACTGTCCAAAAAGTTTTTTTCAACTGTCCAAAAAGGTTTTTTTTGCAATGGTGAAGTGCAAGGGAGACAATAAAGAAAGTATATTTCATATTTTACCTGGATTAGCCGGTCTATTTCTAACACAAAACTCAAACAAGGCCAACTTCCAAGATCCTTGCTCACTACCTATGAAGAAAAGTTGGCTGTGAACTCAATAGGAGTACTAAGAATGACAGAGCAAAAACTATGTCTAACCTCAGGCTTTTGGTCAAGAATACAATGACACACTGTTTTAGAATTCAAAATGAATAGTAACCAGAATACGATTTGAGAAGGAGACCCACCCATTGTGTTTGAACATTTTTTTCAGTTATACCTAACTCAGAATTAACTTTTTAACTTCAGTGGAATTACAGAATGACTCCCTATTTATAAAGTACAGTTTAGAAGAGCCTTTTCCCTGTAATTTTTGCAATGCCACGAGCAGCTGCATTCTGATAGAACTGCAGTTATTGTTTTACTGAGTACCAAAAAGGTTTTATCAGATATTTCAGTTATAGCTGTTAGAAATATTAATGTTAGAAATGTTAGTTATAGCTGTTATGCTACTAGGCATAGCATCTACTGTATTACAAGAGAATTGATCCTTCAACCACATACTCAGCTGAGTAAGGGCCTTGTTAAACATTCATGTTAGGCAGTTCTTAACCCCTGGATTTTCCAAACATTAACCTCTAAAACTAGTTTTAGGCATGCTTCAGGCAGCTTAAAGTTACGCCACTCCAAGGCAGGTTTATCTCTGATCCTAGAATCATAGAACATTAGGGTTGGAAGGGACCTCAAGAGGTCATTTAGTCCAACTCCATACTCAAAGCAGGACATCCCCAACTAGATCATCCCAGCTAAAGCTTTGCCTAGCCAGGTATTGAAAACCATTAAAGGTGGAGCTTTCACCACCTCTCTGGGTAACCTGTTCCAGTGTTTTACTACCCTCGTAGTGAGAAAATTCTTCCTAATATCTAACCTAAACTTCACTTGCTGCAACTTGAAACAGTTGCTTGTTGTTCTGTCATCTGCCACCACTGAGAACAGTCTAGTTCCATCCTCTTTAGAACTCCCCTTCAGGTAGTTAAAGGCTGCTATTAAATCCCCTCAGTCTCCTCTTCTCTAGACTATATACGCCCAGTCCCCTCAGCCTCTCCTCAGAAGTCATGTCCCTCATCACCCTCACCATTTTTGTTGCCGTCCACTGAACTCTCTCCTATTTGTCCACATCCTTTCTGTAGTGGAGGGGGTGGAGGGAGGGCAAAAGTGAACACAGTACTCCAGATGTGGCCACACCAGTGCTGAATAGAGGGGAATTACCACTTCCCTTGACCTACAGGCAACACACCTCCCAATGAAGTCCAGTACGCCATTCGTCTTCTTGGCAATGAGGGCACACTGCTGGCTCATATTCAGCTTATTGTCCCCTGTAACCCCCAGGTCCTTTTCTGCAGAGTTATTGCCCAGGCAGTCAGCCCCCAGCCTATACTGGTGCATGGGATTGTTCTGTCCTAAGTGCAGGAATTTGCACTGGTCCTTGTTGAACTTCTTGAGGTTTATTTTGGCCCAATTCTCCAATTCATCTGGGTCACTCTGAATCCTAGCCCTACCCTCCAGCATATCTACTACTCTCCCCAGCTTGGTGTCATCTGCAAACTTGCTGAGGGTGCACTGCATGCCATCTTCCAGGTCACCGATGAAGACTGTGAACAAAACCAGCTCCAAGACTCACCCCCTGGGGCACTTCACTTGATACTGGCTCCCAAATAGAAATTAAGCCATTGATTACTACCCTCTAAGCCCGATGCTCCAGACAGTTTTCTATTCACCTTACAGTCCATTCATCCAGCCCATCCTTCCTTAGCTTGCCTGCAAGAATGCTGTGGGAGACTGTATAAAGAGCCTTGCTAAAATCAAGGTATACCACATCCCCAGGTCTCCCTGCATCCACAGAACCTGTCATCTCATCATAGAAGGCAATCAGGTTAGTCAGGCATGACTTGCCCCTGGTGAATCATGCTTACCATTTCTAATCACCTTCTTCTCCTCCACATGCTTAGAAATGGATTACTGGAAGATCTGCTCCATGATTTTTCCAGGGACTGAGGTGAGGCTGACTGGTCTGTAATTTCCTGGATCCTCCTTTTCTTCCTTTCTAAAATATGGGCACTATGTTTGATCTGGGACCTCACCTGACTGTCATGAATTTTCAAAGATGATCACCAGTGGCTCTGCAATCACATCAGCCAACTCCCTCAGCACCCTCAGGTGCATCCCATCCAGTCCTGTGAACTTGTACACATCCAGCATTTTGAAATAGTCCCTGACCTATTCTTTCACCACTGAGGGCTGCTCACTTCCTCCCAAAACTGATACCTGGTGCAGTAGTCTGGGAGCTGACCTTGCCTGTGAAGACCTAGGCAAAAAAGGTAAAGAGCACTTCAGCCTTTTCTGCATTCTGTCATAAGATTGCCTCCCCCATTCAGTAAGGGACCCACACTTTCCCTGATCCTCCTCTTGCTACCAACATACTTGTGGAAACCCTTCTTATTACCCTTCACATCCCTTCCTAGCTGTGACTCTTATAACTCTTTAGCCTTCCTGACTTCATCTATGCATGCCCAAGCAATGTTCTTATACTCCTCCCTAATTGTTTGTCCAAGTTTCTTCTTTTTATAAGCTTCCTTTTTGAGATTTAGTTTACTGAAGAGTTCCCTGCTAAGCCCAGCTAGTCTTCTGTAATACTTGCCAGGCTTCCTGTGTATTGAGATGGTCTGTTCCTGCAGTCTCAGTAAGGTTTCTCTGAAGGATAGCCTGGTCTACTGTGCTCCTCTCCCCCTCAGCCTGGATGCCCAGGGGATCCTGCCCATGAGTTCCTTGAGCAAGTCAAAGTATGCTTTTCTGAAGTCCAGGGTCCTTACTCTGCTACTCTCCATCCTTCTTTCTCAGGATCCTGAACTCAATCATCAGGGAAATGCATGCTCAGGGGCAACCAGCACGGGTTCATCAGCGGCAGGTCATGTCAGACCAACCTGGTGGCCTTCTACGATCAGGTCACTAAATCATTGGATGCAGGGGTAGCAGTGGATATAGTCTTCCTGGACTTCCGGAGGGCTTTCGACACTGTCTCTCACCCCGTTCTCATTAGGAAACTGGGGGACTGTGGCGTAGACACCCACACAGTCCAATGGGTCGCCAACTGGCTAGAGAGCCGCACCCAGAGGGTGGTAGTGGATGGGTCCTTCTCAGCCTGGAAGGACGTGGGCAGTGGGGTCCCACAGGGCTCGGTCTTCGGGCCCGCCCTGTTCAACATCTTCATCAGTGATTTGGATGAGGGGGTGCAAAGCACCCTGTTCAAATTTGCTGATGATACCAAGATGTGGGGGGGATGTGGGCACAATAGAAGGGAGCAACAGGCTACAGTCGGACCTTGACAGGTTACAAGGATGGGCGGAGGAGAACAGGATGGGGTTCAACACAGACAAGTGCAAGGTGATGCACCTGGGGAGGAACAACCGGCACCATACCTACAGGCTGGGGAACTCCCCTCTTGTCAGCACGGAGGTGGAAAAGGATCTTGGAGTCATTATTGACTCCAAGATGAACATGGCTCGGCAGTGTGGGGAGGCGGCTAGGAAGGCCAACTGTACCTTGTCGTGCATCCACAGATGCATTTCAAGCAGGACCAAGGAGGTG
>NW_005841919.1:3838369-3847014 GCF_000455745.1 Alligator sinensis
CAGCAGGGCAGGTCCTATGAGGAAAGGTTACGGGACCTGAACCTGTTCAGCCTCCAGAAGAGAAGGCTGAGGGGGGATCTTGTGGCCTGCTATAAACTAGTCAGGGGGGATCAACAGGCACTGGGGGAGTCCCTGTTCCCCTGGGCGCTGCCAGGAGTGACCAGGAATAATGGTCACAAGCTGGCGGAGGGAAGGTTTAAGTTGGACATCAGGAGGCGCTACTTCACGGTCAGGGCGGCTAGGGTCTGGAACCAGCTTCCAAGTGAGATGGTGCAGGCTCCCACCCTGGGGGTTTTTAAGAGGAGGTTAGATGACCATCTTGCTGGGGTCGTTTGACCCCCAGTACTCTTTCCTGCCATGGCAGGGGGTCGGACTAGATGATCTGCCCAGGTCCCTTCCGACCCTAGAAGCTATGAAACTATGAAACTATCTTGTGGTCTCTGCTGCCCAAGTTGCCATCCACTACTACGTACCTCAACAATTTTTCTCTGTTTGTGAATAGCAGGTCAAGAAGAGCATGGCCCCTAGTTGGCCACTCCAGCACTTGCACCAGGAAGTTGTCCCCAACATTCTCCAAACACTTCCTGGATTTCCTGCACACTATTGTATTGCCCTCCCAGTAGATGTCAGGGTGACTAAAGTCCTCCATGAGAACCAGGGCTTGTGATGGGGAAACTTCTGCTAGCTGTTTGGAGAAAGCCTCATCCACCATTTCCCTCCTGGTCTGGTGGTCTATAGCAGAGACCCGCTACATCACCCTTGTTGCTCTCCCCTTTAACCTTAACCAAGAGACTTTCAACAGGCCTAGCTCCAGTTTCATACTGGAGCTCTGAGCTCCAAATATGACTCTTTTACACAAAGTGCAACACCTCCTCCTCTTCTCCCTTGCCTATCCTTCCTGAACAGTTTGTACCCATTCATGACAGTGGTTCAGTCATGCGAGCTATCCCACCAAGTTATTCCAGTAATGTCACAGTTCTGTGACCATGCAAGGACTTCCAATTCTTCCTGCTTGTTTCCCAGGCTCCATGCATTTGTGTACAGGCACCTAAGGTAACTAGTTGACTCCCACTTGCTCTTCCTCCAGGTCACCCACTTCCCCACTTCCCTTAAGGCTTTGGTCTCCATCCCCCAGCAAACCTAGTTTAATGCCCCTCACTAGGTTACTGAGCCTGTCTGTGAAAATGCTCTTCCTTGTCTTCGCCAAGTGGATCCCATCTCTTCCCAGCAATCCTTCCTCTTGGAAGAACATGCCATGGTTAAAGAAGCCAAAACCCTGCTGTTGACACGACCTGTGCAGCCAGGTATTGATCTGCAGAATGCACCAGCTCCTGCTTCAGCCCTTTCTCTTGACCAGAAGAATCTAAGAAAACATGACCTGAGCCCCAGTCCCCCTCAGCCTTGCACACAGAGCCCTGTAGTCACTTTTGATCCTGGCAGTATCATTTGTGCCCACAGAGATGGGCAGCTTGGGGTAGTAGTCAGAGGGCTGGATGAGTCTTGGTAATCCCTCCATGACATCTTGGATCCAGGCTCCTGGCAAGCAGCAGATCTCCCAAGACAACAGGTCAGGTCAGCAGATGGGTCCCTCCATCCCCCGCAGAAGGGAGTCTCCAACCACCACCACCGGTCGCTTCATCTTGGTGGTGGTATTTCAATCCTTTCCATCTTGGTAAGGCCTGGCCTGTCCTCCTCCACTAATGGAACATGCTCCTCCCTCTGTTGCTAGGGCTGCATATTAGGGCTGTGCAAAGCTTCAGTTGCAGATTTGATTTGGCAGAGATTTGGCTTGATTGGGCAGCCAAATCTCCAAATCCGAATTGAACCAGGAGAGCCTTTAATCTCTCCAAATCAAATTGGAACCCTCCGAATCAATTCAGAGAGATTTAACGATTCAGACATAGAGACAGGTTTAAATGTTTTTTCTACATACCTCAAGGTACCAGGCGGTTTGTGAGTGCTGAGATGATAGGACAGATGGAGTGTCCTTTTCTTCACCCACTTGTCCTATGTGGACAAACTTGTGGCAGAATATCATCTCTGTCTAAACTCTGCTTTCTGACAATTTGGTTACCATGGTCACTGCAAAGGGTGGACACCTCTGGCCCCATCTGCTTCAGGTAACCCTGAGTTGTAACCTGAGATGGATACATTCCTGAGGGAGGGGGGGAAACCTGCTCCCTCTGCCTACATGACTGGCCTCATACACCTGGGTGGGGGCTTAAACTCTCTATTGTTCTAAGCAATGCCAACATGACTGGGAGGTGGCTAAAGCCCCTGCCAGTCTACCCAGGAACCAATGATGCATTTCAAATTGGTTGGCTGGCAGCCAACAGTTGCTGGCCTTCATTAGATCAGGTAAATGAAATCATAAGAGCTATATAAGTGAAGAACTGCCCAGGAGGAGGGGCAGTAGCCATGATGAAAACTCACAGAGAAGCTAGACCATCTGAAACTCTCTTTCTCTCAAAACTCATGAACCATGAACTGCTTGCCTCCAGAGGAATTCTCCATCTGCCTCTGGATGATACTCGTGAGTAAGCTACCTGAGATCTAACTAGATATATAGCTTACAGTAACTCAGACCCATGATCAGTGGTTACCATGCCACTGTTTGCTCTAAGGTGGCAATATCTCTCCTATTGCTCTACCTGTACTCTATTCCAAACCTATTCCTTGTAACCAATAAAGTTCTCCTTCATACTTAGCATGAGAGACTTATTGGGAAACGGTGTAGATTATGCCTTGGTTCAGCTGACTAAGGGAGACCACTATTTGTGCTTCAGACTGAGGGAAGCACCCCAAGTTCTTGCAGTGGGTCAACTACCCTCAAGCACTGCTAGGACTATGTTTCCCAGAGGGCGCAGGTCCAAGATCAGTCCAGACTCTGGGTGGTGGCAGCGTTATCCCCCAGGCTTGCAGGTCTGCTCCAGGAAGGGGGCTGACCAGATGTGAGGCACCCCCAGGGAGGTGTTTGGAGCCTGGCAGGTGTTTGGACACAGTGAGGTGGATGGCTCAATTCAGAAGCACCCCATACTGGTCTACCACAAAACTTTCCACCGCCTAAACTTTACTGCCTGGGGGAAGGTTCTGGCACCAAGCCACCTCCCCCTTCCATGGATATGACCTTCCCACCCCAAGGGGTTCAAAACTCCATGCAAACAGCCTGAAGAGCACATGCCAGGTAGCCAGGTTGCAGGGCATGCATAGGTCTAGGAGTGGGGTCTACGAGGGTGGATAGGGGAATGAGGTAGGGGGATGGTTTGGGTCCTCATGAGCTGGGGCTTCCTTCCTGGGTAGGGTCAGTTGTTTCCGAAAAGCAACTTCCATCCTTGCTCCCACCCCAAGAAGCACAACCAGCACCCTCCATACCCCAATCCCAAATTATTAAAACATGAGTTCTTCTCTAATTTACTTCGTCTTTATTTTTAAAATATATTTTTTTTTACTTCTTTTTATTTTATCCTTCAGTGGCTGACTTCCTTCATTTCACCACCCTTTCCCCACCCCCATTTCCTTCTCGCCTCCCATTTTATTATCCACCCCGTCCCATTAACTCTCTGCCTCCCAGCTTCATGTTCCTCAAACCCGCCCCCCACCCCTCCACAACCCATCTGTGTTACTCTCCCATCTACACAGGGATAGAAGCCTGTCCTGGCTCACCAGCCCTCTCTAATGGCAACTAACAACTGCAGCTCCTAGTCAGGCCCCTGCTCACCAGCCCTCTAGTCACAGCTGTGCAGGTGGGGGACAGTCAGAGAAGGTTTTTAGTCTTAAAGTGTGACTGCTACAAACTCAAGCTAGGACTCAGAACCTTGTTACATGGAAATTTCAGGCAGCTCCTGGAGCTCTTAACCCCTGCACTGTCTACATAGTAACACCTTAAAGTGGTTTTAAGCACTCATTATGCAGCTCAAATTATGCTACTCTAGGGCAGGATTATCTCTGATCCACACTACCCAGCTCCTGTTTCATTAAGGTGTGGCCATTCCTCACAGATGTGCTGCTCCGCTATCCCAGGATCTCTCACAACCCTTCCAACAGAGCAGGGATAAAAGCCTGTCCTGGCTCATCAGCCCTCTCTAATGGCAACTCACAGTTACAGCTCTTAGTCCTGCCCCTTCCTACCAGGTCTCTAGTGGCAAGTCACAGCTGAGCAGGTGGGGGACAGTCAGAAAAGGTTCCTAGACTAAGGGTCTGACTGCTCCAAGCTAGCACTAACACTGATCAACATTTGTGTGATTCCCAGCATAATGTGTAACAAGGCACTAACACTGATCAACAGTTGAGCATCTCGAAGTGGAACATATAACAAAGCTCTAATATTTCCTTTCGTAGTTTTACCCCGAGGTGTAGGTTTGGGCTCACGATTCTTTCCTGCAGATGACTTCCTACAGGTTATTACTATTTTTTGCATGCATGAGGTAGTAGTGATTTTTTCCTTACTATAAAGGTATGAAATTTATACTGCTACATTCATGTCAACAAAATCTTCCATAGCACATTGCTTTTCTGAGTACCGTGACAAACAGCTTTGGTTGAATATCAGTTCATTAAGCTGCTTCATTCGCAGTTCCATTGCATTAAGTTATATACTACATAGGAAATGAACCAAAAAAGCTATTAGTCTCAAAAGATTGAATCACAATAAAAAGAGACTTAATCTGAAATCTGCTTCCCCCCAACTTTCAGATTCTGGAGTACACCTACACAAATATAAGTCCCAGTTCAGTTTTTGACTCAAACCTTTAAAGTGCTGTCTATGCATAAGCATTTCAGGAAGGGTAGTACAGAAAAAAAATCTAGTGTCATTTTTAAGCTTGTAAAAGTTTTCTTTTTGTTTTCAATTTTTGAAAGTATATTACTTTAATGCTCTCTCTTTTCCTTTGTAGATAAATCTTTACTCTTTCTTTACTCGCTTAAAATTATTCTCATTGATTATTGCAAGATTACTTTCATGAACAAGGCAAACAGGACCAGGATTTAGCCTTTCATATGCCTGGATGCCCTAGCCAGCCAGTTCTAAAGCTTGTACTTTGTTAATACTCAAGCAGAGATCTCTCCTCTCCTGCCTGAAAAGAGGGACTGGGAGAGCTGGCTGTTTCTGAGTCATAATCCCCTGTATCACTGATCTGCCAACTGGAAAGAGACTCCATAGTCTCAAGATAGGGCTCTTCTCAAGATAGGAGGATGAAAAGGTGGAAAGATGAAGTCAGGAATAGCCAGGCCAGAACCAGACTCATTCTTGCCTCTCCAGGTTTCTTAGGGCTGTGTGGGTCTTCCATGTTGATTCTCATCCAGGGTTGCCTGAGCTAGTTGCAGCTTGGAGGAGTACCAGGTAGTGCAGTTCTGTCGCAGCTAATATGCTGCACGGCCACACTTGGTGCTGAGGCTGGCCCCGGTATCCTGAGAGATACGCCAGATTTGGAGGTGGGCTCTGCAGCTCATTTCAAAATGTGTACGGGGCAAAGCTCACCACTGGCAAAACAATGGGTCCAACAGGGGGACCCTCTCTGAAATATATTGGTTCTCATCCCCCAGCCACTGATAATACCATGGGGTTAGATTATCTGACCCCTCATTGTAGCTTCTAGAAATACAGGAAAAGAACATTTTGCTGGCCATTCACAATGCTGTGGCCACTCCCTAGCAATGGTTTCTTGGCCACTTTTAGAAGGTAAGGAGCTTCTACTAGGCATGTCATTTCACAGGACACAGGTGAATGATATTACAGGCAGGGTGTCCAGTGATGTGCAGGGCTTTGTACTTCCCACTTGGACTCCTTGAGGGTGATTTACAGGGTTAGTAACCACTCTGCAAAGGTCTCAGCAACATAGCTGTCAGTGGAACTGATAGCAGTCTAAAAGTGTGGGATCTCCTTATGACATCCTGTCACCCTTTCTGAAATGTGGAGGCCCTGTATGGCTCTAGTAGTGAAACCTCTTGCCCCTTCTTCTGTTAGGAAATCTTGCACCACAGACTCTCCATGTCCATTGCAAACATTGCATGGAAACTCTAGGAGTAGACATATATCATTTCCGTGTGTGTGTGTGTGTGTGTGTGTGTGAACGAGAGAGAGAGAAGGAGAGAGAAAGAGGAAGTGACATTTATTTTATGTCCTCTTTAAAAATCATCCATATAAAATGCTACCATATAAAATGCTAAGATGCTCCAAGGAGGGAAACATAATTCTCATGAAATATCAGTGACAGCTGTGCCTTTAAAACAGGAAGGAGAACTGACATTCAGGGAATTGTCATGTATAATATTTTTCATTCACTCAAGGAGTCCACCGTATTTCAGTCAGCTCCTGAAGCTTCCAAATTTTCCCTCTTTTACACTCCTCTCCCTCAAACCCCTTCAGAGTCCCAAAATTACCCCTAATGTCCTTTGGGATAAGGAGAGATGGAGATCAACAGGAGTCCATCAACACTGTCACCAGATAGGCCAAGAAATGAACAGTGTGAGGTGAGGTTCTGTATTGTGGCAGGGACAAATCTAGACAAGTCTTGGTAGGAGAGAGTGCTCAGAACTAGCCCCTCTGGGTAGGTTTAAGAAATATTTTTATCACTCAAGTGAATTAATCACATTGGATGGGACAAAGTCAAAGGAGATAAATTCTTGGAAGGAAGCAGTGATAATATCCTTGGAATTTGTCAAGAAGAAGAATCAGTTTTACAGCAATAATTTTTTGAGCCTGCATTAGTACAAATGTCAGGTATTTTAAGACACCTCCAGACATCAGTTCTTAACCTCTTCGAGCTTGCTGATTGAATGCCACAACTATATATTACCATAGAAGCAGATTTTCCAAATGCGATCTGTGTAGTTAAAAAATTTGGAATGCATTTGTGTATAAAAGTATGCACTCAGGCCCAGAGGCAAAATTTATAAACAATCATTACAATAAAAAGGTATTAGGATAGTAATTACTAGTGTGAATATAAGAGTCCATTTCACAAGGTAAAAAGTTTTGTTATAAACTGGTGTCAAACATGTTATATACAGTAAAAAATTATGATGATGAAATATAATGGAGAGAGACGTGTTAAGTGATCTGTATCCCCAAGAGAATTTCAACAGTCTTTCTACTTTAAGAAGCTGTATCCTCTGCTTTAAAACCTACCACCACCAGATATTAGTTCTACTCATGCAAGAAAATTACTTTAATGAATGAGAAATATTAAAGACTATGATATCATGAGATAACTAGAGGCAATGCTTAAAGGTCTTCTCTAGTGGTGTGGATATATAGGTCTGTATTCATCATCCATGCCTTTGACCATACTCTCCAGGCATTCCATTAAAATGTGCATAATACATCCTCTTCCCCTTCTTCCTGCCCATATATCTATATCTATATCTATATCTATATCTATGTCTATATCTATATCTATATCTATATCTATACACACTTAAAAGAAGTTAGGCTCTGCTGTTCTTTTTGGCCTTTTGAAATATGGCAGATGGCATGTCTGTTTCAGAGTCTTTGATTATTGCTTAGCATGCATGGTCTTAGTAAGTCTTTCACTCCAAGTCTTTTAGGAATCTATGGGGTGAAATGTATGTATAGAGTGCTGGCAATTTTTACACAGCACTTCTGGGAATTCTTGATTCCCAGTTTCATAATTCTTTCAGTGTCCTGCATTGTTCTATTGATTGCTGACCATTGTTTTAATTCTGTGTGGCTTCCTATCCCCTCACTACAGAATCCTGAAAATCAGCATCATATTTCAATCCAACCACTGTGAAGACCCAAAGGAGAGGTTAAAGACTAATGTGGAAAGAGGTAAAGAGAAAAGGTACAAAATACTTTTCATCCACTGAAACAGAAGTTAAAATCTATCAGTGTTAGAGTGATGTTGTAGCCATGATGATCCAGGAATTATGTGAGAGGCAAGGGTTTTTTTTGGGGGGTGATAGCTCTAATTGGACCAATTCAACCAGCCTAGACCATCATGGCTACAATATCACTCTAAGGCTACTGCAAGAATCTAGTGATTCCTACATGTTTAACAAGCTTAAGTCTGGGTGACATCTTGGGGTTTTTTTGGGTTTTTTTCGTAGTATCAGAACAATTGTCAGTGATAGATTTTAACTTCTATTTCATCTAATCACCTTTAGGATCAAAGGATGCTTACTCTGTCTGAGGAAAGTCATTTGTCACATCAATTTGGAAATGGCTGTTTTGTCTTAAGTATTTTGTACTTTCTCTCTTTATCAGACCTGAAGAAGAATGCCTTGCATTCAAAAGCTTGTTTATCCCAACCATGTTTTGATCCAGCAAAAGATATCAAGCATTCTTTGCCTCTCACATAATTGCTTTAAAACACAGTTACTATTTACATTCTGTATTTGCCTTATTACTTCCTTTTTCTGTTGCATGGGGTCAAAGGTCTAAGTATAACACTTAACATTATATGCTTAGGTATGAATCTCCAGATATTTGAACTCTAAATGCTTTCATGAAGATGCTGTGTGTCATGACCTAAAGGCATGATTTTGTGTGTGCTTCGGCACCAGAATTATCCCCGCCAAGTTGCAGCTTCATTGCACGGGAGAGTTTCCTGTTGCAGAGGAAAGCCCCGGTGCAGGGACGAGTTTCCCGCCTCTCTGCAGCTTCTTTTGCCAGAGTGCATTGCTCA
>NW_005841919.1:3847029-3851850 GCF_000455745.1 Alligator sinensis
GGCTAACGATTGGCCTGTTAGCCGTATAAGAGGCTTGAGCAGTTTCCGCCCAAGCCGAAGAGGACTCCGCATCCATCTCGTGGGGACTCTGGATACACGGCAGGGTAATAGAGACCCTGTGTGAGATTCAGAGGAGCTTGGCGACCTGATCCATCGCCCACCTCTTCCCGTCTTCGAGCACAAATTTTATAAGACGTATCTACGATTCTGATTTTGGTGGCGCGTTCACCCAGAGCATCCGGAGCTCTGTTCCGTGGAGCCTAGCAAACTCCACGTGACCGTTCGTGCTGTCTGTGTCTGTAACCGCAACTCAAGCAAGTTTTCCAGCCTACACCACTGCCATCTCGGTGTAAGTAAACAATCTTTAAAACTACTGCTAAGCGTTTGTGCCTAATTCCAGCTCGTCGCCCTCCCTCTCCGATCCAGCATGCCCGGGCTGCTGGCCACAGCCCGCGTGCAGCACGGAAAAGGGCTCGGGTCGCTCCCGGCCCGCACACTGTGTATTTAATTTAAATCAGCAACTGGGAGGAATTCTATCCTCTTATCCTGTACATGTTGGGGAGATAACTCTCTCTCTCAGCTTTTGTACATTTGTATATTTTATCCAGTGCTATACCCTTCTTTGCTGTTAACCAGCTGTGTAAGGGCAGGTGGCTTTATACATTTTGGAATCTTGTCAAATTTGACTCTGGAATCATTTTTATGTAAAACAATATTTAAGTACAATGCAAAAGCTACTACAAAACCAAGGTAATTAGAAGGTCTGAAGTAGTAGTACAAAAATATCACTAAATTCTGCTCTTAATTGAAGTCAAATCTACCAAAATCTATGGGTTACATAGATGGAACTAAGGGCAGAGGGTGACACATTACTTACATTCTATGTGCCTGATCATTCCTATACATCATACCTCAGGTACATTTTTTTTGTTTGGTTGGACAGAAATCTATGCTGCTTTCCCAAAGCTAACCAATGTATAAACATTTTAACCACCATTATGAAGGGGGTGTGTTTTGCTCCTTAGTGGAGCAGTAAAGTCTACTGAGCAATAAGTTGTCTGGGGAAGGGAGGAAGAGGAGGGATGCTGGAGGACTATTTTCTCTTCTGAGAGAAGCCACAGCATGTACAAACATTCGCTCTGCTAGGAGAAACTCTGTTGCGAGTGATTCAGCCGTGGTTGTTCCCAGGTTACTTTTCTCCTGGAGTGGCCATTTTTATTCATGGAGAAAAAGCCTGAATATCTTTACACCCATGGTTTCTCCAGGGAAAGCACAGGCTCTCCCAGAAGAAATTGAATGTTTGTACAAGGCCAGAGTGTGTCACTCTGGTGCTTCATCAGGAAGCAAAGCCTATTATGGATGTGCGAAACACCATCATTTCGTTTTGACGCTGTGCTCCACCTCTCGCCACTGGGCTGTGCTCCATAGGGCTGGGGGAGCCAGTCGGAGTGCAGCCTGGCGGCAAAAGTTGGGCTGTGCTCTGACTGACTCCGCCAGCCCCATGGAGTGCAGCCCAGCAGCGGGAGGTGGGGAAAGCCAGGGCTGCGCTCCCCAATGGGCTGAGCTATATGGGGCTGCGAAGCCACTTGGAGTGCAGCTCTGGCCCTCCCCTGCCTCCCACCACTGGGCTGCTTTGAAAGTCAAAATGTTTTGAAACTTTAAAAATGTTTTGAGTGCCCTCATTTCATTTTGAAGCTGTTTTGATGCTTTGTGTTTCATTTTGATTTCATTGTTTCAAGCTAGAAATGCATTGAAACAGCTTCGAAATGAAACACTTGGTGAAATTTCACACAGTCCTAGAGCCTGCTCCTTTCACAATCCCTACATGTTCTGCAGGAAACACAGGCTAATCAGGGGCAATATGGGTCAACCAGTCAGGGCTGTCCTATGAACTGTTGCCATCTGTCAACAGGCAGACTAAGGGAGACAACACAGCATGTTAGATGTGTGCACAGGGCTCCCCCCTTGGCTGCACAGTGTCAGCACTGCAAGCTGTCCACTCTTCAGGGCCTCAGCATTCAAATGTCTATAAACAGGGCTCTGGGTAAGTTTTTCTATCAGGAGAATAAACCTGTGAGAATTCTCCCAGATTATCTGAATGTGCATATGCAGTGTAAAACTGCTCTGAATTACAACAGTCTCCTGAGGGACCCTACATGGGTTTGGGGTAGAGCTAGAAAAATATCTATCATTCTCTTTACCACACAGCCAGTGCAGTGAGTGAAGCAGCAGGTGAGCATGAGTTTAAGGAAGTCACCTAAGCAGTGCACTTTAGAGTGGTAAGGTGGATATGGAACAATTATTTGCTTAGTCCCAAAACCTAGAGTTCTGAAATCCTCTCTTACACTACGCAACATGGCTACTTATGGACAATAAACCCCCGCAAAACTGTACTTTACTTTAAATTTGGCACGGTCCCACACTGAGTCCAGCATGTATTCAGATAAGGCATTGCATTAGTTTGACCTGGCTCGCCCAATGTCTGTATAGACCAGGTGCTTTAGTGGGGCTTTTTTTTGCTGCATTTATCTAATAGCTGATTGAATCAGCTATTAGATAAAAATGTCCAAAAGCCCCACTGAAGCACCTGATCTATACAGATGCTGCAGAGGTGGGTCAAACAAATGTGCTGCTTCTTCTAGCAAGGTGTTTTGTTTTGGGTTTTTTTAATGTCTGTAAGCAGTCAATGTGTCTGGTCACACAGAACCCAATGAAAGAACTGCACTTCCACTAGGATTCTGATCTGTGTAATAAATGTTTTATCTGCATCTTTTCTTTACATTACATGGAATTATCTAACTTAAATGTAGTACACAAAGGCCTCTTTGGCCCTTTCTGACAGCAGAGTGGGGGATAAAGGTAACACATGGCCACAATAAGGTATATGATTGTAACCTGACTCGAGCATACATCTCTTCAGTGTCTTTAGCTAGGATCAATGTTATTTTAGGATTTTATGTACATACATACTGATGGCAACACCCACAAAAACACATACTTATTTGTACATAAGCTACAAATATCTATGTTGGATGATTTTCTACCTTTATTTTTAAAATATTTCTTATGAAAAAAATCCAACTTTTTATCAAAACTCCCCATTTTCATTAACAGTCTCATTCATGGAATATCATGCAATATTTGAGCTAAAATGGGCAGTGTAATTAACTGACTTTGCTCCCCACAAAAAACTTCCTAGGACAACTTTGCTTTCAGTTTGGTGAATCCATTTAGAACTCCCCAGTATGGAAGTAGGAAACCAAGGATGCAGACAGAAGTGACAACTTTTGCCTGATCTGGCCACAGAGAGCAGTCTATAGCTGTGACCAAACACAAGTTCATGGCTGCAGACAGCTTCAAAACTGGCCAATTGGGTGAAAATCTCACCCCTCATTGTATGAGCTATCAGATAAAGACATTTCAAAATGTAGCATCTTTTGTAACCCGTGTCTGCGGACTGCCCAGCCTTTCCTGTTTTCAGAATGGGAGGGGGGAAAGGGAGTGGAGGGAGTTCAGTCTGGGGGGTTTTCAGTCCTCCCTGGAGGGTGGGGCAAGTGTATTTGAGCCCCCTCCCCCACCAAGGTAAGGGGGATCCAATTCACCCACCCCACCATTCAGCACCAGCTGGGGAACCCCAGGAATGAGCTCCCTCTGCTGCCTTCCCTCCCCCCCGCCTTCTGAAAACAGCAAGCACTGGCTGAGAGCCCTGGCCATTGCTTTGGGAACCTGGCTGCGGGCTCCTAGCCGGCGGCTAGGTTCCCCTCCCACCAGGAACCAACAGAGAACTTCTCTTTGGTCTGGAGTAATGTTGTAATTCAGGACACTTTGCAAAAATCATTCTGAGTTACAGCTGGGAGCTGCACTTCTATCTGCACCCATAGTTCAGCATTTGCTTAGGGGCTATCTTCAATCCACTTTTGATTTGGGGCCAATATGTGTAAACAGAAGGTGAAAAAGTAGTTAATTACAATAGTCAAAAACTTTTCTTCTACACAAGTGCACACACATACTCCTATCCTGCAACTATATTGTTTGTGGCTTTGCAGTTATTTTTAGCTTTATTATTTTGCTAGCAAAATAAATATAACCATTTGGAGATTCTATGGAAAAATGGCATGTAGTAGAAAGCATTCAGACCTAATTTAGCTGCAAAGTCAAACTCAATGTAGACTACTTGGAGGACCTCCAGTGACTGGGTAGATAGCTTGAGATGAAGAGATGGCTAGGATTTTTATTTTATTGTTTTGCAACCATGCTTTTATATTTCAGTGACTATATATTTTTATTGAAAATGTAGCATCTCTACACCACCATCATGAAAGCATTTCTGTTATGCAATCTGTTTGGGAAGCTAGCTAGTATTAAAAAAAAAAAAAAAAAAAGAACCATTTCAGGATACTCAGTTCAGAACTGATATTTGAAACTGCTTTTATCACTTATTTGTTTTATTATTCACGAGGCCTTCTGCAGCCAGTCAATTCACCTCAGTATGGTCACAGCTGAAAGCTCTCTTTTTGCTGCTGATGCTGTTGTTTTTCTTATTTCTGACACGGAACCTGTCTCTCAAAAAGAATAGGATATGAAACACGGTGTTCACTAACAACTTTCCCCACAGTAGGTATATATGCTTTTTTGATGTTAATGAGATTAAGGGCTGTAGAATGTTGCTTGTTACTACATTTAAAAGAAGTTCTCCATGTAGGCAGTTCAAATTGATGTGCTGACAAGCAAAAACAGCATATGTTCGTTCTGTTCAGCCGCTGCCATTGTTACAGACCATTTTACATTGAAATATCCTTTAATACTGGGAAATCCTGCTGA
>NW_005841919.1:3851881-3855737 GCF_000455745.1 Alligator sinensis
AAATATCTGAGGTACATCCCTTAGATGTATATTAAAGACCAACTAGTGCAAACTTTTTACAGTCAAAGTTTAAACCAATCAAAACTGACACCTTCCGTACGCGCACACAGATACACAATATATACTCTGTTTTTCCTATTAGTTTTGACTTACAAGTGATTCTTAGGAAGAAAAGATCTCGTCTCTCAAAGAACTAAAAGCCTCTCAAGCCTGTCACCATTCATCTGATGAGAAGTTATCCTCAAAAATATATTACTATATGGCAGGAAATGATAAAGAAGGAATGGGTATCAGACTTGCTGTAGGTCTATCATGTAACTATTTTTAATATTCTGAAAATGCTATGTCACAACATTATGATTACTATATTTATAATGCAGTAACACCTTGGAGTTCTAGCTAGGCACCAGGACTGGGAACTAGGGAAAATATGAAATATTGTGAGCCTTACAATAAAACTGCAAGAGTTAGTAACACTGAGACTTTATATTCAACTGTTGAGTTTTGGGCACTAGAAAAATATACATGCAAAATATTAATGCTTTACAGGTAAATGGATAGATTCTGTTATATAAGTAAAACCAAGATTCTGGATACTATCTGTTGAGCTGAAATTAAGAAGTTTAGCAAATTTAAGAAGTTGTAACCCTTATATTTCATCTGCCTGACATTTTTTTCATTACAAAAATTCTTATGACTTTTTTTTTTTAAAGAACTCCATGGTTTGCAGCAGGAACTTTGTAGGAAGGTAGTTCTAGGGATAGAGACATACCTTTTTCTGCCCCATAAAAGTCTATTCAGATTTGGGCAGTTAGGAGATGTTGAAAATCATCATTTTGCCTGTTTTGTTCAGGGCAGTTTGTTACTTGCTGCCAAGGTTCCTGAACATCCTCACATACAGTACCTGGTCAAAAATTTGGCCAAGATATAGGCAAGTTGGTTATGCTACTGCCCAAAATATCCTTTTGGTCTACAGCAAGTTATTCTGATTTAGGAAACAAAAGAGCTGTTAGTAGAAGAGCAGAAGAGTATAATAGGACTTTCAGAGGAACTTATGGTTCAGAATCCCTGAAGGCCTTCTGAAAATCTGCCTCTGAGGCCAAAAATATAAATACAATTTAAAAGGTTAACCCCTAAAATGGGTTTCTACACATTTTTAATAAATTGATTGAAGTTCTCATATGTTATGTAGCACACATATTCATACTCAGGGACATTTGCTGATTGATGTCAAAGGCACAAGCTTTAAATAATGTTGAAGAAATTAATGTTTCAATACAAATCATTTTACATTTATACCATTGGGTCTTAAATAAAATAGCAACATTACACTTACCTTTTTGTGTCAACTCATGAAAGCAAGTATGGCTTCCCAATATCCAGCAAGTAATATCTTAAGCCCCACTGAATTCAGAATACTTTTATCATCTTATTTCTCAATGTACACTGTATGCACTGCTGCTGTCCTGGGCGCACGTGTAAAAGCTGTGCCTAGGAGCAGTATACTCCGGAGCAAACTGCTCTAGAGTTCATCACATCGCATTAATTGCACATGTAGGTGCACCCAAACAGTAGTTACATAGCAAACCTATACCCAATATAACTTTTAAACCTTTCTTGTTAAGTAAGACCATGTGCATACTGCAGCAAGCTGGACTTCAGTTCCTTACATTTCTGCAGCAGCTTCACAAAAATGAATGGAGAATTTTCACAGAATTATCTAAAACATGGAATCAGATTATCATCGTTATTGTTGTTGCTGCTGTTGTTGTTGGGGCAGCTTGAAACTGGGATAAATATATCTTTTGGATTATTTCAGTAGAGTCAATAGCAAAGTAATATTTAGCAGTGTGCATATTTAAAGTGTTATTTTTAGGTCTGAGGTGCAATACCCCCATGAGTTGAACTGGGGCACTTCAGAATTCCCAGAGAGATTTTTTTTCAGGTTTCCTCTTAATGCAGAGGAACAACATCGGTTTGGTTCCTATCCATTCTTGGAAAATGCTAACCTCCTCTGTAACCAGAAGCCATTTTTAAACATATATTTTTTTTTAAATATGAAAAATACGATTCCACAGCTGCAGATTCAGAGAAGATATGGAGTTCTGCCTATTAAACAATAGTAACACCCACATGTACACAACTTTATAAAAGTTGACATATTTTACAGTCCTCTAAAAGCTCTTAGAATCTGTATTTTAGCATTATTTTATTTTTTTCTAATGGGTTGCCTTTTTCAAATATTATGTCTGCCATCATGGTGTCATATTGCACTATTGTATACAGAATGAGTTCCAGTCATATTTCTTCAATCAGAAGTTATCATAAAATATATCAGCCTTAAAAAAATGCATAGCCTTTTTTATCTAGCAACTTCTGCCTTTATAAATACTTCTCCTGTACAATTTAGATCTGTACCTGCTACTTTCTACATGTGATAACCTTCCTTCATTACCATGCAAACAAATTTAGACATTAATCCCAAAGGAAGGCCATAAAATTGGTTTTGCTCTGCCCTTACATTTCCTTGCTATTTACCTCAGCTAAATCCATGAACCAATCTCTAGCTTTGTAGCTTTACTTCCTGAACTCATGTATTAATGATATGTCAGAATCTAAAGCTCCCTGAAGAAAAGAGGTTGCCATGGGATACTGAGTGCTTAGGAGAAAAGTATAGAAAGACTTATGCAGCTAAGAAAGGCTCCCAGGACCTTGCTGTGTCAGTCAGTATTGCTTTTTATCTCATTATATTAAACAAAATCACTGCTCTAGGAGTCACTGGGCTTCTGTCAACCCTGATTGCTCCATGATAGTGACCAACATGACCATAGGAATCTGTCACTAGAAAGAAAAGTCCCCTTGTTCTCTAGAAACTCTCACTTGAATGAGCGACCTCTTCCAGACTACTTATAGACCCATTTCTTCGATGGTTCCTGCCTAAAATCATCAACATCTACCCATTTAAACCTGTGCCCAACCTGATATGCAAAATAGATCCATGTACTAAAAATAACTGGAACTTTGCATTGCAACAAATAAGAAAGGACCTCCCATGGTCTGAGGGAGGTGAGGAAGGGCAGGCAGATCCTAATCACTCATATATTAAAGCAAAGCTTCATTATGAAATGCATATGAGAAAAGAGTTGGAGAAGGTTACAATCTCTCTGCCAAAGGATAATTTCCAGCTTCCAGAAAACTATATTTGGTCAAAAACATTTGAATTGCCTGAGGGGCTAGAGAGAGAGGTGGTGCAAATGAGAAATTCACTGTGTGCGAAAAGAAACTTGCCTACTGATGTACTTCCAAGCACTCACATATTCCCACACTGCAGAGCACAGTAGCCACATTCAAATCAAATCTTTATAATTTTCTCTTTTCCAAGCATTTAACATTGCCACTGCAATAGGGAATCCAGTGAGCAATCAATATGTTAAAATAAGTCCACAAAAGTCATTTGCTGAATAATATTAAGCAATGGAAAAGTTTGCAAATAGACTGTTTTGTTAGCAAATTACAAACCCCGCCCCCACCCCAAAAAGGACTACATTCACCTAATGCATCATTTATACATTTTTCTTCCATCTCTAGCTGTGAAGCAAATTCCAGGCATAGGTATTTGGAAAAACTTTAACTGTCACCACTGCACAGCATTTTTATTATGTTTTAAGGAATTATATAAGACCATATTCTTGAACTGGGGAAAAATCAGCATGAATTTACCAGTAGTTCTCTCCAACAGGACTCACTGAGATTTTGCTTCTGCATCACCAACAGTTGTGCTCTATCACTAGGTATATATGCCATCTGTTACCACCTAAAGACGGGCTAAAGTTTTTATTCTCCTCTGCTCTTTCCC
>NW_005841919.1:3855768-3862724 GCF_000455745.1 Alligator sinensis
AGTGTGAAGTGAGGTAAGATATAAGAGGCAGGCAGAATTATCCACATAGGTGCTGACTCTGTGGGTGCTCAAGCACCCACCGCAAAAAGTTAGCAGGTGCTCAGCACTCATAAGCCATGGTGGGCTGCTTGCAGACATTAAACCTGATTCAATCAGCTATTAGATAAAAGCACCAAAAGAGCCCCACTGAAGCACCAGATCTTTACAGATGCTGCAGAGCCAGGCTGAAGTAATGCCCCTCCTCTTCTAGGCATGCATGGGGCTTGGCACAGGAACGCGCTGAGTTTAAAGTACTGTTTTGAGGTTTTTTTTAATGTCTGCAAGCACCCAACCCAAGCAAAAACCAAAGTCAGTGCCTATGCATCCTAACATACATAAGTACATCCCAACCACTTCAGTCTGTGGTGACCTGGGGATTTCAGAGATGTTTCCCTGATGGCAACATTAACCACTTCCACTTTATCCCGCACACTGGGTCTTGGTGACAAATTTCTACAATATGAGCATTTGGTGTCAAGACAGCTAATCCGATCCAAATCTGGGCTGCATAAGGTGGGACACATTTCGGTGCACGAGAAGCAAAAATGTGAAAGTATCTCTAGGTATGGCAGATAAGATCACAACTAATACACTGGTAAAATTGCATCTAAAATACTATGTTTATTTCTGTGGCACTCCATATTAGGAAAATGCAAACATTTTAGTAGGAATTCAACAAGTAGGATGGCAGATTATTAAAGACCTAGAGTAACTGATTTAGGAGGAGAAATTAAAAGCATAGTTAAATTAAGATTATGGAGTAAGAAGGTATGATAATTACCTATGAGTACTGGAAAGGGCAACAGTAATAAAAAGGGAGAGGAATTCCACCTGAAACATGATAATTAGTAATAACTGGATGATTATAATGAAAGGAAAATTAGGCCTGAATATTGTATCAGGGAAAATTTCCCAATCATGAGGATCAGAGAAATGCAGATGGGGTTCCTGATGGACACATTGAAAGTCCCATTGTTTGAAGTAATACAAAATACTTTTAAAAAAATGTAGTAAATTAGGTAATTTACCTGCATTGGCACAAGGATGAAGGTATCCTGAAAGATCTTCTCTTGAATGTATTTCCCCAAGAATTCACAAGACTAAATTGAAAGTGAAAAGAGAAAAATTGTCTTGGATACAGAAGAATAACTGAGAGCAGACTCAACAGTAAACTAACCCTAGCTAGCAACAACAACTATTTATTATGTACTTTGTTACTATATTTTTCTCCTGCCAGAATGTTTTACAGCACTATGCAAAACAATATAAACACAATAAAATACCACCGAATGCAGAGTTGACTTTGGAACACTGATTGGACTTACAAGTTTCTCCCAGTTGAAGAATACATTGGTATACAGACTCTCTTACAAACTGCAGAATCCAGCTAAACAGATTTTTCTTTTTAATGCAACCAAAATGTTTTGATGTAAGATTTATTTCTCAAATCAAACAAAGAAATATTGTGGTGACTCCTTTTTCTATGAAAAATTATATAAGTTGGTACAATTACACAAGTGTATGATTCACTCAGGCTGGGATTGTCTGAAGTGTCCTACTTCCCTGGATGCCCAACTCTAACTGGGTCCCTTTGAAAACTCCCAGTTCCCACAGTGTGAAGAGAAAGTGGATCCAATGGTACAGATGAACTGCTTAGCCGTATACCAAGACAGCTGGCATCTTTGAAATAGGGCACGTGTACATCAGTTCCATGTCTATCATTAACCATAGGTACAGATAGAGCCATAGCCAGGCATTCTGGCACCTGGTGCAGGTCATGTGCTGAGCACCTCCTACACACTATTACATAACCTTAATTCCATTTGATTTGGCACCCCCTGTGTGAGAGTGCCCAGTGCTAGTACACCTTTGGCACTGCCCTTGCTATAGTTCTAGGTTCAAATCAATAATTCTTTGTGGTGGGATTTTCAAAAACTTCCATTGTAGTCAATGACAAAACTTCCACTGACTTAAGGGAGAACTTAGATCAAGCAGAGCATTTTTGAAAAGCCTCCCCTCTTAGTCTGATGAACTGATTGTACCTACAAGTTAGGCTGGTTAGGGGCACAAAATTGTGATCAGATATTTGCAGTTGCCAAACAATTCCTGTAGATTTGCAATTTACTTTGAGCACTTTGTATTTACATTCCAGTAAGTTCGCAAGACAAAAAACAAATGTATTCGGTTACTGTTGTGGTTCACTGCCACCTCTAACTTCAGTCACTTAACCAAGGGAAAAAGAAAGACTTATTTATAAAGGTGAAACTACACGTTAAACTGAGACCATACTAATGGCACTTAAAACACAAGCATCCACATATTAAAGCTTGTTATTTCATGCTAAGATCCCTCTAAGCCTCTCAGAGTTACACCACTTCAGGCAAGGGTTAATTCTGGGCCATGGTACCTAGCTTGTGCTAGGATAACTTCAATTTGCAGTCCTATAGTATACCAGGGCGCATTGCTCCCACCCTCCATCCCATGCAGAGCAGGGATTGAGCCCAGGTGTCCTGGCTTCTAGCCACACCCCTGATTCCCAGCTCTCTAGTGGCAAGTCAGAGTGGTGCAGGCAAGAAATGGTATTAACCCTTAATGTGCTCACAGTTAGTGCAACTACACATGCAATTAATGTGATGCAATAGATTCCACAGCAGTTCAAGCTGGAGTTAACTGCTCCTGGCCACAGCGTAGGGTTACCATAGGTCCGGGTTTTCCTGGACATGTCCTCTTTTTGAGCCCTCTGATCTCTGTTCAGGAAGGTTTTTTAAATCTGACCAAATGTCTGGGATTTTGCTTTGCTCCACTGGTGGGAGCAGGGGTGGATGATTGGAAGCAGCAGGGAGCACAGACGTACCTGACTGCAGCTGCGGAGATGTGCACAGACCCATGTGGTGCTCCCTGCTGCCTCCGATTGCCTTCCCCCTGCTCCCACCAATGGAGCAAAGCAAACTCCTAGACATCTGGTTAGCGCAGGGGGTGGGGTGGGGCTGGGGCTGGGAGGGGGGGTTGCCGGCCCCTCCAGTGAGGGAAAGGGGTGGGGGGAGCGGGGTTCTGAGGGCAGTGGGGAACTCCATGGCCAGGTGGCAGCACAGGGGTTGGTGCCTGTGCTTGCAGGGGCTGAGCCCCCAGTAGATGCTGCCCAAGGGGAACGGGAGAAGGAGCGGGGAGGAGAGCCATGGCCAGGCTATCTAGCATGGTGCAGCAGCCCCATCCCAGGGCGGGGGGTGCCACAAGTCTCCCTTCCTCCTCCCTCCAGCCCATGCTAGGTCTGGGCACACACCACCACCACCACCTGCATGAATCAGAGCCACCACGCTCTGGCCCAGTGAGGACGGGGACAGCTGGAGTCCCTCTGGCAGGGTTCAGGATGCAGGGAACTGTGGGTCAGGAGTGAGGGGAACTGGAAGGACTGGGGGGGTAGGAGGCTGGGGGTTGGGAGTGAAGGCCACTGGCAGAGTTGCGGGGGCATGGCTTGGGAGTGAGTTGGGAGTGCAGGGCACTGGCAGTGCCAGGGGGCTGCAGGTTGGGAGTGAGGGGCACCAGCAGGGATGGGGGGGGATGTGGGTCAGGAGTGAGGGGCACCATTATGGCCCAGGGGGACAGGGTACTGTAGTTTGGGAGTGAGGGGCACTGGCAGGTCTGGGGTCAGTGAGTCGGAAGTGAGGGGCAGCAGCAGGGCTGGGGGGAGGGGTTGTGACTTGGCAGTGAGGGGCAACAGAATGGGCAGGGGTAGCGCACCAGCATGTCACTGCCCCGGCCCCCCAACCCCACAGTCATATTCCTTCCCTCCGCCTCTCCGACCCACGTGGCAGTTGTCCTCTTCCTTGGACCTGAAAATATTGTAACCCTAGTGCAGTGTCTACATGTGTGCCTGGTACAGCAGTAATTTGAGCCAAAGAGGAGAAAGCCCCTGGCTGCCTGGGCTGACAGGGAGCAGTGTTTGCCTGCAGTCTACACTTGAGGTTCAGCGCAGTAAGGTATTCCACTGTAAGATAGTACTGTCCCTGACAGTATTATCCTATAGTGAAGTTAAGTATTTTACTGTGCCCTAATACCAGTGCACGTATAGACTGTGGTACTTTACTGCA
Source organism: Alligator sinensis (assembly GCF_000455745.1). Lineage (NCBI taxonomy): Eukaryota > Metazoa > Chordata > Crocodylia > Alligatoridae > Alligator > Alligator sinensis. The sequence goes on from NW_005841919.1 coordinate 3,859,896, forward strand.
GAGCTAATTAGTCTGCTTCACAGTAAAGAATATGTGTAGATGCACCCAGTATATTCTAACTTTAGCAATGGTCAACATTGTACGGATTTACTGCAGTCTCAGAGCAATATGTTAACTTCATGCTAATTTAAGGTAACTTATGTTAAATTGCTAGTGAAGGCAAACAAGATTCTTTGGGTAATCTGATATCTTTTATTAGACCAATATTTTATTAGTGAAGGCAAGACATTTGTTGCCATGATATCTGATTAGGATTAACTTCCCAAAATAGGGTATCATAGTTTAGTCTTCACTGACGATAAAGAGGCTGAGTGTTTCACTGTGATAGGCTAAATCATGATCAAGGAGCCTGGTTTTCACTAATTAAAAAAAAAAAAAAAATCCAAAATGTTCTGATTAACAAAACCCCCCAAATCCACATATTTTTATGATTAAAATGGAACACCACTATATATATAAAATTATATAGTGATTATATATTTTTTATGATTAAATATATATTACATTATATTATGATTAATATTAAATTACTAGCCAATTGCCCATCAGGAATGATGGAGGGGAGTAGGGATGGAGTGCCGCCACTCAGCACCCCACACCACTGCCATCTCCTAGGAGCAGGGGGGTGGACCTTGCCCCCTGCAGGGAGCAGGGCTGGGGGGGTGGCAAGGCCAGCAGTGCTGGTTTCACCCCTCCACTCCAGCCACTCCATTGCCGCCCCCAGGAGCAGGCCCGGGTTGCAGGGGGGAGGGTGACACCAGCAGCACTGACCTCACCCCACCCCACTCCAGCCCCACCATCATGGCAGTGCTCCACTGCACCTCTGCCTCCTGTCTGGAATGCTCTTGGAGCACTCTGATTGGTTGTTTCATACAACCAATCAGAATGCAAATAAAGCATTGCAGATAGACAGCCTGCCTAAGGCTTTGATAATTTTCAAATATTAATATATATAAATACATAAATATTAAATTATATTATGATTAAAATGAAACGCTACTATATATATATATATATTCATAGTTTCATAGTGTCATAGTTGGTAGGGTCAGAAGGGACCTGAGGAGATCATCTAGTCCGCCTCCTAATGTCTAGCCTGAAACTACCCTCCACTAGCTTGTGTCCGTTGTTTCTTGTAACTCCCGGGAGAGCTCGGGGGAACAGGGACTCTCCCAATGCCTGCTGGTCCCCCTTGACTAGTTTGTAGACTGCCACTAGATCCCCTCTCAGCCTTCTCTTTCGGAGGCTGAACAGGTTCAGGTCCCTCAGCCTCTCCTCATAGGGCCTCCCCTGCTGCCACCTGATCATGCGGGTGGCCCTCCTTTGGACCCTCTCCATATTGGCCACATCCCTCCTGAAGTGCAGCACCCAGAAATGGACGCAGTACTCCAGCTGCAGCCTGACCAGTGTCGCATAGAGGGGGAGGATCACCTCCTTGGACCTGCTTGAGATACATCTGTGGATGCATAACAAGGTGTGGTTGGCCTTCCTGACCGCGTCCCCACTTTGTCAGCCCATGTTCATTGTGGCATCAATGATGACTCCAAGATCCTTTTCTGTCTCGACATTGGCGAGAAGGGAGTTCCCCAGCCTGTAGGTGTGCCACTGGTTCTTCCTCCCCAGGTGCATTACCCTGCACTTGTCAGCGTTGAACCCCATCCTGTTCTTGTCATGGCGTTTCATTTTAATCATGGAAAAATGTGGATTGTGCGGGGGGAGCGGTAATAAGAAAATTTTGGATTTTTTTTAAATCAGTGAAAACCAGGATCCCTGCTCCTTATGATAGCCATGTTGCTTTAAAATCTCAGTGGGGAAAGAGGACAGGTAGTTTTTAACTTGTAGCTGGTCATGTGACCTTAATGAGCTGCATCAATATAAGAACTCCCTTATTCTTGTCTCCACTGTGATTTTGCAGTGAGACAGATATCATATCATCTCAAATCTTCTCTCCTGATGTAAAAAAAAAATCCCTTTTCACAGTGAAGATGTGGCCTCTGGCTGGCACTGCTGCTGTCCCTGCATGTGGGGGCATAAATATCTTCTGAACTTTGTGAAGTCAGCAGGGTATCCTGGGCATTATCTTGTTTATTTTGGAAAAGAAAAAAGAACTATTGTTCTTGAGACCAACACTAGGTGCTGAGGCTATTTTGAAACTTCTCTTTCAAACTGTTTACTGTTCTAACCTTCAATTTTAGGGAGATCAGAAGGCAAGTGATTAAAGATCCATTTCTCCCAGCAGAGCCACTATTTTTATTCAATTTTGCTGCCCTTCTGGGCTATTTATTGCCCTTATTGTTCCTTCTGATGGTTGCTAGGGAGAAGGGAATTAAATCTCTGTGTGCAGTGCAGCTCATCCTAGGGTATAATTTTTCTGATATTTTAAATAATATATGCTAGATAATAGATAAAATTACTGTGTTGAGCTTAAAGGAGATATTATTATGCCATATTCTGTTTTAATTTGTTTTTCAGTCTTCTGAAAAACTTTTCTTAAGGGATGCACAGGGAGGACAGATGTGGAGAAATATAAATATGCTTCTTTAGTGAATACCTGAGAGAGATGCAAGTCAAAGAACTGGAGGGACAGAAATCTTCCCTCTATAGAAGGAAAGGAAAATGTATGTGTAGGAAGACTTCATTTATCTAAATTATGATTTTGCTTATCAATAATCCCATAGTGTATGCTGTTCTGCTGGATTTGGAATTTATGTTTGAATTTTATCCAAAATAATTTTTGTAATGTGTCTTTATTAAGGAAGGCCACAAGATATTCCCTGTATATAGTTGGTAGCCCTGAGGCTAGATAGCTGAGAACTCTTGCTGTGTAGG
>NW_005841919.1:3862755-3863235 GCF_000455745.1 Alligator sinensis
TTCAAGAACTAGTATTCTTTGCATAGGACCTTTTCACTCAGAAATTCTGAACCCCGAACTCATACAGAACTGAATCTGATTGGTAGTAAAGATGACTTTGCATGGACCAGATTAAGCAGCATCTGAGTTGATAGAGCTAATCTTTAGAAACTGGAACAGATCAGAGCTGTTGGCCTGGAGTAGATAGGCTGCCAAGAGACACCACTTAACCATTTCAGACTCCATTTGGAGGATTTATCAGGGTGGAGACTGTCAGAGTTTTAATTAATAACTGGAACTGTAAGATGGGCCATACTGTAGCAGAAAGCCCCCTTTTCCTCTTGCCTGCATTTGCTCTCCCCTCTTTGGATATGTTTCTCTTTGTCTACCTTTTCTTCCTTCCTCTCTCTTTCACTTTAAGATAAGGAATTGTGTTTTAAAATTTGTGTGTGCGCATTTTGTATCTCCCCTTGTAGTTTGGTATTTTTATCTATTTGTGTG
>NW_005841919.1:3863539-3875698 GCF_000455745.1 Alligator sinensis
CCGCCCCCGGGGGCTGAAAGTTCCCATCCATTAGCCACTGAGGGGGGAAGTCCCACGAGGGTCAATGACCCCTGGATTGGGCAAACCTGAAAACTGGGGAGTCACCAAAGTCTGCTAAGGACAGATAAAAAGCAGTGAAAAGTGACCCTCAGTAGTGCCCTTTTGATCTCCCACTTGACCAGCACCTGACCTGTCCAGCCAGAAGGACCAGCCGGCGACCCCCTTCTGGAAGATAACACCACACTGAAAGATGCTTCAATGACAGACTCCAGCGCCTGTGGGATAGGTATACCTGACTCTTGTAGCTTGCTACTGTGTGTGTGTGTGTGTGTGTGTGTGTGTGTAAGGATCAGCCCCAAGGTTTATGATTTAACTCATTACAGTGTTTCAATCTGCCTAATAAACCAGAATTTTAAGGATCCTGAGTTGGACATTTGTACCCAACAATACTATCATAAAGTTTGGGTTTTGCCTATTTTAATTTTAGGTAAATACAGTGGATTCAGCTTTATAGTATCACTGGTTAATAGAATCAGTCACTTATTTGAATCAATATGGGAAAGCCAAAACCATTTGTATATTATAACATGTAAAAATCGCTCATCTTAGAATCACAATTTTTGGGTTTTGAAATCATTTTACCACAGAAGCCCAGGGATTTTGCAGTTTTGTGAAGAGCCCCCTGTAGGCTGGCAGAGCTCAAGCCTGCAGGTGACTGGGAGAAAGCGAAAGGAGGGTGGTCAGGAAGCGGGCGCCATGTGCGTGTATGCACATGCCCCCAGGCAGCCTGGAGAGCAGCTCCTACAGGTAAGTCAGGATGGGGAAGAATTGAGACCTTGTAGGAAGAAAGGGAGGGAGTTGAGTAGGGCTGGGGCCCCAGCAGGGAGTGGGATGCAGCTGTGGGGGGCTCATTTGGGGGGCAGGAGCCGGGCTTCCTGGTGACATGCTCCCTGTGTGCATGGTAGCTTTGAAGGGGGCAACCCCATGCCACTGCCCTCACTTCCTGCATCCGCCTCCACCCCCATCCTGCACAGAGATTTGGGGCACGTGCATCGCCTCCCTACCACTCTGGGGGGGTGTGCCACACCAGGGAGCAGGCCCCACCCTCCATGCATGAGCCTGCAGTGAGCAGCAGCAGGTGGGGAGCTGGGCTCCACTTCACTGCAGCAGCTGTTGCCTCCTGCTGGGGGAAGGAGGCTGTGGATCCAGGTCCCTGGCCCCATAGCCCTGGCAGCTGATGGCCCCCTCCAGCATGGCTGGGGGGCCAGGGGGCTGTGAGCAGGGGGCAAGGGGCACCAGCAGGGATGGAGGGGTTGTGGGGGGAGTAAGAAGCACAAGCAGGGCCAGGGAGCTCTGGGGGAGGAGTGATTAACTGTGTTCTTTTAAAAAATGGGTCTCCTTTTACTGGAATCAACCAGTTAATAGAATCAAATCACAATTTCCCAAAGCAATTCCAATAAGAGGAATCTACTGTGCATGGTTATCATGCTTTCCCCAAGGAATCGGTACTTGTGATTTTGTATTCCAAAGGATTATTTTAAGTGTGTGCTGGGTAGGGAAGGGAGGCTGACAAGAGGAAACTTTAAACACGACCAGAGACTTCAGATTTTTAAAGTTCCCCAAACATCTATGAATGAATGCTGCTTTAATGGGAATCTTGAGCCATATATTTAATCTACTTTAGAAAGTATCCTCAAGGCAACCAATTTCGGCTCTTCATTCCTCCCAATAACACCTGGAAGCAGGGTTATAAATGCATTTAGGGACAGGAATTTCCCTCCTAAATTAGAGAAGGAATTATGCTTAATATAATAAATTCACCTTTTTTCCATAGCCTGGTCTTGCAACTGGTTGTATGTGGGCACAACACTGAACAGAATCCATTTAGTTATAATGGTGCTTCATGAGCTGTAGTCATTGGTGATGCATAGGGAGTGCATGTGGGTGCACATGCACCCCCTGGGATTGGCTTGTCCCTCCCTCCAAGAGAAGCACTGGTGGCACTCCAGGTTTGCTGCTAGGCAAACCGGCCACAGGCTGCTGCAGCAGTGGATAGGGGCACACCAGGCTCGCAGCTGGTCCAGAATAGCAGGCAGGTAGGTAAGGTTTCTTTTGGGGTGGGATCAAGACCTCCACAGTGCAGGGGGGAACGAGGTAAGGGCAGGGGTGAATCATTCACCCCTGCCCCGCTCCCTGCTGCACTGTGGAGATTGTTCCATGACCCAGCCCGGCTGGGGCCCCATGGGGCCCTAGCCAGGCCAGGCTGTGAGGCAATTGAAGCCCAGTGACTCCTGCCACTGTGTGCACTGTAGGGGAGCTGGGGAAAGGGTGGCATGTTCCCCCAACCCCCTGGTTCCAATGCACCACAGCTCTGGATGAACCACTGGGCTCTGATTGCCCCACAACCCAGCCCGGTCGGGGCCCCATTCATGGTGAATGGGGCCCCAGCCAGGCCAGGTCATAGGACAAGTGGAGCCAAGTGGCTCCTGCAAGTCATGGTGCCAGGGAGCCAAGGTGGGGGGCACATGGCCTCTGAATCTTTGAACGGGGCAAAGGAAGGCTGCAGCTATGAGGCAAGCTGGATTCTGCCTGCTCTGTGCCTCCACGCCTTGCTGAAGCCTTTGAAAGTGGTGCGGCACAGCGCCATGTGCCTTGCTGTCTGGCCTGCCCAGTGGCAGGATACACATGGCAGTGCACTGCTTTTAAGGGCTGCAGTGAGGCACAGAGGCATGGAGCACGCAAAACCCAGCTCACCTTGTAGCTGCAGCCTGCCCTTGTCTTGTGCAAAGATTCGGGGAGAGGCATGTGCCCCCAGTTGGCTCCCTGGCACTGTGACTCTGCAAGACCTGCTGGGCTCTTCCCAGGGACAGGGGTCCTGGGGGCTTTATCTCCTCCAGCCTGGAGGTGCAGCCAAGGCTGGCCCCACTTCAGCTCTGAGCCCTCTGGGGCAGTGTGGGACTGGGGTCAGACCAGGACTGGTGCAGTGAGGCAGCCGGGGCCAGTGCAGGTCTGGGGGGCCAGGGTGGGATGGTGTTGGCACTGGGTAGTGACCACTGGTGCGGGGAAAGGGACAGCTGCATGGGTGCAGTGGCCCCGGGCCCTGAGCCTGATCTATGTCCAGTGCCAGCTCTAGCCTCGCTCCTTCCCCGCCATGGTCCTTTTCCCACAGTTTTCCATGTGGGGGGCTGCATGCACGTGTGCTCAGCCCTCCCCAATTTTTTTTTCTCCCTCCACCCCCAGCCCCCCAGTTGGCCACTAGGGGACTCCCTCCTCCCCTCCAGTCGGTGATTGGCCTCTGGTGCGCCCCCCCCCCCAGTATTAGGAGGCACCAGTCGCCCATGGCTGTAGTTGTTGGGAGATTCTTTTTCCAGATCTGCCAAAGACTTTCTGTATGCTAATAGGCCATCTTACTTGCTTCACCAGGGTGTCATAAGGACAAATATATTAATGCACATGAGGCCATCTAATATTGCAGCGATAAACACCACAGAGTAGTTCATAAATAATTATAGTGAGCTACACTTTGTCATCTCAAAGTACTTGGCTATTTTCTATGATATTTGATATCTTTTTCAATAGGGTTACAAGGTCTCCTGGCTGCACCAACACAGCTTGCAAATTTCTTAAAAGCTTGCTACAGACCCTGTGGAATTAAGGAATGATGGCTAGACAATGCAGATTGAAAATTCCTAAAATGGCTCAGTATTGGTTTCACAGGCTTTGTAAACTGGGCCAACTTGTGATTTTCATGAAGGGCAGCAATTATTTGCATTGAATCCGTAAACCCACCCTGTTGGACTAGCTGGTACTGTTAATAAATACCAGATTTCCTCAAATCCAAATGAGTCTTTCCCCCATTCAACATGGGGGAAAAGATCCTTGTCTTGAATTCGAGTAAAAGGTGGAGGGGGGAGGGCAGGCTTTTCCTGTGGCTTCAACTCTGGCCCTGTGCTGCAGCAGCCACCTACTCCTCCCTTGCTTGCTCCTCACAGCCTCTGCCTCCTTCTCCTCACTGCTGTTAGGCATGGCTCCACTCTGGCAACCTTTCCCTCCCAGGCACAGAGCACATGCAAGCTACAGCCCCAGTCTGGCCATGTGGCAGTGGCAGCAGCAGCTTGGCCTAGGACACTGTTGTGTGGCTGGACATGATCCAGAGATTGCATGTGCTTCACACCTGGGACAGAACAGAGCTGGAGCCAGAGCTACACCTGACAGTAAACAGCAAGGGGAGAGGGGGAAAAGGGACAACATGAGGCTCCAGGGAGCAGGTGAGGGACAGAGGTTGCAGGGGGGCAGAAACTGTGGGGAGCAAGTAGAGGCAGAGGCTACAGAGGGAAGGCAGCAGGGTTGCAAGGTCTGCTGCAGGAGGGATAGATTGCAGGGGGCACTAGTGATGGGGGCCACCTGCCCCCCTGCTGCTGCTGTTTTTCCCACTGCAGTGGTGTGGGGGGGTGGAATTTAGGATGAACCTCTAATAATTAGATTCTATACATAGAAAACTGTAACACATTTAGAATTTTTCTATATATAGAATCTAATTACTGGGGGGTCATCTTAAATTCAAAGTCATCTTGGATCCCAGTTAAGCTATATTGCTTACAGCACTTTAAGCCCCACCATTTATTTAGAGTGAGAGAGAAAAAAAGAAAGATAAAAATCAGGTTTTATTTAGGCAAGTGGCAAAAGCCAGTGGTAGGGTGTGTGTGAAACATTGAACTGGCTCAACTAGCTTTCCGTTGGTCTTGTAAACTCCATGATCCCCAAAATGTAGTATTTAGGGAGATTATGAAGTATGGCAATTACTCAAGGACATCATCAAATGAAATGAAAGATTCACAATTGGATGATCTGGTTTGAAAATTCATGCTTTTCTTCTTTGCCAGATTCTGTAGAATGTAACCCTAAAGTTTTGGATCAGCGTTTGGATAGAAAAATCAGACACCATTAATGATATAAATAAATAACTGCATCTTTCTCAGCCACAGTACATACTATACCCCAACAGATACTCTAGATGATAATGATCTAAAATGGCACCACTTTTGTAACACGCACTTTGAGCTTGACAAATCAAGATAGAATGCAAGAAGAATAAGCAGAACAGTCACCTGAAAGTCGGCCGAAAGAAAAAGAGAGCATGACTGATGATAATACAGTTACCGGAAGTAAGTAACCAGGTACAGTGAGCAAGAAAAAGGCACAGGGGCAGCAAATACTGGCTTGGGAACATTTCTTAGTGACAATGCAAAGGAAAGAGAAAAGTATTGAGACTAAAAAATAAAAGAGGAGAGCTATAGAGCTGCTGCCCAACAACAGTGCAGGACTTATATGAAAACAAAGTCCCCTGAAAGACCTGCGAGAGAAAAGTGAATTGAGGACACATTTTAGGGAACGAAACCAAAGCTTAAAATGGAAGTAGAAAATCTAGTCCCCAATATAAAAAATATTATTTAAAAAACAAAGCAAAACAAAACAAGCATTCTTTTTGTGGAACTGAGAAGAGGAAATACAGGAGACAACTGTGGGCTTTGTTGCACATTATACTTTAAGCTTCTTAAATGTTGATCAGTGTTAGTGTTAGCTGAGGTTTGGAGCAGTCACACATTTAGGTGATCAGGAGCCTTGAGGACTGAAAGGTAAAAATCCCATTCTTTCTTCTTCCTTCCTATTCCAGGCTCCCTCCTGCCCCATGGGGCTTCCCCTGCCTCCCCTGCTCCAGGGCTCCCCCTGTTACTCCTTGACCCCCTGTCTCCCTCCCTGCCTGTGTGGGTTTCCCCTGTTGCTCTGCCCTGTCCTAGGGGGTCCTGCTTCCCTCTCCAGCCTCCACAGCTCACCTATGCCCCATGTCCCCTGGCTTAATTGTGGCTGCCAGTGCTGTTGCGGGGAGCAGGCAGGGAAGGGGAACCTGCCTGCCTGGCTGCTGCCACTGAGCTGCAGCTCTCAGGACTGCACCAGCAGCCCCAAGGACTAGGGACAGGCTTTACACATAAACCAGTTTAAATGATCAGAAACTGGTTTAAACTTTTAACAGAACAGATGTTCAGTGCACATAAACCAGTCTGAGAATGGCTGAAACCGATTTGAGATAAACTTGGTTGAATGTAGTATCATACTTAACTGATTTGGCTCAAACTGGTTTATGCAATGTCTGTCCCAGACCCCTTGCTAATTTAAGAAAAACCAGACACCCCCAGCATCCTGGCATGCTGTCTGGGCTGGGCGGGGCTCTCTGCTCCACAGCAGGGCTGGCCCCTCCCCTCTGCTCCCTGCCTGGAGCTCCAGAGACTGTGGGCTGCTTCCCGCCTCCTTTAACCACTCCCTGCTAAGCAGGAATTCCCCCTTCCCCTCTGCCTTGTGGAGAGGTGTCTGTGTATTAGCTCATGAACACTGCATTCCTCCTGAGGCTGGGGGGCATGGCAACTGCCCATAGGCGGTGGCAGCAGTGTTGGCAGTGGGGGCATGGTGGCAGCAAATGGGGAGATCCCTCAGGTGGCCATGGTGCTGTTGGCAGTGCGGGAGGGAGGGATGAGTGGCAAACACTGACCAGCAATTGGCAACCACCTGCAGATGCTGCCAGAAGCATCAGCAGTGGCCAGTGGAGATTGGTGACCTCCCGTAGACATTGCCGATGGTGTCAGCGGTGAGGGGGGGTGGTGGCAAGCGGCAACTGCCTGCAGGCACCACAGGCAGCATTGGTGGTGGCCTATCTCAGGGGGTGCATGTGTACCCATGTGCACCCCCTATGCATCACCAGTGTATTAGCTAGCAGACCACATGCTGGCTACAGTTGGTGCTGAATCAACAGGTAGAATCAACAAGAAGCTGGTAATGTCCTTGTGTTATTTTCTTAACAGGGTGATAAACATTGTTATCAATTCCCTGCTGGGCTAATCAGAGCTTCTGCAGGGCTTGGCCACGCCTCCCTCAGCTCCATGCTGTGGAAGGAAGGGAGGACTGCTCTAGGGCCCACCCACTTCTAGCCTGAGCCACTGCAGGCATGTGCCTGCATTTCTGGGATGTCTGCCCGGTTACAAAACTGATTTAGCTTAGCTAGGTTAGACTAATCTGCAAAGACTGAATCAGTTCAGGCTCAAGTTTTTTGAATGTCTGTCCCTAGCCAAGTAAGTCAGGAGCTACAGGGGAAGGAGGAGGGGTGAGTAGGGATCTAAGGTTTTGTGGGGAACAGTGACAGCAGACCCAATCTGGGGATGCAGCAGGTTGATCTGGACTGTTGAGGTATGGCATGCCTAATCCAGGCCACTGGGGGAGTGGCAGCACCTGGATGTTACACTAATATGTAGCCTAGAGTGGACACATGAGCTCATAGTAACACAAGCTGGGTAACACGGATCAGGGATAAACCTGCCCTGGAGTGCCGTAACTGTAAGCCACTTAAAGGATATTTAAAACTATATTCCCATGTTAATGCATGGACAATCCAGGGGTTAAGAGCTCCTGGAGCTGCCTAAAATTAATGTGCAAAAAAGCCCCATTGCTGGAGCTGAAAATGAGATCTTAAGGGGAAAATGTAGGGAACAGTCATGCAGATGATCATGGTTCCTGAAGGAAACAATTCCAAAAAAGTTGCAGGCCATCCTGAAGTCATGAAATTAGGTGGATGAAAGAGAAGATGTTTCTGAAGAATTGAGAAAAAACAGCAGAGTTGGAAACTAATACAGCAACATTCACAGGAAAAGCAAACTTAAGGCCAAATGCTTCCAGTGGATCTACTAAATCATTTTAATAATGATAGATCATATTAGCTGGAATACATACAAGGGATCTTGTAAGGTGTGGCTGGTGTGAACATAGGTCACTGTCATCACTGGAGGAAAGATCAGACTTTTTCAGGTGTTTATGTAGTTTGTGTGTTCTGCCTTTAGTCAACAAGGAGCTTATATAAATTGTAGTGGTGGCTAGCACTCCCATGTACTTTGCTGAGGTGATATACATTTCTGGTTTTATAACCTATGGTAGTGAATAGTTTACTTGACATCACATGTGTTCAGAACAGCTTATAACCACAATGCCCCCCATGCCTCATATACCAATGTTAATTTGTTGTAATACTACACAATTTCTAAATTCCAAAACATTACTTTTGCTTTTTTTTTTGCATTCTGTAAAATGTGTTTCCAAAATAGAAGTTGCCAAAATAAATTGCCATAAAGTACTTCATTTAATTTAAGAAATTGCACTGAATCACAATCTAGAGTAGACTTATTAGTTCTGCTACTCAGTTCCCAAAAATATTCCATGCTGGCCATTTACTATAGTTTTGTCTAAGCTAGGTTAGGTGGTTTCAACCAATGTGGTTTTTAGGCTATGTCCTTTGCAAGACTATTTCACAGGCTAATGGGTCTCCCCATCAGGAAGATTTATTTTGTAGATATTAAGTACAACAGGTTAGATATAAACCTACACCTGTTCCATGCTTTTAAAAGAGATTCTGTACCCACTTTTCCTCAGGTAAACATGCTGAAATATCCACAAAAAAGAAAAGTCACAGCAAGAATATATGAAAATGAATTTTGCTGACATCTTCTGAAATGTCAGGTTTCTACAGTGAACAAACTTGATCTAATCTTAATTGAATACAGACATGCTTTAAAGTATTTCAGTTTTTAAATCTATGAGCTTCAGGCTGAGATAAACTGAAACATGGAACCGGAACCACCAGTAGTTGTTTCTTCCTCTTACCTCATTATTTCGTTTCATTTTTCATCACAGTTAGAAGAATCTCTGCTTGTGCACATACGCACAAACGCTTACTCTCCCTCACACACACAACTGTTCATGTCAAGTCTTCTTTGCAAGTGGATCTGTTATCACAGCAGGGAGAACAAAGAGTCAACCAACATGAGATGTTCTAAAAGGCAAAAATTATTGGTGTGGAAAGAAGACCTACAGAAGTCATAGACAAAGGCAGAAACTTGCTGAAAGAGTAAAGCTTTTGCCTCTGTGGTCACTGTAAACAGAGGGTGTCAGAAAGAACAGATGAAGATGACTCATTCCATTTCTCCCAGCCAGCACAAAGAAGAACCAAGGACCAACATTCATTTGAGGTCCCAGCTTTGTCTCTACCAACTGTGTGATTAAAATGGGCCCAAACCATAAAGGTCAGATCCAGAACAAGGTCTCAGTTATCCAAAATGATGGGGGAGATGTTTGGACCCAAAGGATCATTTTGGTTCACTTCTGGAAAAGGAGCCAGATGGTGATACTCATATTTGGTAATGTTATCTTAGACCCATTCCTCTCGTGGGAATAAAACTGGAAATCAGTCCAAGTTTTCACAGGAGAAGGTTATTGTTCTAAACTGCTGACAATGTCACTGAATACAATGCAGATCCATGGCTTGATTCTCAAGTGCCAAGTCTGACATCACTTTTGGAAAGTGAACATTAAACAGCTGTGGGATACTATCAACATTCTCTTCCAAGGGTAATGTCCTGCACTATTTTACACAGTTATCTATGGCTACTTCATACATAAGAAAGAAAACGGAGATATCATGTTAACTTAAAAGAATTCTTCTTGATTAAACCAATATCAGGAAGAACCCAAGATGGTCTAGATTTAGATTTATAGTCACAACATTATACACCTTTTCTCACAACAACAGAACTAAAATATATATCTAAAATTATTTTGTTTAGTAAATAGTGGGTGGAGAACACTGGCATTTTAAACTGATTTTTCATATATTCATTTTTTTAATTACATGGTATTCAATATTGTATCTTTGGGAATGTCAAACAAGTCAATGAAGATATTAATTGGCCAAATAAAACTATGCAGGTAGATGAAAAATGAAATGCCTTCAACTTAATTTAGGCATGAGGCCTAATCATTAAGTAACCTAACAAAAGGTAACTAGATTTTTAAATATCAGCTTTTAATTCCTTTGAGGTTTAATGCAAAATGGATCCTCACTGTATAAGCAATCCACAGTTGGAGGAGTTTCAAATATTCAGTTGCTGTTGTTAATATATGCCAAGAGAAAAAAATATGCACAATATCAACGTGTATGAAGATAAGGTACATTGAGAACGCACTGTGTAATCAACAAGAAAACAAGAAAGAGTGCCTCTTTTTGTTCAAATGAGGTACAAGTACTGCACAACAAGCTGAAGACTACATTTTGCTTGTTCTTGCACAAGTACTCAGGGATGGCTATATGACATGCAAAGTGGTATTTTCCCCTTGTTCATATGCACAAGGACAGTCAAAAAACGGTGGGGCTTGTCGGTGGGGCTTGTGTTTCTGGGTGCAAGGAAGGTGACATAATCTCTCCTCCTGTACTGTGAATGGCCTTAGAGAGAATGGGACCCTGTGGGAAAATAGCCACTGTCCCTCAGTAGCAGATCAAGGCTAGTGCTGCAGAAGCATATGCTGAACCCTCTTTCTGGGCTTACCAGGTGTGATTTTACCGTATGCTTTTCTCACAAGCCCAAGATGCACTTCATCTACAGTTGCATTGATGTCATTGATGCCAGACTCTTTCTCTCCCTAGCACCTCTCTGGACTTAAAGTCAAATGCTCTAGTCCTGAATTTGTAAGCAAAAAATTACCTTAAAATAGGAAGCAATCAGCAGTGATGGCTGATAAAACTGCTGTGTTGAATAACACTTCTTGAAATGAAGGTAATATGTAATGACCTCATTACCCAGAGGTCTCACTAGGTAGGTGTGTGTCAAAACTTATCCATTGTGGGGAAGGTGAGGAAAAAAAATGGTTCAACTGGAAGAGTACCAAACAGGCGAAATGCTTGTTTTCACATGGCTTTATGTGGTGTTTGGTTTCATGAAAGATAATCCATTTTTGTGTAGTTATCTGTTCTCTCCCTTGGCATTAAAGCTGACCAGCCAAACATCCCCTGAAGGAGCAGAAATTATCTCAGTTCCTTGGCTTGTGGGGAAAAGAGGGTCTTCTCCATCTTGGCTGGAGAGAGCTTCAGAAGTGCATTAGAGCATATGGGGAAGCAAAAACATACCGTCTGGTCAGTGGCACTTTTGTCTATCAGTTGTCAGAGTAAAACCACTCTCAAGGTGATACTCAGTAGGAGTGAGGAATAAGGCAAAACAGGGGCCTGGAAAAATGTCACTTTAAAAATGTGGTTTCAGAGAACAGGACCAGCAGCAGTAGAAACGAAAAATAAGCCAACCCATGCTAGAAGGAATGCATCTGAATTTTAAGGGACTTAAGTGTGTGTCCTGCGAGAAAAAGGTATGTAGCTAATTCTAGCTACATGGTTTACTGGAAGCTTGATACAAGACTATGTTTCAACTAGAAACCTGGTAAAAAAAAAAAAAAAAAAATTCATATATATGCTTCTAAACTGTGTTCTTGTTAATTAGCTCTAATAAATAAAAATCATACAGGCATTGCTTTAGGCTCTCCTAATGCATATTAGGGCTGTGCGAAATTTTGACGGGTGTTTCATATCAAAGCTGTTTCAACACGTTTTGAGCTTGAAACAATGAAATCCAAATGAAACAAAAGACTTTGAAACAGCTTTGAAACGAAATGAGGACATTCAAAACATTTTTAGAAATTTTCAAAAGTCTCGAAACATTTCGAGTTTCAAAAGTTTCGAAACATTTCAAGGCCGGGCTTGCTTGCAGCTAAACAGAAACTAAGGAGAGAGAGGGGGAAGAGGGGGGAAGGACTGCTCTGATATTGACATTGAGCTTCTGGTTTGATTCCCCATCTCTCTGATCGCTTCCTCCAGCTCTCTGATAATTTCTGCAGCTCTTCCTGTGGGGTGCAGGCACCCAATTTGTGCATGGGGTTTCATCAGACTGTTGCTGCAGGATGGGGCCAGCAGCAGCCACTTGGCGCAGCCCACGCCAAATGCTGGGAATACTGCAGGGCTGCCGCTGGTCCAAGCCTGCAGCAGCAGCCTACTAAAACCCTTTGCACAGATCCGGGGGCCTGCGCCCCTCAGGAAGAGCTGGGAGAATGATCAGAGACCTGGGGAATTCAACCGGGTGCTGGAGAACTGAACCAGGAGCTATGGAATCGAACTGGGCTGGGGAATCAAACCAGGAGCTGGGGAATTGAACAAGGAGAAGGGAACCAGCTACCTTGGGGTGGGGGTAGGAACTGCTACCTTGGGGTTCTTTAACGGAGGCTGGATAGGCCTCTTGCTGGAGT
>NW_005841919.1:3875799-3878090 GCF_000455745.1 Alligator sinensis
CTCTTTCCTGCCCAGGGCTTGGGGTCAGATTCAATGATCTGTTGAGGTCCCTTCCAACCCTAGCATCTATGAATCTAAGAATCGAACTGAGGGCTGGAGAATTGAACAGGGAGCTGGGAAAATGAACTGGGAGCTGGGGAATTGAACCAGGAATGGGGAATCTACCCAGGGGCTTGGTCCCTGAACATTCCCCCAGTTCCTGGTTTGATTCCCCAGCTCCCTGATCTTTCCCCCAGCTTTCTGATTGCTTCCCCCAGCTCTTGGGGGGGGGGGTTGTGGACCCCCGGATGATGTAGGATGATAGCAGGCTGTCACTGCCAGCTGGGGATGGCAGTGATTCTGGGCTATTTCCCCAGCTGGCAGCAGCAGCCTGCAGAAACCCCGCGTGCAGATCTGGGGGCTAAGTTGCTTGGGGAAGCAGTCAGAGACCTGGTGATCAAACCGGGAGCTCCGGCTGACACATGGAGCCGCCCCAGCTCCAGGACAGCACCCTGCCAAACCACGCTGCACCCATGCCATGGTGGTGCAGCTGCTGCGCGGGTGCCAGGTGTGTGTGTGGGGGGTGATCCCCACTGCCCCCCACTGCCCTGCACTGCATGGGGGTCTCTGCCACGAGCCCTCAGAGGCCCCAGTCACTGCTGCCAGAGCTGGTGAGTGCAGGACTTTTGTATTTAAACTCCGCATTCACCAGCTGTGGAGCATGCAGGTAACAGCATGCTGCTGGCTGGGGCCAGCACCAGCACCCGAGTCTGCCCAGTACAGCCCGCGCTGAGCACCAGGAAGAACCCAGTGCTGGCGCTGGCCCCAGCTGGCAGCGGCCGGCCGCTGGGTATGCCCTTGTATCACTTGCCGGCAGCAGCAGCATTCCACATGCAGATCCAGGGGCCTGTGCCCCCTGGGAGGGCTGCAGGGATGTGCCAGACTCCTCCCAGGGGGAGTGGGTCCCCGGATCTGCCTGCAGGATGACAGCAGGCTGCTGCTGCCAGCAAGTGATATTAGTTTTGCTTTGAACAGTTTGAAGTGCAGTTTCACAAAAACCCCTGCACCTATCTCCTTGCAACTTGGCAGGCTTCATGCCCTCAGTAGGGGCTACCACCTCTACAATTTTCATAAGAATCAGGCAGGAAATGACAAAGTTATAGGCATTTTCATTATTCCCCATTATAGCCTATGAGCGAAACGTTGAAATGTGTTGAAACAGCATCAAATCATTTCAATGAAATGAAACAGAACAGTGTTTCAAAACAGCAAAATGAAACACTGTCCCTTTGAAACAGCAAAATGGAAGTCGAAATAAAATGGCGCTGTTTCACACAGCCCTACGCATATCCCAGCATTATTTATTTATTTATATAACACCATAGATGACTATTGCATTTGACAGAAGCGCTAGAGAATCAGGCGCTTGCTTGGGCAGTTTGAAGTCTAGGAAAGGTATGGGCATCCCATTTCAGCACAGGAGAGTGCAAGAGTTGCACTGCTCTGAAGGAATACCAGAAACCTTTCTGCCACAGAGAGAAAAATAACCTCCCCAAATCAATCAGCTTACAATGGTGATGCAGCTTTACAGACTTCAATTTGCTAACTAGAGTCTTATGTAAGACTTGAAGCTCACTTTTCCACCACCCGTTGCACTTGCCTGTTCCTGGTGACATTTCCACTCCCTTGTCCCCTTAGTGGTACCATATGGGCTCACACGTGTGGATGGAAGCATCCTGTGATCCATCAAGCAACAGAAGCTGCATTTCAGGGCCTTGTTACACAGTAATTTTGGGCCGTTTCTGATGTTCTTAACCCCTGGATTGTCTTCACATCAACACCTAAAACTGGTTTTAAGCATTTGTTATGCTACTCAAGGGCAAGCTCATCTCTAATCCAGGGACAGGAAATTATTTTGAGCAGAGGGCTGCTTACCCAGTTTTGGCAGGCTGTGGAGAGCCACATGGGTAGACCCACCCCTTGACAGGTGCCCTGCCCCCTGGTCACCATCTTGGGACCAATGTCCCAGAGCCAGCACTGGTGGGGTACAAAGCAGGGTGCAGGCTGGCAGGGGACTGTGGAGCCAGGCTGGGCTGCACCAGCAGGGATAGGGGGGAGCTGGCCTGGCTCCATAGAGCTCCTGCCAGCTGGGACCCCACACTCCTGCCACCCTGCTCCAGGCCCCGCCAGCACTGGCCCCGGGGCACTGGTGAGGGCCCCATTCTGCCACTGGCTCCCTACCCACTCACACCCAGTGCCCCCCAGCTGTGTGGTACAGGTGGGGGGCAGCACATAGCCCTGACCCCCTGCTT
>NW_005841919.1:3878161-3878407 GCF_000455745.1 Alligator sinensis
CCTGCAGCGCCTCACGGCCCACGCCGGGCTGTCTGGAGCAGGCATAGGTAGCACCACATGGGCTGCAAGTGGCTGCAGTGTGGGGCACCAGCCAGACTGCAAGCGTGGGGCTGCTCTTCCCTGCATTCAGCACCAGTTTGTAACCCAGCCCCACTGCCAGCCTGGCAGTGGGGCCAGGTTAGAAGGTGGTGTTGAGCACGGTGGGGTGGGGGGGAAGCAGCCCCTCGCCCGCCCCATGCCTGGTGC
>NW_005841919.1:3878576-3889567 GCF_000455745.1 Alligator sinensis
CCCCCCTCCCCCCCCCCCTTGGCCGGTGCTCCCTGCTGCAGCTGCTTGCAGCACACGCAGCTGTCCAGAGCAGGCACAGTCAGCCATATGCAGGCTGTGAGCAGCTGCAGCACAGGGCGCTGGCCATGGGGCAGGGAAGGAGCTGCTTCCACCTTACCCCCCACACTCCTTCTTTGCCCGGGGTCCCACCCCCACCTTCTCCCTCCCACTTACCTGTGGTTCCGGCATGGGGCAGCCATGTGCTTCCAGGCCAGGAGCCCCAGCAGGGGCTTCCAGCTGGAGGGGGTGGGGCTGGGTGTGTCCCACTCTTGTTGGAGCCTGCTGGGCTTCCCCTGGGCCCTTCTGTCCTTGGTTCCTGTCATTTTTTAAAGGAACCAAGGGCAGAGAAATATTAATTTTCTACATTTTTTAGGGGCCTCGCGGGCTGGATAGAATGGCCTCACAGGACACATTTTGCCCACCCCTGCTCTAATCCATGTTCTCCAGCTCCTGGGGAAATCAATTGGGTTGGGGGCGGTGGGGAAGGGAGACTTTTTAAAGGGTTATAAACAAGTGAATGTAATTATTGAGGTTGTTTAACATAAGTGGGACCATCCAGTGTGTTGCAACTATCCACCCAATATTGCAGTTGTAAATTTTATCCAAATTGTTGGTTTTATTATTAATTATTGTTATTCTAGGGTTTTGTTTGTTTATTTCTTTTCTGTATATATATTGATTGTATGTAATAAAGAAACAATGTGTTCATTAGGTTCAGAGCATGGCGATGTGTAGTAGGGGCACGGGGGGGGGGCATGTGCCCCCTGAGAATGCTGGTGTCCCCCTGACAGCGAGTGCTCTGGCTGGTAGGGGGGCATGGAGAGCGCTAGTTCCCACCCCCGAAATTGGCTCCACCGGCACTTTGGCTGCTGCTATGCCACATGTGGAAGTGCTGGCACTTCTGCTGCCGCCATGCCACTGGTGTGCTTGGTGACCAGATGCTGGGGGAACACCCTGCTTGCCAGCTGGCTGCTAGGGGACAACCCCTCTGGTCACCATCTGGTCCCCCCCCCCAGACTCAAGAGGCACCTATCGCCCATGGTTCGGAGTGAATTCCTGGGCAGTGAGGGTGAGGGACACACCCTCCATAGGACACCTCAGTCAGCAGATCTGCCTGGGGGTGCTCCCAGGGCTACTGGCACCCTGAGGACCCAAAGTCCGGCACATCACCCAGCCTAGTGTGCTGGCATGTGTTACATAAGTAATGCCCTGGGAGTGAGAAGAGGTAAGAGGCAGGAGGGAACCTCACAGGGCAGGGAAGGAGCCCCAGGGATAGGGGGAGGAACTGGGGGAGCCCCCAGGGGCAGGTGAGAAGCCCAGAATTGGAGCAGAGAATTATTACCTTTCAGTCCTTCCGGCCCCTGCTGGTCTGGAGTGTGACTGATTCAAACTCAAGGTAGCAATAACACCCATTAGTATTTGTGTTGCTCACAGCATAAGATGTCACAAGGCCCTCAAACAGGACAAGAAAACAACTTTAATTCTCTCCCTCCTCCATGCACCAGGAGGCAGCACAGGCAGAATCACAGAATCGGATTCTAAGGGCCCTGCCACATGTTCAAATTAAAGCAGGATAGACCCTAGCTATAGAGTTGTTTCACATTTTAAAGCACTAACTTTATTGCTGGTTGACTCTTCTATAGCAGGATAGTCATTTTTATTGTGTGATAATTATTTTGCACATGTGGCTGGTTGACATTTATTGCACAATTAACCAGTTAATTGTGTGATAATTACTTTGCACATGTGGCCAGTATAAATTTATTTTGCGATTAACCAGTTAATTGCATAACATATGTAACATAGCAGGGGCCTCGGGGGATTTATTTTGAAAGCAGTCACTGTCCCACATATTTGTATGCCTGCATTTAGTTCCAGAGTCTTCAGTACAATTCCATTCAGGACAAGAGATGTAATGAAAGCTCTTAGAAACTTTCCCTTCAGCTCTAAGGTAAACTGTTAAACAGAATATTATTCTCTGCATATGGGAACAGTCTGCCTATACAAGTTACACCTTTCCTAATGATAAAACTGTGAAAGGAAATGTACCTGCTATACACACTTTAATAACAGTTCGCAGACCTGAAAGCAGACACAATTTGGCACTGTGAGTGATGACAAGAAATAACAGGAATGGAGAGGGAAGGACGGTGCATATAGCAAGAAACCCATACATTAGTGTTTGCTTTGTTGTGTCACACATGTGGCTTGTTAGTTCTGAGTTTTTGTTTCATTTATTCCTTCTCTCTCGCGCTCTCTCTTTTTGGGAGGATAAAGGTGAGATATGAAAGCAATTTTAGACAGCCCGTGGGTGGCAGGGGAGGTTTGCAGTGGAAGTGCAGTAGAAAGCAGCAAAATCTAGAGGAGAGATATGTAGGAAGAAGCAGGGTATTTAGCCATTGTCATGGGAAAAAAAACCTGGGGGTTTGAGCAGTGGTAAGAGACAAAGGCATTGACAAGGCGGGTGAAGTATATGAGTAGACTACAGGTACTCCATGTCTTCTTGATGTGAAGGTTTTCACCATCCACTTCATCAAGAGACTTGTCTTATATTGTGTAAGAAAAGATTAAGTTGCACTATAAAGACAAAGAATAGCATTAACATAGATGCTAGCAAATATATGAAAGAAATAGAGGAAACCTTCATTTTATTTTAGTTAGTGAGCTTTGCTATACATGTATTTTTCTGTGAATTCATGAATATACTTTCCTCTCTAGCTTGCCAAGTGTTTTTCAAGCACTGAACATTACAACAAATGTATAGACAGACTGCAAGTTTGCCTGATCTATAATTTCAAAGGACTGTTGTCAGCTAAATGAGACAAGTTTTACAGAAAACTTATCAGGACTTTGAAGTTTCCAGTACTCCCTCTTATCTCCAGCTTTGATTTGAGGTGAAAGAAAATCTTAAACCTGACACTGAGGACTTGAGAAGCTATGAGGCAAACATGAAAGGAGGAATGATTTTAATATGTGATTTTGAGAACTCTAACGATCTTTTCCTACAGAAATAAAACCCAAAGAAAAGTATATGGTGGTAGGATATCTGGGGCTTCACTGGGGCTTTCTCCAAATAGACTGAAGAGGGAGACTGAGTTTCAGAACCCAAGGCTTTACATGAGTTCCCATTAAAAATGGGGTTGTGCAAAATTACATTTTATCTGATTTAGTTCTGGTTGGCAAAAGGAACATACACCCTTTTTTTACTCCAATTCAACTCATTTTCCTTCCCCATTGCTAGATCCTCTGCAAGGCTTTGGCCATGGAAATCTGGGACCATGAAGTAAATGGAAAGTCCCTCCTACAAAAGCAGTTCTACGTATGGAGATACACATTCCCATCTACAGGCAGATCTGTGGGGAGCATTCTTCTATATACTGCCCAAAGAAAACAAAAAATAAGTATCAATATATAAGGAAGTCATTGTAGAGAGCAAGGACAGGATTTTCTTGATGCTGTGGTGTCTTGCCAGAAGTGCATGATATGTTTTATCATGTAAGATAGGGGTGGTCATTCTCATGGCATGTGTGCCACAAGTGGCATGGGCAAACTCTGTGTGTGAAATGTGGCAAATCAGGGAAGGAGCAGGAAGAAAAGTAGCAGATCAGGCAGGAAGCAGGAACAACAGTGTTGGGCAGGAAGCAGAAAATGGTGGTGGACAGGGAAGGGAGCACAGGGCAGCAAGCAGAAAGCGGAGCAGCAAGATAGGGCAGGGGAAGGGGATCAGAGTGAGACTGGGGGAGGATTCAGGGCTTAGCTTGTGGCACACCTGCCGAAAAGGTTGGCCCCCACTGATGTGAGTAGTAAAGCACTGTAAACAGGCTACCCAGAGAGGTGGTGGAATCTCCATCCTTAGAGATTTTTAAGACCTGGCTACACAAAGGCTTGGCTGGGATAATATTGTTGGGGATGGTTCTGTTTTGAACAGGGGTTTGGACTGGATGAGCTCCTGAGGTCCCTTTCAATTCTCATTTTCTATGATTCTATAACGCAAGTAACAGAAACATGCAGAATCCCAGCAACACACATTCTAATGAGACCATTTGTGTGAATACAGCTATCACAATACATTGATTCAGATGAAACCCCCTCATCTTTTACCACACCATTCTCTTCTTTATCCCATTCTGCTTTGAGTTTGCACTTTATGGCCGTGTGTACCCAAAATGAGAAGCATGTGTGCACAACACTTTAAAGTGGGTTGTATGCTTTTGCACCGCTTTAATGGTGTTGGTGTTTGCATGCATCAGTGGCGTATTGTGCAGTAATTCCAGCCGCTGTAGCAAATTCGGTGGCATAATGCACCTTAAATGACTTGGGCTGCAGCAAACTAAAATGCCTCTAAGGAGTTTTAGTTTGCTGCCCTACAGCTGTGGAGCGAAGCACCAGGCTCTGTGCAGCTCAGGGGCTCTGTAGGAAGCCTGGGCAGTCAGCCTAGCAGCAGTCTGGGAAAGCAGGCTCTGCCCAAGAAAAGTGGTAAGCCTGATTTTTTTTCCCCCTGGAGCCTGCCTTCCTGCCTGAGCTGTGTGGGGGCCCAGTGCTTCCCTCTGCAGCTGTGGTGCCCCCGGAGACCACCCGAGCTGGGTGCCTGCAGGCAGGTGCTGCCTGAGGGGGGGTCACCGCTCCTGCAAAGGTAGGCATCAGGTCCCCCACCCCCTGCAGCCCAGGGCCCACTCCACCCGCTGGCAGCTTGCCCTCCCCTCCCTGCTGCTGGAGAGGCAGGTAAGTTTGGGTGTGTGCTCAACACGGGGGTTTAAAGGGCCCTAAATTGAAGCGGTGTTTTTAAAAACCCACCTCTTCAATTTAGGGCTCCTGTTTCATCTACACATGCCCTATGATTCTGTTCTGCCATCTCAGATAATGCCTTTTAGTGGAAGAGCTGAACTCCTGCTGCTTTCCACCAGGTGAACCTCTTAATGCAGGAGCCAGCAACCTCCTGGTGGCTTTGGTAGCACATCATCAGTGTGTGTGTAATGGGGCATTGCTTGCACTTGTGCTGGGGCCAGGCTGCTGGGAGCTGCATCTCTATTGCTGTTCCTTCTCCTTGCTCTCCTCTCCCCAGCTGCAGTGCAGATGCAGCTTCACAGCTTCCAGCTGGTGGGAAACTGAGCTGGGACTGGATAGCAAGAAGCTGCAGCCACACTGCTGCTGCTTCTCCCTGCCTTCTGCCCCTGCTGCCTCCTGGCTTTCGCACAGGCGAAGGTAGAAGTTGCCCTGCCCTGGTCAGTTCCCCATTGCCTGGAAGCAATGCCCATGCTGAAGCCAGGGGGTAGGGAGTGGGGAGAACCAGCAGCGATGCAGGCACAGCTTCCAGCTGCTTAGCACCAGCATGGATGCTGGCAGACATAAAGCTCTCTGGCTCCATGGGCCAAATATAGTAGCCCTGCAGACTGAATCCATGGGCACTGTTGGCTAGATCTGGACCCCAGGGGATATGTTGTCTTAATGATATGCTTGACTGAAAATAAGAGAATTGATATATGTGGGCAAGAAAGGTAGTACCAGAAGGGAACTCTTGGTACTACCCATATACTCTTGGTATATGGGATAGCCATAGTCTAGGCCATGGCTATCCCATATAACCACTTCCTATCCTCCCTTTCATAAATGTACCGTCTCTCCCCCGGACTGAAGGCAAGCACAGGTCATTACCAATACAAAGGGTGCAAGAGAGATTATTTTGAAGGCCAATTGAAAATTGCTGATTGCCTCCAAGGATTGCATTTCAGTTCAGTGTGAAACTCTTCATGCCCAGTTACATGATTATAAGAATAAGACGAGCAAATGAAGGCTAAGAAGAAGTAGAAGAGTGGGGCCAGCAGTTAGAAAGCATCACAGGCAGGGTGGAAACTGGAGGGGACAAGGGGCAAGTGGAGGAAGAGAGACTGGCACTGTGGGAGTGAGGAGTAACGTGAAAGATGACAGTGGAAAATGGCATGTTAATGACTGTGTCTTGGTGTTCAATGATCTGAGACCCACAGTTTAAGACTCTGGGTGAAGTAAATGAAAATTGTTCCAGTAACTACAACAGAGCTGTGCCAGCTTACACCACTGAGGATCTGGCCTCTCTGTACTGTGAAACAGCAATGAAAATTGAGGAAGTATGTTCATAATTATTATATTTATTATCAGTAATGAAAATGTAACCCATTCAAAAGATCTTCTCAAATGAGATCTTTATAGTGCTAACACTATGTTGCACAAGTTATTAAAAATATTCCAACAGGTTGATTAATCCTCGTGAACAGTGCCCATCCATTATTAATAAAGTAATAATAATTTAAAGTCCCCATTCTAAATTAATTCATTAGCTGAATGAAAAATTTAAAGAAAGATGGAGAGAAAAACATTTTGGCTTCATTAGCACAGCTAAGAAGAAAAAAATAAAACTTTTCTCCCATAATATTTTTACTGAGATATTTGCCAAGTGAAATAACCAGAGTTTATGGCTTAGGACTTTCAGCTGGTGAATTTAGTCCAACAAACTCATCATATTTCCTCATTAACTCTTAGTCAATTAAAATGATGAAAAGGCACACCACACTAAGTAATAGAAAAATTCCTAAAAAGTTTTGCATGCCTTTTATTTATGAATTAATTTGATCTAAAAATGGAACTCAAAATCCCTGAGAAGATTTTCTTCTCAGGAGAAAGGATCCAGAGGATACTCATTGAAACACAACTCTCACTAAATTTATGAGCACAAGCTACCTTTTAATTTCCATAACATTCAAAAGATTCTTAACAAAAACAGAGGACATTCAGAAAACACTGGTAAAATAGGGTTGAATCAATGTTTTTCATACAAAGAAAACCTGATGATTTCATTTTATTTTCATTTCATTTTCTTTTATTTAGATTAGAATACTTTTTCTCTTTTAAAATAAACCCATTTTAAAAATGTTTTCTCTTTTAAAACATGGAAATAGTAAACAAGGTTTTGAACACTGGAGTCCCTGTATCAAAACCTTTGAGTTACAGTCTGTGTGCTCTCTATAAAAGGAAAGAAGGAAACATATAATGTTTGGCTGCTTGTACATGCCATGGAAGTTTAATTAGATTTGGTTCTCCCTAAATTGAAAAAGTGGGTTTTTAAAAATACCACTTCAATTTAGGGAGAATTAAACCAAATTAACCCCCCATGGCGTGTACACAAGAGTGGGGGCCCAATCCCTACCTATCTCTTTGGCAGCAGGGGGAAGGGATGGGGGAAACACTGCTGGAGGGCTGAGTGGTCCCTGAGCTGTGTGGGGCCCCCCCAGGTGGCACTCACCTGCTGGCACCTGGCCTGGGTGGTCCTGGGATGGGGCACCACAGTCACAAAGGGAAACACCGGCTCCGCTGCAGCTGCAGAGGGAAGCACTGGGCCCCTGGAGCAGCTCAGGCAAGCAGGCAGGCTCCAGGGAGAAAGAAAAAAAAATAGATCAGGGCTCACCGCTTTTTTTGTTTCTTCAGTGGAACCTGCCTGCATGGGCTGCCATCAGGTCCCACATCCTCTGAGCTGTGCAGGGTCTACTAAGCCCCAAACATGTTGGCTTCCAGTGCCCCGTGCACTGTTGCACTTTGTTAGGTAGCAACCAAAAATACCTTGGAGGTGTTTTATCTTGCTACGTAACAAAGTCATTTAAAGCGGAATATGCCGCTGTGTGTGCAAACAGCAACCCCATTAAAGCGGTGCAAAAGGGCATTTAAGCTGCTTTAAAGGCAAATTTTGTGGCATGTACAAAGGCCCTTTGAGGTTAAGCTTTATAATTGTGGGTCAAATAGGTCATGTACTGCATTAATGGCAGGCAGGATCCTGGGAGGAATTCAGGAGCAGGATACTGGCAAAGTCATCATAGGGACTAGGACGTGGTTTCTGGCTCTTGCAGAAACTATTATGCATGTCACTCAGATCTTCTATTGAGGCCAGTTGGGTTCTCTCAAACTCCATTTATGTATCTTCTCTGTATCTGAGCTCTTATTTTATGTGCTAGATTTTATATGCTGTTGTGCATGTTTAATTAAACCCCAACCTGAGACAGCTGCTTGGCATATATCACGAGCAAAAAGTTAAATATATTATTACTCTCAATTTTCTAACATACTAAAAATGTAAAATTAATGAGAATCTGAAAATATTAAGCTCTTTAATTGATAAATATATATATAGCTGAAGTGTAGCATCCCAGTTAGTAAAGAGATGCATAAATCTATAGTAAAGATCCATTTTTTTGGTTGAAAATCTATATTACAGTGGTTATATTAATCCATGGCAATGCAATTTTCTTTAGAAAACAAATAAACCACAAATGGAAAAGCAGTTAAAACTGATTATTTAAATCAAGGGTTTCTACTTTGCAGTGTATTTCATGGTGTAAATTGCCTTTATTTAAATAAATCCACCCAATGACAAAACAGTTATTGCAGATAGTGCATGTAACATATGTCTCTACACAATAATAAGAATTTTTAAAACATCATTGTATAAGTTCCTCAGGAATATAACTATCATTCTATCTACCTCCTTCACATCAGACTAGCAGAATCTATAAACAACTTTGTGTCTTGGCAGGTGAGCTATTAGTATCACCAGAGATTTAACAGTTCAATATTTCAATATCTTCCCCGTAATAAGAAATCCAAAGATCACATCTTCCTCATTCTCCATACCACTATGGCCCCCTCTACATGTTACATGTATCACACAATTATCAGGTTAATTCAGCGAGGCTACGTGTGCAAATTAACTATTGCACCTTAAAATTCCAACCAGTTATTGCTGGAAAATGTGTAATAACTTTATTACTGGTTTCTATCTAGCTTTAATTTGCATGTGTAGCAGGGTCTGCTCCTGCAGCTGGGATTCCTGTCAGCTGATGGGGCTCCTAGCCACACGGGTACAGCCAGGGCTGGGGGTTCTGCAGCTGATGGGACTGTCAGACCTAGCAGCATCCCAGAGCTGCTGGGACCAAAAATCCCGCAGCTGATGTGATTCTACCTCATGGCAGCACCCCACAGATGTGGACTTTGGGTCTTGGCAGAGTCCCACAGTTGCTGGGACCGAGAATCCCACAGCTGCAGACTCTGGGACCTGGCAGCCATGGGGTACTGCCACAGCTGTAAGTCCCATCAACTGTGGGACTCTTAGCTACCAGAGTTTGTTATTTACTGGTGCAGGGGGAAGCTGGCAATCCCAGGTTCCCCCTGTAGCAGCAATAAGACGTAATAGGATCTGATGCTGGATCCCACAATCGCACCTCCTGCCATACAGATGTGGCATGGCAGAAATTGTGATTGTGTGGATTGTGCATGAAATCCTATCACACCTGAACATGTACAGGGATCCCATGGATCAGACAGCATAATCTACTTAATCCATTTTTCTTTCATAGGGTAGAATATTGTCTTCTTAGTAAGCAAGCGATACACAACCTTTAGATATCAGCTATACCACCACGTTTGCATCATACATGTCAGCTTTGCCCAGGGGTTCAATCAGGGTTGTTTGGAGGCTTTTTTCCTTAGAAACTTTGCCTTATGTACACAAGAATGTGAGGCAAGGGACAAAGGCAAGTGAAAGGATGCTTTCATAGATGAAGCAGTTGAATGCTTCCTAGACCACATAGTGTAATCCTTGCCTCTGCTATTGCATCCTGTGTGATGCTGGACAAGCTATTTAATCCAAACTTACTGGTATTTTGCTCATTTTCTGGCCAGCAGAAATTCAGGGTATTTGCAGTTGAAACTGTAGTCAATAGGAGCTGTGCTCTGAAGTATAGCATAATGCTAAGCATTCAGAATAACATCAAAGCCCTATATATCTCTAACTGGGCAGTCAAGGGTTGCGGCCACTTTTGACTTCGATCTTTTTATGCCTCATCTCCCCAACATCTCTAAAAGGGAATAATAAACATATCTTAATTTCACAGGGGTGTTGAGAAGTAATATGGTAACTTTTGAGTGTATGACTTACCAATTTCTGTTTTTTAAGGCAGATTTTATGTGATGCAACTAGGAAGGAGTATCAGGAGGCTCCTACCACTCCTACCACTCCTCCAAGCCAATTCCCCCACCTCGATCATTGACGGATGTCCACATGGCACCAGTCCGCCTACGGTTAGTTCTGAAATAGTTAAGGAGCTCCTGGAGGAGCTGGATGGGTACAAGTCAGCAGGCCCGGATGACCTCCATCCATGACTGCTGAAAGAATTGGCCGGTGTCATAGCTGAGCTGCTGGCACAGCTGTTCAAGCACTCGTGGTGCTCCGGCCAGGTCCCTGAGGACTGGAGAAGGGCCAATATGGTGCCCATTTTCAAGAAAGGGAGAAAGGATGAGCCGGATAACTTTAGACCAGTCAGTCTTACCTCTATTCCTGGGAAAATTCTAGACAAAATAATCAAAGAACACATTTGTGCAGGCTCAGCAGGGGAAACGATGCTGAGGGGAAACCAGCACGGGTTTGTCACAGGTAGATCCTGCCTGACAAACCTTGTAGCCTTCTATGACCAGGTCACGCACTGCCTGGATGCAGGAGCCAAGGTCGATGTCATCTTTCTGGACTTTAGGAAGGCCTTCAACACAGTTTCGCACCCTATCCTCATTGGGAAGCTAGCAGACTGCGGAGTGGACACCTACACGGTCAGGTGGGTGGCCAACTGGCTTAGGGACCGCACCCAGAGAGCGGTGGTGGATGGTTCCTTCTCAGCCTGGAGGGAGGTGGGCAGTGGGGTCCCACAGGGTTCGGTCCTTGGACCGATATTATTCAATATCTTCATCAGTGATTTGGACAAGGGCGTGGAGAGCACCCTCTCCAAGTTCGCTGATGATACCAAGTTATGGGGCAAAGTCAGTACACTGGAGGGCAGGGAGCAGATTCAGGCGGACCTGGACACGTTGGATCAATGGGCAGAGAGAAATAGGATGCAATTTAATAAAGATAAATGTAAGGTACTCCACCTGGGAAGGAGGAA